>NC_136268.1:88859704-89082204 GCF_964187855.1 Myxine glutinosa
ACGAAACAGAGCCCACCGCAGCGATAAAGCTGTCCGTGTTACAGTCGAAGGTCTATCACACCGTTTTCCGGAACATTTCTCGATTTGGGACGTACGCTACGGCTCTAGCCGAGCTGAAGCGTCTCTACGTAAAGACACGGAGCGCTGTGCACGGCCGGCATCAACTCTCTCAGCGGCGACAGCAACCATCTGAATCGATCGATCGCTTCGCGCAGGAGTTGCGCTACCTGTTGGCAGACTGCGTGCAGGACGTCCGGACCCACGAGCAAGTGCAGGACGACTTGCTCCGAGATTCATTCATCTCCGGAATTAATTCTGGAGTCTTGCGGCTCCGACTCTTGGAGGTCGCGGATCTGACATTTACAGAAGCACTACGGCTGGCACGCATATACACCGATGCCCGAGAACAATCCACCGCATATGATCACCCACGAGTCGTGGCGGGGACCTCGCAACTCGCGCGACCGGAGAGGGCTACCGCCGAGGATACGGAGGAGGACCCGACCACTACGGCCGAGTCTCTGGGAGCTCCTGAAGCGGACTCCGCTTCCGGCCTCACTGCTGCCGCCGCTGCCCGGCCACGGCCTGACCGGTATGCAAAATGTTATTTTTGCGGGAATCGGCAGCACCTTCGCTCTGAATGCCCGGCCCGGGAGGCTATATGCCACCTGTGCTCCACCAAGGGCCATTTTGCAAAGGTCTGCAGGAAGGCCGCTCGGGGCACGCGTCCCCGCGCGACCTTGAATGGGCTCATCGCGGAGCCAACGGATCGAGCGCCGGACGGGGCGCCTCACTCGGCTTTGAAGAGCCGCTCTCCTTCTCGCGGGCCTCTGGCTACACGCCCGACCTTGGTGAGATACACCGGGCCGCCGAAACAAATGGCGCGAACGCGACCGGCCACAGCGCGACCGACCTTGACTGGCGTTCGAACGCCTACTTCAAACAAGCGACATGCTCCTGCTTTGGAAACTCCTCTCGATGTGCGGCAAACGCAGCACGTGACTCGAGCGCCATCTGGCGGCTGCTCTTACGACCTACACACACCCACTCTGGCAAATGAAACTGCTGATGAGCCAACGGACTTCAATGCTCCTGCTGAGGCCCAACCTGCCGACGCTGCCCGAAGGATTGCAGCCGGCATGGGATCCACCCGCGAGGCGCGATCTTCTCGCCCGGCCGGTACAATACCTGCCGGGTCTGCCGGCCTTGCGCAGGCCATCATTCCGCTCATGGTCGCGGGCGTTTTTGCGCAGGCTTTGATTGACACGGGGTCCACGGATAGTTTTATCGATCAGCGACTCGTGCATCAACATGGGTGGCCGGTTCTCGGGACAACCTGCCGGATCTTCATGGCCTCTCAGGGACTTCGGTTGAGCACAAAAGGGGCATGTCGATTGAAACTTGTGATAAAGGGACGCACGTTCCCGGACGTGTATCTCATGGTATTACCTGCGTTATGCGCTGACGTTCTGTTAGGACTTGATTTCCTTAAGCGGCATGGACGTTTGGAAATAGACTTCGGTGGGCCGGACACGCTCGCTGTGTGCGCCCTCGCTCAAATGGACATGGAGCCACTCTCACTGTTCCCCAACCTGACCACCGATTGTACCCCTGTAGCCGTCAAATCGCGGCGCTACTCTCGCGCGGACGCGCAATTCATTGCGGAAGAAACGGCCCTGCTCTTAAAGGACGGTCTTATAGAACACAGTAGGTCACCGTGGCGGGCCCAAGTCTTAGTGGTGCGGAGTGAGGCCCACCGCCGACGCATGGTAATCGACTATTCGCAGACGATTAATCGTTTTACACAGCTGGATGCCTACCCCTTACCGGGGATGGACGCCCTGGTACGCCAGGTAGCCCTGTATTCCGTTTATAGCACTCTCGATCTGCGTAGTGCGTATCATCAAGTCCCCATCTCTAGGGCTGATCGCGTCTTTACAGCCTTTGAATCGGGTCAGCGGTTGTACCAGTTCACGAGACTTCCCTTTGGGGTAACTAACGGAGTCGCTTGTTTTCAGAGGGCTATGGATGACCTCGTTGCGAAGGAGAATTTGACCGATGTCTTTGTCTATCTGGACAATCTTACGGTTTGTGGGTATGACCAGGAGCATCACGACGCTAATCTGAAACGCTTCCTCGAGGTCGCGCGGAAATATCGCCTAACCATGAATGCGGCTAAGTGTCGATACTCTCTACGCACGGTAGACCTTTTGGGGTACACCGTGACCCATGGCTCCATCTCTCCGGATAAGGAGCGTCTGCGCCCTTTGCTCGATATGGCTCCGCCTAGCGATCGGGCTTCGCTGAAACGCGCTCTAGGGCTGTTCGCCCACTACTCAAAGTGGGTGCAAAATTTCTCCGCGAAGCTCCGCCCCCTCGTGGCCTGCGACACTTTCCCCATGGGCCCGGCCGCCCTGGCGGCCTTCGAGGGCCTTAAAGTCGACATCGCTGGCGCCGCTGACGCGACGATTGACGAGAGTGCCTCTTTCGTTTTGGAGAGTGATGCCTCGGATCATGCGATAGCGGCGACTCTCTCCCAAGGAGGCCGCCCTGTGGCTTTCTTCTCGCGGACTCTCACCTCCGCCGAGCGGAGGCATTCGTCTGTCGAAAAGGAAGCGTATGCGATCGTCGAATCAATTCGGCGATGGCGGCCGTATCTGCTTGGGCGGAGTTTCCAAATCGTCACGGACCAACAGAGTGTTGCGTTCATGTACGACACCTTACATGCTCAGCGCATTAAGAATGAGAAAATCACCCGTTGGCGTATCGAACTCGCCGACTTCTGCTACACCATCAAATACCGCCCGGGGAAGGATAACCTGGTCGCTGACGCCTTATCGAGGCCGGCCACTTGCGCGGGGGTTGTAACTTTGGAGGGGCTGCGCACTTTGCACGGCACTATGTGTCATCCCGGGGTAACGCGCTTCACGCATTTTGTGCGCGAGGGCAATCTGCCGTACTCGATTGAGGACATCCGCCGCATCTGCCGTGATTGCGCGATCTGTGCGGAACTCAAACCGCGTTTTTATAACCCTCCTATGGGGACACTCGTTAGGGCTACTAGACCGTGGGAGCGCTTGGCGATGGACTTCAAAGGGCCGCTGCCAATGTCGAGCAACTCTCGCTATCTGCTCACTATCGTCGATGAGTATTCCCGATTCCCCTTTGCTTACACGTGCGGGGATATGTCGGCTGCCACGGTTATTCGGTGCCTGCAGAATTTGTTTTCTATGTTCGGGTATCCGGCCTATGTGCATACCGATCGGGGTGCGGTGTTCCTGTCCCAGGAGGTGAGGGGCTACTTGCTCCAGCATAATGTCGCTTCGAGCTACACCACCCCGTACCGGCCCCAAGCGAATGGGCAGATCGAACGCTTTAATGGGATTATATGGAGGGCCGTCATGCTAAGCCTTCGGACCCTCGGCCGAGGCCTCGATAAATGGGCGTGGTCACTACCTGCCGCTCTAAACTCGATCCGGGCTCTCCTATGTACTGCCACCAACCAGACTCCTCACGAACGACTGTTCCACCACCCTAGAAGCTCCGGCAGTATCCAATCTTTACCCAGCTGGCTCGCTGAACCGGGGCCCGCCTATCTCAAACGAGCGGTTCGCGCTAGCAAGTACGACCCCCTTGTTGACAAGGTGCAGGTCCTCCAGGCTAATCCCGAGCATGCTCGCGTGTTAACGGCGGATGGCCACGAGTCTACTGTCTCCGTACGCCATCTCGCCCCATGTGGGGACGACGACAGGGATATCGACGAACCCGTCTACGAGTCTATGGACTCTATCGAAGCTTCCCCTATGGAACTACCACTGTTACTCCCGTCGTCCCCCACTCCCGTGCCCGAAGGGGCAGGGGCGCCCCCTCCGACTCCCACCTCCGGCGGCTATTCCGACGCGGGGGACTCCAGGCTTGGGGACGCCGTGCCCGGTAGATTCCGAACACGAACTGGCAGGGAGGTTCGCCGCCCCGACCGCTACGGGTGGACCGACTGACGTGGATTGACGTGACCCATTCGTTTATTGCTGATGCTTGCTTGCAACCTGCCGAGCGGCAGTATAGTTCTAACGGCGGGGAGAATGTAGTGAAATTATACCAAGGTGAACCCAGGGTGTGCTCGCTACGGAAGGGGCGTCTATAAGACCCGGGACAACCGGGGCGCGCGGACACTCCAGCGGAACTCACTGTGACATAGTCCTGTAGTTTGAATGGTATGTACGCCCCTAAATGCTGCGCTGACTGTCCTCTCTGTTGGACCATTGTTATATTGAATCAACCATTGCTGCTCATGAAATACTCTGATTTTAATGCCTGTTGCATGCATGTATTCTTACAGGATGTACTACAGATCTAAATGATATTAAACCTACCCAGAGGTCAAGTCGTGTCTGAGCTTGATTTTCACGACAATAGTGTCTGTCCATACGTTTGTCTGTCTCCCGTTTATGGTGGTGACTTCCCGCGCTGTGTTTGAAAAGCTCAACATTCGCTTTTGAAATGATGTTCATGCCAATTTTTGTTTCGCCACCAGGATATTTTGCCCTCTTTTTGGACAAATCCAACGTTCACGGTCCTATGTTGCACCACCATTTTTGCGGTGGACGGTACGAGTTGCTCAGAGTTTTGGTTCTGAATGAAACAAAGAGTGCAACATAATTGACCTTTTTAAAGCCCATTAAATATTTAAATTGATGGATTAACTTAAACTTATCCCATCGGATACTTTGGAGCTAGCTTTTACCAGGTACTCTTCCTAGTATAATGGTTTTTTACCGGGCACTCTTCCTAGTATAATGGTTGCTTTGACAAATGTTGTCTTGCTTGTCCACAAGGTTCGATTGTGTCGGGGAGGGGTAAAATTTAATCTAAATCACAAAAAGACTAATTATGAATTAATAACAACCATCATAACCAGAAACTAGAAAGCTGGCATATTGTTTTTTCAATAAAACTCACTTTTTGTGGGTCGCCCTTTACAGAAGCCCTCCTTCTCTATTTTCTCCTCTTGCTCTTTCCACCTGCGCACCTGTTCTTCTCGCATCTTCACAAACAAGATCTGTTTCTGTTCCTCATTGAGTTCAGCTAAAAGTTCGGGCTCAATGAACATGTCTTGAAGGATCTGCTGCAGCATCTTGGTCTCGAGACGTCACACTTGGGAGGACAAGACCCTTCTTAAAGCCACAGCCACACCGATTGATGACGTTTTCGAAAAGCCCCTTGAAGTCTCAACCGTCGTCTCAATTTTCTTTTGTTGAAAGCTGGAGAAAAAGACGTAAATGGAGAAGTTACAACATAAGAAGAAAAAAAGCCTTTAAAAGTTGACGATGAGGGCACGGTCATATTAATTTAAAGCCCAAAATGACGTCACAACCACAATCATAAGAATATGACAAGGTAATAAAGCACTTTAAATTACAAAATGGGTCCAAACACCGATATAACGACACGTACACGAGAATAGCACAACGACTTGGATCAGTCCTCATTATAGTTATAGACCATGAAGACCCGACAGAGGTGTCATTGAACCAAAATGCAGTGAAAGTACTGCAACATCTATTGCGAATCGGAATTGTGAAATCGGGCCCGAATATGCAAATCGACCGGCATCGTAATCTCATGAATCAAAGAAGAGACCTCGACGCTCAAGACTCTCGGTGGAGCCGCCAAGTCGACCAATGAAGCAGTACCTGTAGCCGTTTGAACTCGCACGAGTTATTCGAACATGCCCACGCCCCTCCGTGACAATAAAATAAATAAATAAATGCATTTTTCAAACTTTTTCCCGAATTCCATATTATAACCCAGACCGTGCCGAGAGTCGAGCTCCACGTGGTGAAGCCGGCGCACATCCCGCACCTTTGTGACGAAGCCCGATCGTCCTTTGTTTCCCGCACCGCTTGGCCCAGGTCAGCCAGGCGGCAAACACGCCCGAAAAGCCGGCCGAGGCTGCCGGCCCAGAACGGGGGAGGAAGGGAGGGAGAAGGGAAGGAAGGGAAATGCAGGAGTGAAGCTCGAAAATAATTGGGAAGCAACGGTGCCTGAACACGCCCATTTTACCGTTGCCCCTCCCATTCTATTTGCTCCTCCCACTCTATTTGCTCCTTCCACCGATAAATCCCGCTGCCCACATTGACCTCGTTAATCACCGTCAGGCCCCTCCCACTCAAATTACATCACTCCTCTGTCTTGGCCGTATCCTCTTACCAAAGCATTCTGCCGCCAATGACGTCATTGCTGAGGTTTCCTGCCCTCCAGACGATATATTAAACAACAGTGCAGCACTTTCGACACGCTCATTGGGCAATCAACAGAATACGCCAATTAACCTAACATGGCGTTCGTGATATGTGTCATACGTTATGAGTCATATCTTGATTACCGAGGGACGGAAACGGAGGTGTGGGGGGGGGGGGGGGGGAGTGGGGGCTATGGGGGACTATGTTGAGAAAGATGAGAAAATGAAGAGGGACTGAAATGACAGTGGAGGCAAATTAAGAGGCAGGAATAGAATACTCAAATAAAAAAAAATCCCACCATATTTGCGTATGTAATAAATAGATGGCCTTTCATCGTTGCATTATCATTTATTCATTCCTGAGAAGAGTTTTTGTGCAGCAAAGGAAAAACGTGAAATAAAACATCTTTTGTCGTAAAATGTGGCTAAACAAACCCACTTTCCAATTGCATGCCACACATCACATGTACAAAGTGCATCGAATTGTCATTTATAAACAAAACTGTATATTTGAAATATTAAAACTAATTTTAGACAAGTTTCCATTCCACAAGTTTGTTTTTTTTCCATTAGTGTGTTTTAGAAATGTTCTGTGATGTCTGGAAACCCTCCCTGTTTATACTTGACTCCACATTGTGCCAACACTACACTCACTACCTTTTTGTATAACCAGTGTCATAGTCGAGGCTCATGGAAGAGCGAGATTTATTACACTCAACGGATCATAACACAACAGGACAAAAGGAACAGTTTAGAGAGGGTGAAACACCAAAAGCAGAGTCGAAGACCAAGATAGAGGGAAACTTGGACAAACAATATTGGTGTGGGGATGATTGGGGGGCAGGAGAGGATGCATAGGGTGAGCAAGATGGATACAGAAGGAAACTATCAGGAGGGAAAACAGGAAATTTGGAAGGAGGAAGGATTGGGGTGGGGAGTGGGGTTAAACAGGGTAGAAAAGATCATGGTTTTAGATGGGGGATGATCTGAGATGGTGGGGAACATCTGTCTTGAAGACATGGAAGGAAGAATAAGAATGAAAATATTCTGGAATTTGGTTCGACACGAGGCGAGAGAAAAGAGGAACGCATGAGTGGAGCTGAACAGTGATCCTGGGTTTAGGTAGTTTAACCAGATGGGGTTGCTGGTCGACCGTGTGTGTGCCCTGCAGAAACCCTGGAAGGACAAAGAACGGAAAGAGCAAGAACAGAAAGGAGGTGGTGGAAGAACAAAGACCACCGACCTGTCTGAGATGGTGAAGTGATATGGACCCACAGAATGAACTTCATCACGGGAGATTCCAATGATCGTGCAGGCCAAGGTTACCACGGCGTCAGGCTGAGCAAGATGTGAGGCAGGAGCATCAGCCCAGAGGGGAGAGCAGTACTCCATCAAGCTGCAGATGAAAGCTTTGTAAGAAGTGAAAAGCTCAGTAGTGCAGAGGAAGGACTTTGCGCGATGGAGGATGCCCAGTCGGCGACTGGCTTTGGAGGCCAGCTTGGAAATGCGGTTTTCCCAGGAAAGACCATGGCTGATAGTGAGACCCGGGAGTTTGAATTCCTGAAGAGGATTGTTAAAAAAGTAGATAGGGGGGAGGAGGGTGGGCTGCTACCCCATCCCTGGCCAGGCATATTAGCAGCTGCATCTCTCTATGCCAGTCTGGAATTAATTTATATACTGGTCTGATCATTGAGACATTTCCTTCAATCCTGGAAATTCAGTCTTTTTCTTGTGTGACTTGCAGTACGTATAGCAATAATAACAAATTCGACTTCACTGCTCCAGCACTTATGGAGGAAACTGTACATCTATACTTGTCACATTTCACCGTAACACCAGCTTCGACAAGACGTTTGAGAACCGCCTTAAGGTTACACAAGTGTTCAGCATCAGTGCGACCAGTGATCAAAACATCATCCTGAAAAACTACCACATTGGGAATTGCTTCCAGCAGATTCTCCATATTATGTTGAAATATGATGTTAGATGGGTGATGATGGATAGGGATGGTGTTAGATGGGTGATGGATGAACTGTGCTCAGTTTCCACCAAACGTAGAGATTTGTGTTCAGGCTAAAGAGTTCAATTTTCGTCTCATCAGACCACATAATATTTTGCATCATGCTCTCAGTCACGTGCCTTTTTGCAAACTCCCAGCATGCTGTCATTCGCCTTTTTCTCAGGAGTGGCTTCCGTCTGGCTACTCTCCAATAAAGCCTAGATTTTGAAGTGCTGCAGAGACTGTTGTCCTTCCAGCAGGTTCTTCCATCTCAGCCAAGGAACTCTAGTTCTGTCAAAGTGGTCATTGGGTTCTAGGTCACCTCCCTGACCAAGGTCCTTCTTGCCCGGATGCTCAGACGGCCGGCTCTAGGAAGAGTCTGATAGTTCCATATTCTTTCCATTTCCTAATGATGGAGCTCACTGTGCTCTTGGGAACTTTAAACACTCTAGAAATTGTTTTATACCCATCCCCACATCTATCCCTCCTCACAATTCTATCTTGGAGATATACGGACAGTTCCTTGGACTTCATGATAGAGTTTCTGCTCTGACAAGCACTGTCAACTGTGGGACCATATACAGAAAGGTCTGTTTCTTTCTAAATCATGTCCAATCATTTTAATTGGCCCCAGGTGGACTCAAATCAAGTTGTAGAGACATCTCAAGAATGATCAAAAGAAATTGGATGCACCTGAGCTCAATTTGGAGTGTCATAGCAAAGGGGTTGAATAGTTATTTACTCAAAACATTTCAACTTTTCATTTTTTTATATTTGGTAAAAAAAAATTCTATAAAATAGATTGTACTTTGACATGTTGGGGTATTATGTGTAGATCAGTGACAAAAATTGTCATTTTAATCCATTTTAAATTCAGGATGTAATACAACAAAATGTGACAAAAGTCAAGGGATGTGAATACTTTGGGAAGGCACTTTATACCGTAGTGAATATATGGAATGGTCTCCCTACAAGGATAGTACCAGTAAAGTCAGTGGATAGTTTTCAAATTGAGTTTGATAGGTATCTGGAAGTAGTGGGGATGGAAGAGTGCTCAGATGTTGGCATGATTTGAGTAGGCTTGATGGGCCTAGTGCCCGAGTAGCCTCCTCCTGCATTTAAGTAATTTGTATTATTTGTAAATATATTGCAATAAAAATGAACGCTTAAGGGTTAAATAGCTGATTAGATATATCATAATTTGTATATTTAGAGTAGATGTATTGTGTTACGTGTTCCTCCCCGACCTCCTGGTCTCGGTATACCTCCGAACCCCGAGAGGAGCCACGGCAGAAAAATATGTTATTCTGTGTCAGTAAGCAATAGTGAAACCACACCAAGGATTATAAACGAACAGATGTTGTATTAAAATCACACACAATAATAAAGGTACAACCAATAGCAATCAAAGTGCACTCAATATATCTTAAGATGGTACCATCCGCTAAAATAAGATAACTCACTGCGCCCTCCCAGTGACTGGAAAAGACCCTCTTCAATGTCTCTATAACTCAAAGGTGATCCCGGTGAAGAGGCGATGAGGCGAAGAGGCGATGAGGCGAGTAATGAGGCGTAGGCAAAGCGTAGCCGGTCACGTGGTCCAAACCAACATCAAAGTAGCGGCGGAAAGGGAAATCCCAAAGGCGCGATCCAGACGTGCATGTTCGAAGTTCAATCAGCGAACCGCAACTTATTCTTCAAACGCCGCTTTCGCGCACACACATCCCCGGCAGACGACCGGAGGGTGAGAAAAGCTGACGTGTAGCAAAACCTTTTTCGGTGAACGCAGCACGTGGTGTAAAATGGCCGACGGCTCGAGGTATTACTAGGCTAGGTATTACTCGAGTCGAAGCGCCTAGGCGAGGATTCTCCGGAACCTCAACGCCTATACCTGACTACGCAGGTTTCTCAATACTCCAGCGATAACAGCTATCGCAGGAAATTCCTTTCAAGGAGACTCAAAGCTTACTCGTGGCTTTCGTTTGCTCATGCTCGCTACGGAGCTTCAAGACACGCGTCTTCTTCCACTTTTTGCCTCCCGCCTTCTTCTTCCTCTCCTCTCTCGTCGTCTTCCGGTTCTCGATCCAGCTTCCTGTCTCTTTTTTATCCTGAGCACTTTTAACCTTTTAACCACAATAACCATTTCCCTTAAACAACAACACCCATAATACCTAGAACCAGAAATGTCTCAAGTGGATGAAAACCACAACCACGGAAGTGCCGAATCCATAACAATTGGAAATCACAACTTCGGTCTGCCAAGACAGTGTTTAGCATGGTCTTGCCTCCCATTCGTCGCTTTGCATTTTAACTGTTAAATGTGCTGTTTTTCTCATTTATTTATTTGATTAACACCATTTCTCTTTCTCCTCATAGTCATCACCACTAAGGCTATCGAGCCGAAGGCTACTCATTTTCCTTTAAATCAAGCCAGTGGTGTACTCGAGCCAGGAAACCAATGGGCACACATGATGTTGGCATGTGATGGGGTGGTTTTGAACTGGGTTTTGGAGGAGAAAGTTCATTTGAGAGCCAGAAACCTCTTGGATGAGGTCCATATCACAAATTTGAGCAGATAATCTGGAGAGTGAGGAGCATGTGCTGTTTCTTTAGCCTCTCTACAGAAACCCTCACCAGAACTCCCAACCAGTGTATCACGAGGGTTCCTCAGACACCTTGAAGACACCTTGAAGTCATAGGTTCTTCAGACCTTGAAGTCACACTGTTCCTGTGGTCATGGCGACACAAACACTGAGTTTGCTTGGATCCACCTCACAACAAGTCGTGTGTGAGAAACTGTTGCCTGTTCATGCCATCAAATCTAGGCAAGGGTGCCTCATTCGGCTCGAACAGGCCTGAACCATGCCATATTTAATCTACTACTCCTCCAACCCCCACGTCTTCTAACCCTTCTACTCTTTTTGTGTGTACAACTGCCCCTTTAGAGATTATGTGTTAATAAGGATAGAGCAAGTTACAGTGGCCTGCCAAAGTATTCGTCCATCTCCAAAGTTTTCACATTTTGATGCCACCTGAGCTTATTTCCTGATGCTTTAAAATCAAACTTAATATATAGAGTTTTCATAAACTACTCCAAAGTGATTGAACTAAAAAATGCAGGCAAAATGTGAACAAGTTAGATTAATAGTACAGCGGATAAGCTCTCATATTATAAGAATAGTGCATTTTATGAGAAAAGCATGAAATTTCTAACATAGTTAGTGCATACTCTTACGTGCTCCTCCCCAAACCCCGGTCACGGTGTACCTCCGAGCCCCAAGAGGAGTCACGGCAGAAAGATGTGTTATTCTGTATGTCAAAGATCAATGGTGAAACCACACCAATTGTTACCAACAAACAAGTATTGTATTAAGATCACAATAGAATAACAGTACAAAAAACAATAGGAATCAATTGTACAACAAATATATCATTCCTATGATGGTACCATCAGTTTCGTACAATATAACTCACTGTGCTCCAAGTGAGCGAAAAGAACATCCCCAATGTCTCTATCCCGGCTTCAAGCCAAAGTTGATCCACGCTCCAGTGATAGTCAGAACGATGGCGAATCGAGACCAGAATCCCGTTCGGTTGACAGTGACAGTCATGCTGCCAAAGATGCGTAAAGGTGCCCTCAAGGTGACTGGGAAATGACCCCTTTGGATATGGACGTTCAACGGCTCCCTTTATGGTGAACCGCAAATTTCCACTCAAAATCCACGTGACACACACACACCAGCTTAACTTCTGGATGCGGTGAAATGGTTGAAGCGAGGCAAAGAGCCCAGAGTGATGCGAAATCAGGCGCGAGACAAAAACGGCCAACGGGCATCTTCTCGAGGCGCAACTGCCCTCAAACAATGATTCTCTTCGGAATCAACTGCAAAACCTGACACGCAGGTTGATCTGTCACAGCGATAACAACTCTGTCACAGGAATCCCTTTCCCAGGAAACCCGAAGTTCACTCATGACTCTCGTTCGCCAACGTTTGCTCAATACATCGAAGCAGCTCGGCTTCTTGTCCGACTCACTCGCTCCGCCTCGTTTTCCTCTTCTTCCTCTTCGTCTTCGTCCAGGTCCGGTTTCTTTTAAAACATTAACTTTTTTTACCTTTTGAAAATAGTAATCTCTATTTCACTTAAACGACAACAATAGTAGTACATGCAACCAAAAATGTTTACAGTGGATGAGAACCACAACAACGGAGGTGACGAATCCGTAACAATACCATAAGGTTTATTTTCAGATGTGGAGGGAAGTCAGATTTGACCTCTGAGGACCGTGAGAGGTCAAATCCAAAATGGCCACCAGTCCACCGGGTGTAATGTTCAAACGCGCTTAATTTTGGAACCAAACTGTAGAAAAACATTATAGGTGTCATTTCCAACTAAATTGGGGATGCCCATTCATTTGGTGATACTTTTGAGATCGCCAGAACTCAAGGACATGCCTTTAGGTCAAGGTCAAGGTCAAATTACGTTAAATATATATTTTTATGATACTGCATTTGGAACTGCTATTGGAAAAAGTTCATTTGAACTTTTAAAACTTTATTTTTCCAGGTACAGGGATAGGTACAGAACACCCAAAGACCAGAAATGATGAAAGAAAAGTGTTTACACTGCAAGGAATGATGCAATAACCTCTGAAAAAATAACTGTAGTTAACCAAGTATGTCCACAAAAGCTTACATTAAATCAAGTGCAATGATGAAAATTGGTAATGATCAAAATCTAACAGTCTCCAGAACAGAAGCACAGTGCAGTGCACTTGAGTGCAGCTTTTCACACTTGCAGCGTCCAGTGCACCCTTTCTTGCAGCCACAGTGGATCAATTCATGGCACGATTTTGATGCTTCAGGGAGAGTGGTCCAAAGAGGCTGCCACCCAGTTGTCTCCTCTGTCCAGCCCCAGTCAGATGGGTCTGACATCTCTGGATCCATGACCAATGCCTGGTTCCAACAGTTGGCCTGGTAGCAAGTGCGCTTGATGTGCTGCTTGAGTGCTGCCTGGGCTGGAGGAATGTTCTCTCGAGTTCTACACTTCTGTGTGAAGAGCTGTTTCTTGGTATCATTCACTTCCGTGCTCTCACTGGTTCGGTCGTACATCAGCACCACAAATCGCTCTAGCAGTAACATTGAGCCTGATAACGCAATGTTAGCACCAACCACCACATTTTACATCTAAGGTTTATATTCAAATCTGGCGATCTCAAAAGTATCACCAAATGAATGGGCATCCCCAATTTAGTTGGAAATGTCACCTATAATGTTTTTCTACACTATTTGGTTCAAAAATTAAGCGTGTTTGAACATTAGACTCGGTGGACTGGTGGCCATTTTGGATTTGACCTCTCACAGTCCTCAGAGGTCAAATCTGACTTCCCTCCACATCTGAAAGTAAACCTTATGGTATGCACTAACTATGTTAGAAATTTCATGCTTTTCTCATAAAATGCACAATTGTTGTTATCCACTGTACTATAATCGAGAAAATCAGATGATTCTCAATTGCAGAACTATTCAAACCCTTTGCCTAATTAACGCTAAATCATTTAAGGAGCAAATTATTTGTTTGAAAGGTTACAAAAAAATATGTAATAGATTTAATTCGTAAAAGCTTTGACCTGTATGTAATCAGTGGTTTAACTTTAAAAATAAGCATCCCCACTTATCTAAGTAGTTTTAAAGTGCAACTCACTTAGGCAACCAACAAGGCAAACAGGAAGACCAAGGAGCTTTTCAAACAAGTCAGACATAAAATGATGGAGAAGCACCGTTCAGGAGAGGGTTATAAAAAGATTTCAATGTCACTCATTATCCCTTTGAGTACAGTGAAATCAATCATTAAGATCAAATTAATCAATCAATCATCAATCAGTAAGACATATCATATCGCCCAGACGCGACCTGGGAAAGCAGGAAACTGGTCCGGGATGTCACTTTAAATCCAACAATGGCTTTGAAAGATCGGCAAGGGTCTATGTCTGAGATAGGGGTCAGTGTTCATCAATCAACAATATCGTGTTCCCTTCAAAAAGCCAGCCTGTATGGAGAGGTGGCAAGAAAGAAGCCATTACTGAAAAGATGCATCTAATAGCTCTTATGGAGCCCAAAGTTTAGTGCTATTGAAGTAGTCCAGAAGCAGTCCCGAATACCACCCTTATACACCACCACATTGAACATTTATTAGCCTGTCCGCCATGCAGTGGAAGATGGGCTTTTGCAATCACTTCTGTGTGCATGTGTTGTTGATTGATATCTCCATAATTTGGGTTTTAGAAGGTGGAACAGAGTCCTCCCAGGACTCAAAGTATCCACCCCCGCTTCAGTGAAGGATTGCAATTCATGGGCTAAGTTGTGGAGTTGTGTTGTTCTCAGAGTTTTGTTCTGAGGGCTCTTTTCAGGATCATCACTGAGCCCCGTACAGCCTACAACTGTAGTTCCTTTGTTGTAATGTTCCCAAGGATGGTTTTTAGGATCTTTGTGAAGTTCTGCTTTAACATTCCCGTTGCTCCCATAATAACTGGTACATTTTTGGCACCCTTCAGCTTCCAGGATCTTTTCATATCATTTTTGAGGGCTTGGTATTTGGTCATTTTCTTTATTTTTGTGTCGTTTAGGCCAAAATCGCTGGGTACTGATATCTCAATGAGTAATGCCTTCTTTTCTTTTTTGTACCTCAGTACTATATCTGGTCGCAATGCTTTGTTTTCTGGGTTCACTCTTAATGGGATCATTAGGTCATACATGATCATTACTTCCTTGTTTTCAATGATTGCGTTTTTTTTTTGTTTTTTTTTTGTTTGTTTGTTTGTATACAAGATCGAGGCTCGTGAAAGAGCTAAAGGATTAGGGTTAGGGTTCATGTTTGGTTCATGTTTCCATGAGTTTTCTGGAACTGGGATATGGAGACTTTTGCAGATGTACCAGTTGATTACTCGATATACTTTGTTGTGCCTTTAGGTATATAGCTGCTCTGACATGAGTTATTTTTACATCCTGATAAGAGGTGGCTCATACTCTCTGTTTCAACCTTGCAGAACCTACACAACATCCCAGTTGAGCTGACCTCTTCTTAGCCATTCCAAAGAACCTTCTTTGTCTCGTCCCATGTGCATGTGTGTGTTTGTGTGTTTGTGTGTCTGTCTGTCTGTCCGGGCCGTAACCTTTTACCATTTGAGCATTTGTCATCAGATTTTCATCAAAGTTTTATTATGAGAATATGGAGAAGACAAATTAATAATTTGGTCAAAAGATCAAAAGGTCAAAGGTCAAAAGTCAGCATCACCTAAAATCATCAATTTTCATCCAATTGACCTGAAATTTAAATTGACCATTTAAACTTTGTCATCAAATTTTCAACAAAGCTTTAGTATGAGAATATGGAGAAGACAAATTACTAATTTTGTCAAAACGTCAAAAGGTCAAATGTCAGCATGAAATAAAATCGCCAATTTTTATGCAATTGACCTGAAATTTTAAAATTTGCATATTGGGTGTACTGAATTGGTTCACCAATCAAAAGCTATAAGCTGATTGTTTCTTTTAGATCAAAAGGTTCAAGGTCAAGGTTGCATAAAATCATCAATTTTCATCCAATTTACCTGAAATGTTAATAATTTGCATATTGGGTCACTGAATTGGTACACCAACCAAAAGCTAGAAGCTGATTGGGTTTTTTTTTAGATCAAAAGGTCAGAGGTCAATGTTGCATAAAATTTCAATACATCAGTGATAAAATTCCTTGAGTGTAACCTGTGTTTTATTAAGAAGGTCAAAAGGACAAGGTCTAAAAATTTCAATTTCCATCTGATTGACTTGAAATTTTAATAGGGTTTGCATATTGGGTCACTGAGGCCTATTGCTTGCTTTTGTGGTCAAAAGGTCAAGGTCGCTTAAAATCGTCAAATATTTATTTATATATATATTTAGCTGTTTACGTCATGTTTAGCATATGAAAGAAGTCCGAATACATAGTGGCTGTGGAGGGGCTTTGCATTTTCAGACGCTTTTTAGTTTAACCTAATTTTTATACCTACTATTGCCGTGGTTTTTAGGATCAATAATCGCTTATATGTTTATAAATAAATTACTAGAGCAAGTGCAGGTTAGGTTCTCGGCGTGCACAATCGAAATGAGAATCATAATCCTTTCCCAAGCCACCATTTGGTGCTCTGTAATTTAAATTAAAGCCTTTATGCTCAGGCCATCTCATGGAGTGTTAGTTGGGGCATGACCAGGTACGAGTCTGCACGGCTCGACCAGGTGTTAATATATTGTATAAGATTGGGGTGGTTGGAATTATACAAAGCTTTCTAGTAAAAGGCGCATCCAAGCAAAAACGTAACAATATATACCTTGCTAATCTAGTAATAACAGGCAAGAGCAGATCCGGTTTCAGGTGACGTTTTACCTGCTTCCCAGCAGGCTTCCTGAGGTCAGTGGACCCCAAGCCTCAGCACGTATCCACTATTATTCCAATGATGCGACAATTCGTTTCCCGTCACGTGCCGGTACAAGGGTTCAATTGAGGATTGTTGCCCAGCCAAAAAA
This sequence comes from Myxine glutinosa, assembly GCF_964187855.1. Lineage (NCBI taxonomy): Eukaryota > Metazoa > Chordata > Myxini > Myxiniformes > Myxinidae > Myxine > Myxine glutinosa. The sequence goes on from NC_136268.1 coordinate 88,876,503, forward strand.
TGCTAAGACCCTTCTATCCCCGATGACTTTAGGTGCTGATCCAATTCGAACTTCTCCCTATTGTTTCTGCTGCTACTACCTTTCCATGTTGAATATTGCCGGCATTAACGACTCTCCGAAGGAATGATCCCTGCCTTACTACCATCCAAATTCTCGTCTTCGTTACTTTCAGGCTATGGCCCCTAGTCCTGTCACTGTCAATTCGATGAAAAACTTCTGCAATTATTTGTCTGTACCCTTCATTATCTTCAACATCTCTGTCGTATCCCCTCGTAATTATCTCCTTTCTAATGTAAAAAGTCCTGTCTTCTTCAGCCACTCCTCAGAGCTCAGTCTAGCTAGGCCTGGAATCAATCTATAATTGCCTTATGCTGAACTCTCTTTTTAGTTAAGACCTTTCTCAGATGTGGTGATGTTCTAGATGAGATCTCAATAAATTCTTATACAGTGTTAAAACTTCCCGGTGTGTGCCCCGATTTAGAATAGGTACACCGTATCCCTGCGCATCGTAAGAGGCGACTAAGGGTTGATGTCAGGAAGGACATCCGGCCATAAAAACATTGCCTCAAACAGGGAACCATGATTGTCATGGGACCCGCAAGGCTAATCCCCACTATAGCGGGGAACAAATGGCCTTAAAATGATCATTCATTCATTTCATTCACAGTGTTAAAACAAACTCCTTTGATTTCTAATTAATCACCCGACAATACAACCTAAAACACTGTTAGCTTTACCTATAGCTACCTTGCACTGTGCCATACTTTTAACTCCCGTATATGTTACCATCCCTCCCGGTGTGTACCCCGGTTTAGAATAGGTACACCGTATCCCTGCGTGTCGTAAGAGGTGACTAAAAAGGGTTGGTGTCAAGAAGGGCATCCGACCATAAAAACGTTGCCTCAAAAAGAGAACCATGACAATTACAACTACATATGGGCAGGGTACAGCTAGAAGTACCCCGTGGGGGACCTCACTCCCTCTCGTCAAAAATCAAGGTGGGGAACCCGATTGAAGCAAGGGTGGAAATCACTCCATTTATGACGACGAAACGTCTGATGCCCCACGTAGAGATCAGTTTCTGAGGTTTGGGACATGGAATGTAGGGACAATGACAGGGAGATCAGGAGAAGTGTTGGAAGTATTGGTCAGAAGAAGAGTGGACATATGTTGTGTGCAGGAGACGAGATGGAAGGGAAGTGGTGTGAGAATGGTGAAGGGTAGGCAGGGACAGAAATACAAGTTTGTGTGGCAAGGGTGCCCAGAAGGCGTGCATGGTGTTGCTGTCCTGTTTTCTGAGGAATTTGTAGACTGTGTGGTGAGTGTGACTAGAGTGAGTGAAAGGTTGATGATGGTGAAAATGATGATTGGAAAGCTCTTGGTGAACGTCATCAAGCTATTATGCTCAGCAGGCCAGTCGGAGCGATGAAGAGAGAGACAAGTTCTGGCGTGCGAAAGAGAAGCTGATGGAAAACGTGAAAGATAAGGAAGTTGTTGTGGTAGGAGGAGACCAAAATGGACATGTGGGAAGGAGTAGGGACGGTTTTTAGGGAGTTCATGGGGGTTACGGATATGGTGTGAGGAATGGAGAAGGTGAAAGGATTTTGGAGTTTGCTGAAGGAGCTGGTTTGTTGATTTGTAATACTCAGCTCCAGAAAGAGGATAATAAGCTTGTTACATACACGTCAGGTGGGTCGACGACAACCGTTGACTACCTGCTGGTGCGTAGGCGAGATAGGGGGCACCTCTGGGAAACAAAGGTGATCCTGGGGGAGGAGGCTCTTTCACAGCACCACTTTGGTTGTCTGCGACATAAGGGAGAAATGTGTGAGGAGAGCTCGGCGGGTGAAGTACCAACCGAGAATGAATGTGTGGAGATTGAAAGAGGTGACAGTGAGGGAGGCATTAAAAGAGAGGCTGAGTAGGGTAGAGGATGATGTGGTTGAGCTTGAAAGTGGTTGGATGTCAATGAAAGATAGTCTGTTGGGAGCCGTTGGTGAGGTATGTGGATGGACAAAAGGACCACCAAGGCACCCGGATACATGGTGGTGGGATGATGAAGTTGGAAAGAGGATTGACGAGAAGAGGAGGAAGTTCAAGGAGTGGCAGAAGGTGAAGGGTACAGGGGCAGGAAAGGCAGAACATGAAAGTTATAAGGCAACCAAGAAGGCTGCAAAGAAAGAGGTAGCAAAGGCGCAGGAGGCATGGAGGAAAATGTTTGGAGAACGCTTGGATTCGGAAGAGGGTCAGAGAGCGGTATTCAGGATTGCAAAGCAGATAGCGAAAGAGAGGTGTGATGTGATGGGGTGAGTTGCTTGAAGGATGAAGTGGGACAAATCGTTGTGGACCCAGATGGAATTAAAGGAAGATGGAAGAGATATATGGAAATGCTGTTGAATGCAGAGAATGAATGGGACGGCAACATCGAGAGTAACACAGTTTTAGGACTGGCAGAGAAGTTAACTGAGAAGGAAGTTGAGGAAGCGATAAAAGCAATGAAGAGTAGAAAACCAGGAGGGCCCACTGAAGTTGTGGGAGATATGTTGAAGGCAGCGGGAAGTTGGGGTGTTAAGAGAATGACAGGGATCTGTAATCTGGTGTTGAAAGAAGGCCGCATTCCAGTGGCTTGGGAACTGAGTACCCTCGTCCCTCTATACAAGGGGAAAGGTGACCCTCTGGACTGTGGCTCGTATCGAGTGATAAAGTTATTGGAGCATGGAATGAAGGCATTGGAAAGGGTGTTGGAGAGGTGTATAAGGAAGAAAGTGAAGATCGACGAAATGCAGTTTGGATTTATGCCAGCAAGAGGAACGACATACACGCTTTTTATTGTAAAGCAGTTACAGGAGAAGTACATGGAGAAGAGGAAGAAGTTGTTTCTTGGGTTTGTTGATCTGGAGAAAGCATTCGATAGGGTTCCACACGAAGTAGTGACATGGGCATTGAGGAATATAGGAGTGGAGGAATGGTTGATCAGAGTAGTGAGGGCAATGTACGAAAGAGCACGCACAGCTGTAAGGATGAAGGATGGGAACAGTGGTGAGTTTGAGGTGAAGGTGGGAGTGCATCAGGGGTCGGTACTAAGTCCACTACTATTTGTAGCTGTGATGGAGGTGCTGGCTTGGAACGTAAAGGAGGGTTTACCGTGGGAGTTGTTATATGCAGATGATCTGGTGTTGATTGCGGAAAGTATGGATGGACTGAAGGAGAAGATGAACAAGTGGAAGGAATGTATGGACACAAAAGGTCTGAAGGTGAATATTGGAAAAACGAAAGTGATGGCAAGTGGTAAAGCATGTGGTGAGGTGGAAAGAACTGGGAAGTGGCCATGTGCTGTGTGCACAAAGGGTGTCGGAGTAAACTCCATTCAATGTACAATGTGCGGAGTGGGTTCATCAAAAATGTAATGGTCTGAGAGGATCATTAACCAGTGTGGCAGCGACATTCAAGTGCAAGGTGTGCACAGAGGGAGCTGCAGATGGAGGAAATGTTGAGTTGGATCTTGGAGATGGCGTGAAGCTAGAAGGTGTGAAAACATTTTGCTACCTCGGAGACATGCTGAATGGAGAAGGTGGATCAGACTCGGCAACGGTTGCTTGAGTGAGATGTGCATGGAAGAAGTTTCGGGAACTAAGCGGCGTGCTGACGAGGAGGGGAGTGTCGTTGAAGCTGAAGGGAAAGGTGTATGCTGCATTTGTGAGAAGTGTTATGATTTATGGGAGCGAGACATGGGTAATGAATGTAGAGCAGCAACGAAGGCTGGAAAGGGTGGAAATGCGAATGGTTCGGTGGATGTGCGGAGTATCGTTGAGAGAGAGGAAGACAAATGATGAATTGCGAAAGATGATGGGAATAGAGCCTGTGATTGATGCTGTGAAGAGGGACAGGTTGAGATGGTTTGGTCATCTGTTGAGGAAGGATGAAAGTGACTGGTGGAGAAGAGTGGTGGAAATGAATGTAGAAGGAAGTAGGGGACGGGGAAGACCGAGAAAGATTTGGCTAAAGCTGGTCGTAGAAGAAATGCGGGCAAGGGGGTTAACAAGGGGAGCTGCAGAAAATAGGGCAAAATGGAGAAGATTGTCATGGGGCCCGCAAGGCTAACCCCCGCTCTGGTCGGGAAAATGGCCTTAAAATGCCTCATGCTGTTGTTTGTTGTATCTGTTGCCATCCCCAGATCCTTCTCCTGTGTGACACTCACTCCTACCTGTGACTCCTTCCGTATGTTAAACTGTATCTATCAATCTATGAAAGTATTTAGTCTTTCCTGAATTTCACTATGCCCTTCTCTCCTATCTACCTTACCTGTAAGCTTCGTGTCATCTGCAAATTTGGAAAGCTGACTCTTAACCCCACAATTCAAATCATTGTTAAAAATATTAATGGTCCTATAACTGATCCTGGAGGTATCGCAGTACTTACAACGTCCCAGGCAGACATCCCCCCCATTCACAGCCACTCTTGGCATCCAACTAATTTTCCATCCAGTTATCTACTCCACCAGCCTTTCCGCAAGTCCTAAACTTGCCTGACAGCCCTCTTTGTGGTATGTTATCAAATGCCTCCTGAAAGTCTAGATATACCTCATCCACTGCACTTCCTTCATCAACCCAATCATTGCTTCATAGAACTGTTGAACTCTTATTGTTTAGCACACGAATGTCCAACACTCAAGGACATTCTGAATTGGCAGCAGCAAAGAGAGGTAAACATGACTTTGGCCAAGTCGTTAATCATTTGTCATGTCCAGCATCTTTTGTGAGATTGTAACTTCGTTTTCTGCTTGTTTAGAGAAGGAATTTGATATTGATCAATGTAGTTTGTGTGTTTAAACATAAATCCTAACTTTGTTTTACAGTTTATTTGAATACGAAATGTTTCTTTTGACAAATTACGACTCCGGTATTGTTTGAACAACTAAACTGTCGTTAAAATGTTTTTTTTTTGTTTTTTTTTGTATGCAAGATCGAGGCTCGTGAAAGAGCGAACATTAATCACACAGAAAGACAAACCGACACATAAAACATATAACATGGGGAGCGGTAGACAAGATGGGGCGAGAGGGGGAGGAACACAAACACAACATCTGAGAGCAGGGACATCGAGAGATCTGTGGGAGGGAGAGGGCTTTGGGGGGGGGGAAGCATGGGAAGGGGGGGAGTGGGAGAGGTATAAAACATATGGACACTGCCAGGACTTCCAGGAAAGAAGTTGGAATTTCAAACAAGGTGGATCTGGGGTGAATTAGCGGGGGTAGAAAAGATCAAGGTTTTGGATGGGGAAAGATAAGAGATGGTGGTGAACAGCTGTTTTAAAGACCTGGAGGGAGGAGTGGGATTGAAGGGAGTGTGGGAGTTTGTTCCAGAGGCTTATCGACAGGAGTTGGTTGTTTATCGACAGTTGGTTGGTTGGTTGTTTGTTTATCGACAGTTGGTTGTTTATCGACAGGAGCTGAATTCAATATACCGAAACTATTTTGCTTGTGAATGAATCATTATATTGCCTTGACATTTTGTATGCATGTACTTTGCTCGAAACTTCGATTTCATTTTGGAAGCTTGCGTCATCTTCATATATATGCCCATCGCCATACCAAGAAGTTGCAAAAGGGACTCGGGCATGGTTGAAAACTGCTCAAACATTTGAGACACCACGACCACCATGACTTCAAACCCGAGGGACTCTATGGTTTGTGAGGGTACAGTATATGAAACCCTCAATAGCTACATTATATGTACAGACGACATGTATATCTTATACTCTTAACGTACAACTTAGGCCTCTTGATTCTATGGTTTTGCCATCTATTATGAAAAAAGACTCCAGGTTGACCCAGCCTGACTACAGTTACTCCTGAGTGGTTTTCCATGATCAATATGATATCAATTCCCTATTAACTGAATTTCAGAGAAAAAAAAAGGAACACACTGTTCATAATGGAGAACTCTTTGTACAACTGGATGTAGGCCATAATCAATGGGAAAGTAGTCTATTTCAATTTAAAAATCAATTCCACATTTACTTGAATATATTCGTTTCGAGCTAAGTAAGAGGCCAATAAATTCATGACATCGTGAAAAAAGCTTGTCAATATATTTACCTCCTCCACCAAAGGTGGATGGCGGTTATGTTTTCACCCCTGTCTGTCTGTCTGTTTGTTTGTCTGTCTGCCCGTTGGTGAACAAGATATCTCAAAAAGTTGTGGACGGATTCAGACGAAATTTGGCAGAGATGTAGCGCGTGTGACAAGGACGAAATGATTAGATTTTGGTGAAGATCCGGATTCGGATCCGGCTGCTAGAATATTTTAAGTGATTCTTCACCATTGGGAGATAGGGACAAAAACGATACAGAGCAGAATCTCTATATATAAAGGAGGAGTGTCTGTCTGTCTGGATGTCCGCTTATAACTCAAGAACTACACATCGGAGAAAAGTTTTAGACACAGATTCGGAATCAGCATTAAATTCCGGTGGTTATAGGCTACTTTTTATTTTAATATCAATGGTTTAAAAAACCGGGCCAGCTGCAATTCCATGGTGTAGTTTGTGGCGGCGCTATTGCCCCTTTCCGATCCCATGACGCATTGCGGTTCCGATTCGCGATAAGGTCTATGCACTATCACCGACACTTTTCCACCTTTTCCATACCTTTTAATCAGATTTACCTTATCGTCCATCGTAACCACATTACGCTTGGAAACACTAGCATTATCCTTCTTCGGACCCATGGCTAACACAGACACAGTAAAGGAATACTGTACGTCGCCTCTGTTTTGAATGAGAATCAGCGGTTGCGCGTACGTACAGTATACTGTACATACATATTTATATATTTTTAATGTGCTTTTTATTGTATTTGAAATTGTTTTTTTGCTTCTTTTATTGTTAATTTATGTACTATTTTATTTATTTTAAATATATTTTTAAGGAAAACAAATGTTTTCACGTCCGTAGGAGTGACGTAAAGTCGCACATAATGACAAAATGCGCACCATTTTTTCGCGCCAAGAACGAATAAACGGTTTTTTTTTTAGTTGAGATTTTATTCGAATTCAAATTTCATTAAATTTCAACTGTTGGAAACAATAATTATTTCAACTGTTGAAAATATTTTTTTGGTTTGTTTTTGGAGTTGAGATTTAAAACAACAACGTTTTAAAAGAACGAAGTTAACAAAACGTCACATGACGTGTGAACGTGGATAAAACATAGACGTGGACAACATTACTGATCCACGTGATCAACGTGGATTGAATGATTTCAACTGTTGGAATATGGTGGTGTGACAACTGGCTGGAGACTTTCGTCAGACTCTCCCAGTCATCCAACGGGGCACAAGAGCAGATCAAGTCAAGGCCTGTATCAAGTCTTCTTATCTCCTCTGGCCACATGTGCAAAGACTTACCCTGAATACCAACATGAGAGTCCACCTTCTTGGTGACAACACTGCAGGGGCGTTCTCAAGCCAGCTTTTGAAAGTTGGCAATGGCCTATACCCTCAAGATGCATCAGAACAAATAATTCTACCATTTGGACAGTTTGTTGAAACAAAAGATGACTTGATCAATAAGGTCTTTCCCAATATGGAGACCCAGTTCCAGGACTCATCATGGCTTGCCGAAAGAGCCATTTTGGCCCCCAAGAACAATGCTGTTCAAGAGATCAACAATTTGCTCCTCCACCAACTTCCCGGTCATGAAAGAAATTATGATTCTCTTGACAAAGTGACAGATGAAGATCAGGCAGTAAACTTCCCAACTGAGTTTCTCAACAGTCTTCAGCCTCAAGGACTCCCAACACACAAGTTGATTCTCAAGGTGGGAGCACCAATCATGCTTCTAAGGAATCTTGATCCACCAAAGCTGTGTAATGGAACACGATTGACAATCCAGCAAATGATGCCGCATGTCCTAGAGGCAACCATCCTCTCAGGACAATACAGAGGAGAGAAAGTATTCATTCCAAGGATACCACTTATTCCACCTGACCTTCCATTCTCCTTCAAGAGGATTCAGTTCCCCATCAGGCTATGTTTTGCTATGTCCATCAACAAGGTGCAGGGGCAATCAATGAAGGTTGTAGGCCTGAACTTCACAGAACAAGTGTTTGCCCATGGCCAGCTGTACGTGGGCTGCTCGAGGGTTGGAAAACCAAGCAATCTTTATGTCTTGGCACCAAGTAAGAAAACCAGAAATGTTGTATACCAAGAGGTTTTGAGAAATTGAAAATTGACAAAACGTCATGTAGGAAATGTACTGTGATATTGCTCTAAAATATACATGTTCTTTTCATCATATATTTGTCTTATTCTTATTCAACCCGGGCGAAGCCGGGTACCTCAGCTAGTATCTAATAAAGTTATGGACGGGTTTGGAAGAAACTTGGTGGAGAGGTTGTGTGTGTGACAAGGCCGATTCGATTTTGGTGAAGATCTGAATATGGATTCGGATATGTGCATTATTTAATTTTTTTAGTGATTCTTCACCATTGGGAGATTAGGACAAAAACGATACACAGCAGAATATCTCAATAGGTTGTGGACGGATGATTTTGATTAAATGTGATTCTGTGTTGTGATTTTCTGGTCTACTCTGGGATACAAAACGTGAACTGTTCACCTGGCAAAGGTATGCCCTCTACTGAGTGCCGTTCTAGTTGAGTCTGAAATCATCTGGGCTTTCTTGTCTTTAAGGGTCCATCTCGCAAGGGGTTAATGGATTATTTGGATCAAGGAAGGTTCTTCTTGAATCTAAATCGGCAAATGATTTGTCCATTTGTTCTACTGATGGACTTTGTGCAATGAGAAACAATGCACCTGTTTTATCGAAAGATTGTATCAATTAATCAATCTGACAGCTTACCTGGTTTGGTCTACATATCCACTCATTGTGATTGGCTCATATAAACCCTTGAACACAGACAAACCCAGTGTTAGGAGGTCGATCTAAATGACTTCTAGTTGAGTGGATATGATTGGGTCCTACCTTTATGTACTTAGAGCTTACAATTGGCCTTAAAACCATATAGCATATTGTGAATAAATGCCTGGACATGAAGACAAGAAGTGAAACTAGAAAGCATCTGGAAATGCAAAGTCCGTCCACGTCGATTTGTATTCAGATATCTTCTTCTACTTCTTCTTCTTCTTCTTCTTCCTTATACTCAAAATAACGAAAACTGTTTAAAAGAAATACAAAATGAAAATTGATGATTTTATGCAGCCTTGCCGTTTGAAGTTTAGATCCCTCCAAAAAAATCAGCTTCCAGCTTTTGATTGGTCAACTAATTCTGGAACCCAATATGCAAATACGTACTTAAAATCTCAGGTCGATTGGATGAAAATTGACAATTTTATGTGATGCTGACTTTTGACCTTTTGACAAAATCATTAATTTGCCTTCTCCGTATTGTCATAACAGAGCTTTGGTGACAATTTGATGACAAAACTCAAATGGTAAATGGTAAATTGAAATTTCAGGTCAACTGAAATTATGTTTTGCTATGCATTGTGTTTTGCACTCTGTCAAAGCGTCTTTGGGCTTCCTGAAAAGCGCTATATAAAATAAATGCATTATTATTATTATTATTAACTGGATGAAAATTGATGATTTTAGGTGATGCTGACTTTTGACCTTTGACGTTTTGACAAAATCATTAATTACCAAAATCATAACGAACACATCAGCCAAAGTAACACATGCGCAAAATCAACACATCCCCCAAACCAACAAATCCCCCAAACTAACAAATCCACCATACCAACACATCCACCAAACTAACACATCCCCCAAACCAACACATCCCCCAAACTAACACATCCCCCAAACCAACACATCCCCCAAACCAACAAATCCCCCAAACCAACACATCCCCCAAACAAACACATCCCCCAAACTAACAAATCCACCATACCAACACATCCACCAAACTAACACATCCCCCAAACCAACACATCCCCCAAACTAACACATCCCCCAAACCAACACATCCCCCAAACTAACAAATCCACCATACCAACACATCCACCAAACTAACACATCCCCCAAACCAACACATCCCCCAAACTAACACATCCCCCAAACCAACACATCCCCCAAACTAACACATCCCCCAAACTAACACATCCCCCAAACCAACACATCCCCCAAACTAACACATCCCCCAAACTAACACATCCCCCAAACCAACACATCCCCCAAACTAACACATCCCCCAAACCAACACATCCCCCAAACTAACACATCCCCCAAACTAACACATCCCCCAAACCAACACATCCCCCAAACTAACACATCCCCCAAACTAACACATCCCCCAAACCAACACATCCCCCAAACTAACACATCCCCCAAACCAACACATCCCCCAAACTAACACATCCCCCAAACGAACAAATCCCCCAAACCAACACATCCCCCGAACTAACAAATCCCCCAAACCAACACATCCCCCAAACCAACACATCCCCCAAACTAACACATCCCCCAAACCAACACATCCCCCAAACTAACACATCCCCCAAACCAACACATCCCCCAAACCAACACATCCCCCAAACTAACACATCCCCCAAACCAACACATCCCCCAAACCAACACATCCCCCAAACTAACACATCCCCCAAACCAACACATCCCCCAAACTAACACATCCCCCAAACGAACAAATCCCCCAAACCAACACATCCCCCAAACTAACCAATCCCCCAAACCAACACATCCCCCAAACTAACAAATCCACCATACCAACACATCCACCAAACTAACACATCCACCAAACCAATACATCCGCCAGACCAAAACATCTGCCAAACTAACACATCCACCAAACTAACACATCCACCAAATCAATACATCCGCCAGACCAATACATCCGCCAAACTAACACATCCGCCAAACTAACACATCCACCAAACCAATACATCCGCCAAACTAACACATCCACCAAACCAATACATCCCCTACAGTCTACACCAACACATCAGCCAAGCCAACACATCCACCATTCCAATGCATCAGTCAAACCAACACATCAGTCAAACCAACACATCCGTTGAACTAACACATCAGCCAAGCTAACACATCCACCAAACCAACACATCCGCCAAACTAGTACATCCACCAAACCAACACATCCGCCAAAACGAACACATCCACCAAACGAACACATCCTTCAAAATAACACATCCACCAAACCAATACATCCGCCAAATAAACACATCCCCCAAAATAACACATCCACCAAACTAACACATCCGCCAAACCAACACATCCTTCAAAATAACACATCCACCAAACCAATACATCCGCCAAATAAACACATCCCCCAAAATAACACATCCACCGAACCAACACATCTGTCAAACCAACACATCTGCCAAACGAACACATCCACCAAACCAATACATCCGCCAAATAAACACATCCCCCAAAATAACACATCCACCAAACTAACACATCCACCAAACTAACACATCCGCCAAACTAATACATCCACCAAACTAACACATCTGCCAAACTAATACATCCGCCAAACTAACACATCCGCCAAACTAACACATCCACCAAACCAATACATCCGCCAAACTAACACATCCACCAAACCAATACATCCCCTACACCAACACATCAGCCAAGCCAACACATCCACCATTCCAATGCATCAGTCAAACCAACACATCAGTCAAACCAACACATCCGTTGAACTAACACATCAGCCAAGCTAACACATCCACCAAACCAACACATCCGCCAAACTAGTACATCCACCAAACCAACACATCCGCTAAAACGAACACATCCACCAAACTAACACATCCGTCAAACCAACACATCCTTCAAAATAACACATCCACCAAACCAATACATCCACCAAATAAACACATCCCCCAAAATAACACATCCACCAAACCAACACATCTGTCAAACCAACACATCCACCAAACCAATACATCCTTCAAAATAACACATCCACCAAACCAACACATCTGTCAAACCAACACATCCACCAAACCAACACATCCTTCAAAATAACACATCCACCAAACCAATACATCCGCCAAATAAACACATCCCCCAAAATAACACATCCACCAAACCAACACATCCGTCAAACCAACACATCCACCAAACCAACACATCCGCCAAAACGAACACATCCACCAAACTAACACATCCGCCAAACCAACACATCCTTCAAAATAACACATCCACCAAACCAATACATCCGCCAAATAAACACATCCCCCAAAATAACACATCCACCAAACCAACACATCTGTCAAACCAACACATCTGCCAAACGAACACATCCACCAAACCAACACATCCTTCAAAATAACACATCCACCAAACCAATACATCCGCCAAATAAACACATCCCCCAAAATAACACATCCACCAAACTAACACATCTGCCAAAGCAATGCATCCACCAAACTAACACATCCGCCAAACTAACACATCCGCCAAACTAACACATCCTCCAAATCAACACATCTGCCAAAGCAATGCATCCACCAAACTAACACATCCGCCAAACTAACACATCCGCCAAACTAACACATCCACCAAACTAACACATCTGCCAAAGCAATGCATCCACCAAACTAACACATCCGCCAAACTAACACATCCTCCAAATCAACACATCTGCCAAACAAACACATCCACCATTCCAATGCATCCGCCAAACCAACACATCTGTCAAATCAACACATCCGCCAAAGTAACACATGCGCCAAATCAACACATCCGCCAAACCAACACATCAGCCAAACCAACACGTCAGCCAAAGTAACACATGCCCCAAAGTATCACATCCGCCAAACCAACACAGCAGCCAAACCAACACATCCGCCAAACCAACACATCCGCCAAACCAACACATCCGCCAAACCAACACATCAGCCAAAGTAACACATGCCCCAAACCAATACATCCACCAAACAAACACATTCACCAAACCAATACATCCGCCATACTAACACATCCACCAAACTAACACATGTACCAAACTAACACATCCTCCAAATCAACACATCTGCCAAACCAACACATCAGCCAAACAAACACATCCACCATTCCAATGCATCCGCCAAACCAACACATCCGCCAAACCAACACATCCGCCAAACCAACACATCAGCCAAACTAACACATCAGCCAAACTAACACATCCACCAAACCAACACATCCGCCAAACCAACACATCCGCCAAACCAACACATCCGCCAAACCAACACATCAGCCAAACTAACACATCCACCAAACCAACACATCCGCCAAACCAACACATCCGTCAAACCAACACATCCGTCAAACCAACACATCCGCCAAACCAACACAGCCGTCAAACCAATGCATCCGCCAAACCAACACATCCGCCAAAGTAACACATGCCCCAAACCAATACATCCACCAAACAAACACATCCACCAAACCAATACATCCGCCAAACTAACACATCCACCAAACTAACACATGCACCAAACTAACACATCCCCCAAACTAACACATCCCCCAAACCAACACATCCGCCAAACTAACACATCCACCAAACCAACACATCCGCCAAACCAACACATCCGCCAAACTAACAAATCCCCCAAACCAATACATCCGCCAAACCAATACATCCGCCAAACCAACACATCCGCCAAACTAACACATCCGCCAAACCAACACATCCGCCAAACCAACACATCAGCCAAACTAACACATCCACCAAACCAACACATCCGCCAAACCAACACATCCGCCAAACTAACACATCCCCCAAACCAACACATCCGCCAAACCAACACATTCGCCAAACTAACACATCCACCAAACCAATACATCAGCCAAATTAACACATCCACCAAACAAACACATCCACCAAACCAACACATCCGCCAAACTAACACATCCACCAAACTAACACATGCACCAAACGAACACATCCACCAAACTAACACATCCGCCGAACCAATACATCCACCAAACCAATACATCAGCCAAATTAACACATACGCCAAAATAAACACATCCCCCAAACCAACACATCCGCCAAACCAACACATCCGCCAAACCAACACATCCGCCAAACCAACACATCCGCCAAACTAACACATCCGCCAAACCAACACATCCGCCAAACTAACACATCCCCCAAACCAACACATCCGCCAAACCAACACATCCGCCAAACTAACACATCCGCCAAACCAACACATCCGCCAAACTAACACATCCCCCAAACCAACACATCCGCCAAACCAACACATCCGCCAAACTAACACATCCACCAAACCAATACATCAGCCAAATTAACACATCCACCAAACAAACACATCCACCAAACCAACACATCCGCCAAACTAACACATCCACCAAACTAACACATGCACCAAACGAACACATCCACCAAACTAACACATCCGCCGAACCAATACATCCACCAAACCAATACATCAGCCAAATTAACACATACGCCAAAATAAACACATCCGCCAAACCAACACATCCGCCAAACCAACACATCTGCCAAACTAACACATCCACCAAACTAACACATCAGCCAAACTGAAATATCCACCAAACCAACACATCCGCCGAACCAACACATCAGCCAAAGCAACACATGCGCCAAATCAACACATCCACCAAACCAACACATCCGTCAAACCAACACATCCACCAACCAACACATCCACCATTTGGATGTGTTCGTTTGGACTCAGACGCTTTGATGATGTGTTTTATTGTTTGGCAGCTGTGTTAGTTTGGCTGATATGTTGGTTTGGCAGATGTGTTGGTTTGGCGGATGTGTTGGTTTGGCTGATATGTTGGTTTGGCAGATGTGTTAGTTTGGCTGATATGATGGTTTGGCGGATGTGTTGGTTTGGCTGATATGTTGGTTTGGCGGATGTGTTAGTTTGGCTGATATGTTGGTTTGGCAGATGTGTTGGTTTGGCGGATGTGTTGGTTTGGCTGATATGTTGCTTTGGCGGATGTGTTAGTTTGGCTGATATGATGGTTTGGCGGATGTGTTGGTTTGGCTGATATGTTGGTTTGGCGGATGTGTTAGTTTGGCTGATATGTTGGTTTGGCGGATGTGTTAGTTTGGCTGATATGTTGCTTTGGCGGATGTGTTGGTTTGGCTGATATGTTGGTTTGGCGGATGTGTTAGTTTGGCTGATATGTTGGTTTGGCGGATGTGTTAGTTTGGCTGATATTGAAGGAGCTGTGCTCCAACGTCGTCGGAAGAATGGACGCGACAAAAAGCTGGAATTCGTCCGAGTTTCTTTATTGTCACAAAACAACACGGGTACTCTGAAAAGCCCGTTTATCGGGCAGCAATATATATACACACATTATCCCGGAACGTTTGCCCAGGAAAGGCGAGAGGGGGCGTGGCCGGGCGTCCGGGCCGCGGCCTGGCAAGTCGAGGGCGGGCATGCCCGGGCATGCCCGGGCGTCCCGGACGCGGCCTGGCAAGTCGAGAGCGGGCGTGGCCGGGCGTGCCCGGGCATGCCCGGGCGTCCCGGCCGAGGCCTTGCAAGTTGAGCGTGGGCCTACCCGGGCGTCCTGGACGAGCCCGGCATGGTGATCGCTCCGCGTCCTTAGTAGGTGCAAGGCGATTGTGTAAACCCAGCGGTAGCCGCTACACATGTCCCCCCAGAATCGACTTGCACCGGCAGGGTCAATTTGAGGGGGGTCCTGATGGCCCGGCCGAAGCGACCCCTGGTGGGTCGTGGGGGGGGGTCCGGTGTGGTGGTGGGTGGTCGAGTGGGGGGCACCGTGGACGGGGGGCGGCCTCGCCGCGGCGGAAGGGCCAACCGTGGCGGTTGGTCGATGTCCACGTGCGCCGGCTTGAGGCGGTCCACCGCAATCCGGTCCAACCTGCCGCCGATGTCGATGACGAACGACTTGTCGTCCCGTCGCAGGACCCGGAAGGGCCCGTCGTACGGCGGCCGGAGTGGCCCCCGATGTGCGTCATGATGCACAAAAACGTACTCTGCTGTGCGAAGCGCTGGGGGGACGTAGGACTGGGGGTCACCGTGGTGGGATGTTGGCACGGGGGCAAACCGTCGGGCGGCCTCCTGGAGGTCCGAGCGCTGGTGAGCTGCGGACCAGGGACTGGTAGCGTCGGGCACGAATTCGCCCAGTACGTGTAGCGCCTGGCCGTAGACAAGCTCGGCGGTGGATGCCCGGAGGTCCTCCTTGGGGGCCGTGCGGAGGCCCAAAAGGACCCACGGCAGCCGGTCGGCCCAACCGCCATCTTGAAGGCCGGCCATGAGCGCGTGAGCGATGTGCCTTCATGGAGCGGTGGAATCGCTTGCACAACCCGTTGGCTTGGGGGTGGTAGGCCGTAGTATGGTGGAGCTTGACCCCCAGGTTGCGGGCGACCGCGCCCCACAGCTCGGAGGTGAACTGCGGTCCGCGGTCCGACGAGATGTCTGCCGGTGCGCCGAAGCGGGCGACCAAGGTGGCGATGAAAGCCTGCGCCACGTCGGCGGTGGTGGTGGAGACGAGGGGAACGGCCTCCAGCCACCTGGTGGTCCTGTCTACCATGGTGAGCAGGTGTGTGAACCCCCGTGATGGGGGGAGGGGGCCCACCAGATCCACGTTGACTTGGTCGAAACGTCGTTCGGGCACGGTGAAAGGTGCCAGCGGGGCCTGGGTGTGTCGGTGGACCTTGGCCTGTTGGCAGGCTGTGCAGGTGCTGGTCCAATCACGGACGTCCCGTCGAAGGCCGTGCCAGACGAATCGCGCTGACACCAGCTTCTGGGAAGCTTTCCGGCCCGGGTGGGAAAGGCCGTGGAGGGAGGCGAAGATGCGGCGTTGCCAGGTAACGGGCACGATGGGGCGAGGCTGGCCTTGGGAGACGTCGCAGAGCAGGACAGTGTCCGCGAAGGGGATGTCGGCCAGGCGGAGGCCCGTGTCCGCCGCCCGGAGGGCTTGCACCGTGGTGTCGGTGGTTTGGTCCGCCGCCATAAGCGCGAAGTCCACGCCGAGGTGGACCGCGTTCGCGCTGGCCCGAGAAAGACAGTCGGCCACAGCGTTGTTTTTGCCGGCGACGTGCCGGATGTCCGTGGTAAACTCCGACACGGCGGAGAGGTGGCGCTGTTGGCGGGTCGACCACGGCTCCGTGACCTTGGCCATTGCGTAAACCAACGGCTTGTGGTCGACGAACGCCGTGAAGGGTCGGCCCTCCAGGTGGTGGCGGAAATGGCGAACGGCCAGGTGTAGACCGAGGAGCTCACGGTCAAACGTGCTATATTTGAGCTTGTTCGGCCGGAGCTGCCGGCTGAAAAAAGCGAGTGGTTGCCAAACCCCGTTCACCCATTGCTCATGTACGGCGCCCACCGCGTAGTCGGAGGCATCCGTGGTGAGGGCGATGGGAGCGTTGAGCACCGGGTGAGCGAGCAGTGTTGCATCGGCGAGGGCCCGCTTTGAGCTGTTGAAGGCCGCGTCCAGTGCTGCGGACCAGACGATGTCGTGCTTGGCTGGCTTGCCCCGGAGGGCTTCGTAGAGGAGCCGCATGAGTTGAGCAGCGCGGGGCATGAAGCGGTGATAGAAATTCACTATTCCCAGGAATTCCTGCAGGGCCTTTATGGAGCGGGGACGTGAAAACATGCTGATGGCCTCGACCTTGGTTGGCAGCGGCACGGCCCCATTCTTGGTGATGTGGTGGCCCATAAAATCAAAGGCCGTCGTGCCGAAGTGGCATTTGGCCGGGTTGACGATGAGGCCATGCTCGCTGAGGCGCCCAAACAGTGTTCGGAGGTGGAGGAGGTGCTCGGCCCGGGACGTGCTGGCGACGAGGATGTCGTCCAGGTAAACGAAGAGGAACGGCAGGTCACGCAGCACGCCGTCCATCAAGCGCTGGAACGCCTGAGCCGCGTTCTTGAGGCCAAACGGCATCCGTAGGAATTCGAATAAGCCGAACGGCGTGATGACGGCCGTTTTAGGGACGTCGGCCGCCCTGACAGGTACCTGGTGATATCCCCGTATGAGATCGATTTTTGAAAAAATGACCCGTCCTGCCAGACGGGCGGAGAAGTCTTGGATGTGCGGGATCGGATACCTGCCGGGGGTGGTAGCGTCGTTAAGGCGGCGGTAATCGCCACATGGGCGCCAGCCGCCCCCTGGTTTTGGGACGATGTGTAGTGGCAAAGCCCACGCGCTATCGGAGCGCTGCACGATGCCGAGGTGTTCCAAAGCGTCGAACTCGGCTTTGGCCACGGCGAGCTTGGCTGGGTCGAGGCGGCGGGCTCTGGCATAGACCGGCGGGCCCGTGGTTGGTATGTGGTGCTCGATCCCATGTCATCAGGGGACAGTGGTGAGTTTGAGGTGAAGGTGGGAGTGCATCAGGGGTCGGTACTAAGTCCACTACTATTTGTAGCTGTGATGGAGGTGCTGGCTCAGAACGTAAAGGAGGGTTTACCGTGGGAGTTGTTGTATGCAGATGATCTCGTGTTGATTGCGGAAAGTATGGATGGACTGAAGGAAAAGATGAACAAGTGGAAGGAATGTATGGAGACAAAAGGTCTGAAGGTGAATATCGGAAAGACGAAGGTGATGGCAAGTGGTAAAGCATGTGGTGAGGTGGAAAGAACTGGGAAGTGGCCGTGTGCTGTGTGCAGGAAGGGTGTCGGAGTGAACTCCATTCAATGTACAATGTGCGCTGAGTGGGTTCATCAAAAATGTAGTGGTCTGAGAGGGTCATTTACCAGTGTGGCAGCTACATTCAAATGTAAGGTGTGCACAGAGGGAGCTGCAGATGGAGGAAATGTTGAGTTGGATCTTGGAGACGGCGTGAAGCTGGAAGGTGTGAAAACATTTTGCTACCTCGGAGACATGCTGAATGGAGAAGGTGGATCAGACTCGGCAACGGTTGCTCGAGTGAGATGTGCATGGAAGAAGTTTCGGGAACTGAGTGGCGTGCTGATGAGGAGGAGAGTGTCGCTGAAGCTGAAGGGAAAGGTGTATGCTGCATATGTGAGAAGTGTTATGATTTATGGGAGCGAGACATGGGTAATGAACGTAGAGCAGCAACGAAGGCTGGAAAGGGTGGAAATGCGAATGGTTCGATGGATGTGCGGAGTATCGTTGAGAGAGAGGAAGACAAATGATGAATTGCGAAAGATGATGGTAATATTGCCTGTGATTGATGCTGTGAAGAGGAACAGGCTGAGATGGTTTGGTCATGTGTTGAGGAAGGATGAAAGTGACTGGTTGAGAAGAGTGATGGAAATTGATGTAGAAGGAAGTAGAGGACGGGGAAGACCGAGAAAGACTTGGCTAAAGATGGTGGAAGAAGAAATGCGGGCAAGGGGGTTAACAAGGAGAGATGCAGAAAATAGGGCAAAATGGAGAAGATTGTCATGGGGACCGCAAGGCTAACCCCCGCTCTAGCAGGGAAAATGGCCTTAAAATGCATGTTGTTGTTGTTGTTGATCCCATGTCGTACTGCGACGGCCGAAAACGTCGGCCGCGTGAGGGCCGGGAACTCCGTGAGCAGGCGAGCAAACTCGTTCGCCGCCGGGAGGGCGCATGCCAGCTCGGTCGGAGCGGAGCTGCTCAATGTGCATACCAGGGAGCTGAAGGTCTCGGCGTTGATGAGGCGACGCCGTTGGATGTCCACCAGCAGTCCGTGTGCGCAGAGGAAGTCGGCGCCTAGCAGAGCCATGGGCACACTGGCGGTTACAAAAGTCCAAGCAAAGCATTGGCCGCCGAAGCAGAGGGTGACGTTGCGCGGGCCGAAGGTGCGGATGGCCGATCCGTTGGCCGCAACCAAGGAGGGGCCGCAAACCGCGGACTGCCTGTCCTGATAGGAGGCGGGTATGACGCTCAGTTGGGCGCCGGTGTCGCACAGGAAGCGCCGTCCGGACGCTTTGTCCGTGATGAAAAGTAAATTGCCCGTGTGGCCGGCGCTCATGGCTGGTAATGAACGCCGGCCTGGCCGTTTCCCGGCCTGCCGAAGGTGCACGGGGGTCGGCATGTCCGGGCCTTCTGTCCGAACCTGGCATGATAGTAACACCATGCTTGATCAGGTGGAGGCCCCGGTCGTCGTGCTGGAGGTGGTCAGCTCGGCGTTGCGGCCGCCAATTGCGTCGGGAGTTCGGTCATCGACCGTGCGTGCCGGGTGCTCGGGCGCCATGGGCGTTGCGTCGGACGGCGGTGGGCCCCAGGTCGCTGCTGCAATGCGTTGGCCTGCCGCGGCGATCTTGTCGGCTTCCCTGGCGAGGGCGCGGGGATCCGTGATCGTCGTGCTCGCCAGGGCGAGGCGTACCGGGCTAGGCAGCTGACGGAGGAACAGCTCCCGGAAAAGGAATGCCGGAGAGTGCTCGCCGAGCAGCGAAAGCATGTAGTCCATTCGCTCAGACGGGCACGTGTCGCCGAGCTCGGGCAGGTCGAGCAGGCGCCATGCGCGTTCCGCCGATGGGAGGGCGAAAGCGTCGAGGAGGAGCTTTTTAATCGCGCCGTATTTGTCAGCGGCTGGGGGGCTCTCGAGGAGGCTCAGGGCGCGGGCCGCGGTGGCTGAACCGAGCGCTGCTACCACATGGTGGAAGCGGGTGTCGTCGGCCGTGATGCCTCGCAGGGCGAACAGGAAGTCCGCCTGGGCGAACCAAACCGCCGCGTGAGCCTCCCAGAAGGTAGGCAGTTTAAGGGCAACTGCCGTGTCCATGTCGGTAGGTCACCAATGAAGGAGCTGTGCTCCCACGTAGTCGGAAGAATGGACGCGACAAAAAGCTGGAATTCGTCCGAGTTTCTTTATTGTCACAAAACAACTCGGGTACTCTGAAAAGCCCGTTTATCGGGCAGCAATATATATACACACATTATCCCGGAGCGTTTGCCCAGGAAAGGCGAGAGGAGGCGTGGCCAGGCGTCCCGGACGCGGCCTGGCAAGTCCAGAGCGGGCGTGGCCGGGCGTGCCCGGGCATGCCCGGGCGTCCCGGCCGAGGCCTGGCAAGTTGAGCGCGGGCCTGCCCGGGCATCCTGGACGAGCCCAGCATGGTGATCGCTCCGCGTCCTTGGTAGGTGCAAGGCGATTGTGTAAACCCAGCGGTAGCCGCTACAATATGTTGGTTTGGTGGATGTGTTGGTTTGGCTGATATGTTGGTTTGGCGGATGTGTTGGTTTGGCTGATATGTTGGTTTGGCGGATGTGTTAGTTTGGCTGATATGTTGGTTTGGCGGATGTGTTAGTTTGGCTGATATGTTGCTTTGGCGGATGTGTTGGTTTGGCTGATATGTTGGTTTGGCGGATGTGTTAGTTTGGCTGATATGTTGCTTTGGCGGATGTGTTGGTTTGACTGATATGTTGGTTTGGTGGATGTGTTAGTTTGGCTGATATGTTGGTTTGGCGGATGTGTTGGTTTGGCTGATATGTTGGTTTGGTGGATGTGTTAGTTTGGCTGATATGTTGGTTTGGCAGATGTGTTGGTTTGGCGGATGTGTTGGTTTGACTGATGCATTGGAATGGTGGATGTGTTAGTTTGGTGGATGTGTTAGTTTGGCGGATGTATTGTTTTGGTGGATGTGTTGGTTTGGTGGATGTGTTGGTTGGTGGATGTGTTGGTTTGACGGATGTGTTGGTTTGGCGGATGTGTTGGTTTGACTGATGTGTTAGTTTGGTGGATGTGTTAGTTTGGTGGATGTGTTAGTTTGGCGGATGTATTGTTTTGGTGGATGTGTTGGTTTGGTGGATGTGTTGGTTTGACGGATGTGTTGGTTTGGCGGATGTGTTGACTTGGCGGATGTGTTGATTTCGCGCATGTGTTACTGTGTTGATGTGTTGATTTCGCGCATGTGTTACTTTGGCGGATGTGTTGGTTCGGCGGATGTATTGCTTTGGCGGATGTGTTACTTTGGCAGATGTGTTGGTTTGGGGCATGTGTTACTTTGGCTGATGTGTTAGTTTGGGGCATGTGTTACTTTGGCTGATGTGTTGGTTTGGGGCATGTGTTACTTTGCCTGATGTGTTAGTTTGGGGGCATGTGTTACTTTGGCTGATGTGTTGGTTTGGGGCATGTGTTACTTTGGCTGATGTGTTAGTTTGGGGCATGTGTTACTTTGGCTGATGTGTTGGTTTGGGGCATGTGTTACTTTGCCTGATGTGTTAGTTTGGGGGCATGTGTTACTTTAGCTGATGGGTTGGTTTGGGGGCATGTGTTACTTTGGCTGATGTGTTGGTTTGGGGCATGTGTTACTTTGGCTGATGTGTTGGTTTGGGCATGTGTTACTTTGGCTGATGTGTTAGTTTGGTGGATGTGTTTATTTGGCGGATGCATTGGTTTGGCGGATGTATTGGTTTGGCGGATGTGTTGGTTTGGGGCTTGTGTTACTTTGCCTGATGTGTTAGTTTGGGGGCATGTGTTACTTTGGCTGATGTGTTAGTTTGGGGGCATGTGTTACTTTGGCTGATGTGTTGGTTTGGGGCATGTGTTACTTTGGCTGATGTGTTGGTTTGGGGGCATGTGTTACTTTGGCTGATGTGTTAGTTTGGGGGCATGTGTTACTTTGCCTGATGTGTTAGTTTGGGGGCATGTGTTACTTTGCCTGATGTGTTGGTTTGGGGCATGTGTTACTTTGCCTGATGTGTTGGTTTGGGGCATGTGTTACTTTGCCTGATGTGTTAGTTTGGGGGCATGTGTTACTTTGCCTGATGTGTTAGTTTGGGGGCATGTGTTACTTTGGCTGATGTGTTGGTTTGGGGCATGTGTGACTTTGGCTGATGTGTTAGTTTGGGGGCATGTGTTACTTTGCCTGATGTGTTAGTTTGGGGGCATGTGTTACTTTGCCTGATGTGTTAGTTTGGGGGCATGTGTTTCTTTGGCTGATGTGTTAGTTTGGGGGCATGTGTTACTTTGCCTGATGTGTTGGTTTGGGGGCATGTGTTACTTTGGCTGATGTGTTAGTTTGGGGGCATGTGTTACTTTGGCTGATGTGTTGGTTTGGGGGCATGTGTTACTTTGCCTGATGTGTTAGTTTGGGGGCAAGTGTTACTTTGGCTGATGTGTTAGTTTGGGGGCATGTGATACTTTGGCTGATGTGTTGGTTTGGGGCATGTGTTACTTTGGCTGATGTGTTGGTTTGGGGGCATGTGTTACTTTAGCTGATGTGTTAGTTTGGGGGTATGTGTTACTTTGCCTGATGTGTTAGTTTGGGGGCATGTGTTACTTTGCCTGATGTGTTAGTTTGGGGGCATTTTTTTTTTTTTTTTTTTTTTTTTTTTTTTGTATACAAGATCGAGGCTCGTGAAAGAGCGAACATTAACCACACAGAAAGACAAACCGACACATAAAACATATAACATCGGGAGTGGTAGACAAGATGGGGAGAGAGGGGGAAGGACACAAACACAACATTTGAGAGCAGGGACCGAGAGACATGGAGACATCGAGAGATCTGAGAGAGGGCGAGGGCTTTGGGGGGGGGGGGCATGGGAAGGGGGCGGTGGGAGAGGTATAAAACATATGGACACTGCCAGGACTTCCAGGAAAGAAGTTGGAATTTCAAACAAGGTGGATCTGGGGTGAATTAGCGGGGGTAGAAAAGATCAAGGTTTTGGATGGGGGAAGATAAGAGATGGTGGTGAACAGCTGTTTTAAAGACCTGGAGGGAGGAGTGGGATTGAAGGGAGTGAGGGAGTTTGTTCCAGAGGCGGGAGAAAAGAGGAATGAAAGAGTGAAGGTGAGCAGAGAGCCGAGATTTCGGCAGTTTAACCATCAGAGGGTTGCTGGCAGATCTTGTGCGACCTGTAGGAATATTTGGGGGACAGAGCACAGAGAGAGCTGGGGGTGCAAGGCCGGAGAGGAGTCGGTAGAAGACAGAAAGACCACCTACCTGCCTGCGGTGAGTGAGTGAAAGGCCCTCAGAGATAGCTTCATCGCGGAAGATTCCAATAATTCTGAAAGCTTTGGTTTCAACAGCGTGAAGCCGAGTTAGGTGTGAGGCAGGAGCACCGGCCCATAGGGGAGAACAGTATTCCATTGAGCTGCGGATGAAAGCCTTGTATGTGGTGAGGAGCTCAGGTGTGCCGAGGAAGGACTTCGCACGACGGAGGATGCCCAGTCGGCGACTGGCTTTGGAGGCCAGCTTGGAAATGTGGTTTTCCCAAGAAAGATCATGGCAGATAGTGAGACCCAAAATCTTGAGCGACAGAACTTCTTGGAGAGGATTGTTGAGAAAGTAGATGGGAGGGTTGTCCAGTCGATCTTTTCGGAGAGACATAGTAAGAGTGTGAGATTTGTCAGGATTGAAAGACATGTTCCACTTGTTTGACCAGTCTGTGATTTTGTCCAGGTCTTCAGAGAGTGAGGAGGCAGCAGACTGCCGATCTGAGGGAAGAGGAATGGAGCGGCAGAGAGTGGAGTCATCAGCAAAGAGATAGAGAGGATTTTCGAGAGAGTCAGAGAGATCATTGATGAAGACCAGAAAAAGCACGGGGCCCAGAACACTGCCTTGGGGAACTCCAGCCTGAACAGGAAGAGGAGATGAGAGAAACCCATTCAGGGCCACACGTTGACGACGACTAGAGAGGAAGTCCGCCAGCCATGCGTGGAGATTTCCATGGATACCAAAGGAGGAGAGTTTGGTGAGCAGAGCGGGGTGCCAGACCGTGTCGAAGGCACGTGATATGTCGAGGGAGACAGCTCTAATTTCCTGTTTGGCATTGAGGACCTCCATCCATTGTTGAGACAGCAGAAGCAGCATGTCCAGAGTAGAGTGACCTGGTCTGAAACCAAATTGATGATCAGAGATCAAGCCATTGGAGAAGAGGAAAGATTTCATATCCGAAGCAATGATGGATTCCATGACTTTGCTGATAATTGGGAGAAGGCTGATTGGTCTGTAGTTGCTAGGATCTGTTTTTGCACCTTTTTTGTGCAAAGCGGTGATGTTGGCTGATTTCCAAGCAGATGGCAGTTGACCTTGAGCAAAAGAGAGGGTGAAGAGAACAGAGAGAGGGTGAGATAGAGCAGCAGAGCAGGATTTTAGGACCCGTGGGCTGATGCCGTCGGGTCCAGTTGCAGAATCAGAGACGAGGGTTGACAGAAACTTTTCCACCTTGTCAGTAGGAAAGGACACGGAGTCCAGGAGCAGCAGGGTACGACTGGGTATGGTGGGTACAGAGAGGGATGGGTTTGGGACACAAGATTTAGAGGCAAACACAGAGTTGAGGCATTCAGCTTTTTCACGTGCGGAGTCAGCTGTGTAGCCATTTGAGGTAAGGGAGGGGATGGAGGGGGAACAAACACCAGAAACGGATTTGACCAGACGCCACCAGGATTTGGAAGAGGGAGACAGATAAGAGAGTTCGGTCTTGAGAATGGAGAGATATTGTTTCGTGGCTCTCCTGAGGGTGGACACACACTTGTTTCGGCCTTTGTGAAAGGAAATGAGATTTCCTTCCGTTGGATTTGCTTTCCAGGAGACGAAGGCAAGTTGTTTCTGGGCAACAGCCTCACCACAAGATTCCGTGTACCATGGACGGGAGGAAGGGTATGACAACTGAAGACGAGATGGGATAAATCTGTGCATGAGAGAGAGCAATTTACTTTGGAAGATTTCCCAGGATGAGTTGATGTCAGAGGTGGTAGAGATGGGAGACCAGTCCAGATGATTGATGGCTGCTTGAAGACCGTGCCAGTTGGCCTGAGTGAAATGCCAGACTCGTCGACGCTGAGTAGGCTCCCTGAGGATGGTCAGAGAGATGTCCACTTTAACAAGGACATGATCAGATGATCCGATCGGAGCAGAAGAAGAGCAGCAGACATTTTCAGGGAAGTTAGTCATAACCAAGTCCAGAAGAGAAGATGTTCCGTTGACTGAGATCCGGGTCGGGAAATTGACAGATTGTGTCAGTCCCAGTGAGTCGCAGAAGTCCTTTGCTGAGGAGCCATGGCTGGTGAGAGAGGTACCCACACCCAGCCAACTGGCATGATGACAGTTGAAATCACCACATAGGAGGAAGAGAGAGTTGGGATGAGTAGATAGAAGTTGGTCCATATCATCAGACAGCGAGATGTAGATGGAGTCATCACTGTTTGGTGGACGGTACAACACACATATGAACAAGAGGTGGGAGCGAAGGGGAAGCTGTAGCCAGAGGTATTCCTGGGGGTGAGGTGGAGAGAGTGCAGTGCAGGGCGAGTGAGGAAGAGAGTTTTTGATAAAGATAGCAACCCCGCCTCCAGGACGAGGCTCAAGTCTATCATACCGGAGGAGGGAGTAGCCCGGGAGAGATACTATGGAATCAGAGACATCATAAAGGAGGAAAGTTTCTGTTAAGCAGATCACGTCTGGTTTGACAGAAGCAACCTGTATGGAGAGATCAGTTAAGTTTGAACGAAGGCCCCGGATGTTTGAGGTCCATACCGTTAATGAAGAGGAAGGGGGAGCATCAGATACAGAACAGGGGGGAGGAGGGGTAGGGTAAGATGTGGAAGAGGTGGAAGAGGTAGGGAGAGCTGTTGAAGGTGTGTCAGAGATTTCAGAATAGCTCGGAGAAAGGGAAGGATGGGGCGGACAAAAGGTTTGATGGTGATTGGGTGAGCCACAATGAGGTGTTATTTGAGGAGGGGGAAGAGCGAGGCAGAAGGTTGGGGGAGATGGAGGTGAGAGTTTGAAGGGGGAAGAAGCGGGGAGGACGCTTTGAGGAGGGGGAGTGAGAGGGGGGAAATTGAGAAGCAATGAGGGTGGGGAGATTTGAAGGGGAGGGGTGAGGGGGGAGTTTGGGAGGGAAGGGACAAGGGGAGGGATTTGAAAGGGATGGGATATGGGGGAGATTTGGAGGGGAGGGGTGAGGCAGGAGTCTAGGAGGGGAGGGGCGAGGGGGCGTCTTGGCGGGGAGGGGTGAGGGGGTAGTTTAGGAGGGAGGGGGCAAGGGGGGAGATTTGAAAGGGATGGGTGATGGGGAAGATTTGGAGGGGAGGGGTGATGGGGAAGATTTGGAGGGGAGGGGTTATGGGGAAGATTTGGAGGGGAGGGGTGAGATTGGATTTTTGAAAGTGTACGATTTATGGGAAACGAACATTTATTGCAAAATGAGTTTCTTGTGACCTTCGAGTTAAAAATACATTTAAGGACGCTGGATGGAGGATGGAGTGCAGGAGAGTTTAGGGAATGTAGAAAAAAGGCACTATAGGAGATGGATATTTTTTTTGGGATGAATTGATTTGGTGAGCAAGTCGAAAGCAGCCTTTTAAAGAAGAAGAAGAAAAAGGTGTTATAAAATATGACGGAATACATAACTTGAGGGGAAAGTGTAAACATTGAAGGTTAATGAGTGAAAACTATCTGGGGAAATGGGGGAGAAACACGTGGTCGAAGAACGAACGAACGAATAAGAATGAATAAACGAATGAGAACAGAGAAGGAAATGGTTTTTTTTTGTTGTTGAGATTTACACAAGGAAGTAGGCTATGGGTGAAAAGACTGGGAATACAGAGAACGAAAGTTATTGGATCACAAAACGACGGACCGCTGAGAGAAAAACAAAGCCTCAAGGTTGTACAGTGCACACTGTACAAGGCCTCAAGACACGACACGAATTAACACGATTTTCAATACAGGTATGAAAGATTTGCACCGAAAAATCTTCGTCGGGACACAATATACGTACAACACCATAAATAAATACAGTTTTAACGAAAATACAAATGGGAACAATCACTTAACTTCGATTTCAAATCGTTCGCGACGTGGCAAAGGCCTTGCTCGCGACACGGCAAACAGACGATCAATTTATGAAAGATAAACACCGAGAAACAACCAAAGTTGCACACAATAACTTCACACACCGAAAGATAAATACAGTTTCGACAACATACAATTGTGAACAGACTTAACTTCGAAAAACGTGGAGACCGTGTGGAGCTTCGAAAATCCCTCCCACCGTCTCCGAGATCTCGCGAGACCGTTTGGCGTCAGCATGTGTTACTTTGGCTGATGTGTTGGTTTGGGGCATGTGTTACTTTGGCTGATGTGTTTGTTTGGCGGATGTGTTTATTTGGCGGATGTATTGGTTTGGCGGATGTGTTAGTTTGGCGGATGTGTTTATTTGGCGGATGTGTTTATTTGGCGGATGTGTTTATTTGGCGAATGTATTGGTTTGGCGGATGTGTTGGTTTGGCGGATGTGTTTATTTGGCGGATGTGTTTATTTGGCGGATGTGTTTATTTGGCGGATGTATTGGTTTGGCGGATGTGTTGGTTTGGGGGCATGTGTTACTTTGGCTGATGTGTTAGTTTGGGGGCATGTGTTACTTTGGCTGATGTGTTGGTTTGGGACATGTTTTACTTTGCCTGATGTGTTAGTTTGGGGGCATGTGTTACTTTGGCTGATGTGTTAGTTTGGGGGCATGTGTTACTTTGGCTGATGTGTTGGTTTGGGGGCATGTGTTACTTTGGCTGATGTGTTAGTTTGGCGCATGTGTTTATTTGGTGGATGTATTGGTTTGGCGGATGTGTTAGTTTGGCGGATGTATTGGTTTGGCGGATGTGTTTATTTGGCGGATGTATTGGTTTGGCGGATGTGTTTATTTGGCGGATGTGTTTATTTGGCGGATGTATTGGTTTGGCGGATGTGTTTATTTGGCGGATGTATTGGTTTGGCGGATGTGTTAGTTTGGCGGATGTGTTTATTTGGCGGATGTGTTTATTTGGCGGATGTATTGGTTTGGCGGATGTGTTTATTTGGTGGATGTATTGGTTTGGCGGATGTGTTAGTTTGGCGGATGTGTTTATTTGGCGGATGTATTGGTTTGGCGGATGTGTTAGTTTGGCGGATGTGTTTATTTGGCGGATGTATTGGTTTGGCGGATGTGTTAGTTTGGCGGATGTGTTTATTTGGCGGATGTATTGGTTTGGCGGATGTGTTAGTTTGGCGGATGTGTTTATTTGGCTGATGTGTTAGTTTGGCGGATGTGTTTATTTGGCGGATGTATTGGTTTGGCGGATGTGTTTATTTGGCGGATGTATTGGTTTGGCGGATGTATTGGTTTGGCGGATGTTTTGCTTTGGCGGAATCGTTGATTTCGTGGATGTGTTAGTTTGGTGAATATGTTAGTTTGGTGAATATGTTAGTTTGGTGAATATGTTAGTTTGGTGGATGCGTTAGTTTGGTGAATATGTTAGTTTGGTGGATGCGTTAGTTTGGTGAATATGTTAGTTTGGTGAATATGTTAGTTTGGTGGATGCGTTAGTTTGGTGAATATGTTAGTTTGGTGGATGCGTAAGTTTGGTGAATATGTTAATTTGGTGGATGCGTAAGTTTGGTGAATATGTTAATTTGGTGGATGCGTTAGTTTGATGAATATGTTAGTTTGGTGGATGCGTTAGTTTGGTGAATATGTTAATTTGGTGGATGCGTTAGTTTGGTGAATATGTTAGTTTGGTGGATGCGTTAGTTTGGTGAATATGTTAGTTTGGTGATTGTGTTAGTTTGGTGAATATGTTAGTTTGGTGTATGCGTTAGTTTGGTGAATATGTTAGTTTGGTGGATGCGTTAGTTTGGCGGATTGTAGCTCCCAGCACTGTATTTTTACCTAATAATTTATATAAGTAGTTTTACAATCTAGCCATCCTACTGCTTCTCACCCATGATAATCAAAGACAGATCATACATCTGAAGAAAATTCTTTTTTCACTATCCGAGGATGGCTTGTCTGACTTTAATAGAAACTGCTCAGTGGCGCTCCCCTTCAAGTGGCGCCCAGGGCACGTGCCATACCTGCGATACCTTGGGTACGCCACTGCTCTTCCTACACTCAGCAGAGCAAGATCACAGAGTCTGCCTTCACCCATGGAGGCTCTCAAATACGAAAGTATTCGTTTTAACTTGCTGAATGATCTCTCACAGCTGGCGATGGAAACTTCCATGGTTCGCATTATCTGAATAGCAATGCGAAGATTGGGGAAGACGCTCTCATCTCCATACTGAACAATATTGGAGAAGCTCTTCAGGTCTTGATATTTTCATGTTGGCCCGACTTGATAGCAACATTCTGCAATCCGAAATTTCTTCATATAGCTGCTGTCCATCAACATCAGAGCTGAACAATTCGCCCAAATTTTCGCACTTCTTCTTTAGGTCGTCACTGTCGGCGCCGTAACACAGTCCCTCGACATCGAGAAGGAACCCAAACTTGGCGTCAGTGTCGTGCAAACGAGCGAACCTTTCATCCATTTCTCCGTGAAGTCGATCGAGTGTTCCCTTCATTACTCTTTCCATTTCCTCCTTGGCTGTTAACCCAGCGTCTCTCGAGTTCTCATCCGCCATTCGTTTCTTTCGTCTCTGACGCCTTTCAACTTCAATATTCCATTCTTGACAGAGACCGAGTCCTTCTTCGAGTGACTCACTGACCATATAGTTAAAGACCCCACGGTATATCTCACGGAGTAGGGGAGTTATCACAAACACTGAAAAAAAATCCAAATTCCTGCCTTGGTTCCAACAAGGCCATGGCAAACCACCCAGTGTCATCCTTGCCATAGGGACTGAAGCTGCCTTCCGCCGGGATGTCGGTGGCAACCGGGACAGTGTGCTCAGAGAACCCCCTGCTGGCATGGCAATAGGTGGGCAGTGAAGTTTCAGGATTAGTGAAATTGGATCCATGGGGAATAGAACTGGCAAGATAATACACAATGGTGAGAATGCTGTACTAACAGAAGTATCTATCTTGGTTGGAATGTATTTGAGATGGAGGGGTATAGGGAAGTTGGCTGGAGTTTTCGGTAGCTTGAGCATGGATGGGCGATAGCGTGTATCTGTGCGGTGTGGTTGTTGTTACCTCCGCCACCAGAGGTGGATGCAGGTTATGTTTTCACCCCTGTCTGTCTGTTTGTTTGTCTGTCCGTTTGTGAACAGGATATCTCAAAAAGTTGTCGACGGATTCGGACGAAATTTGGCAGAGAGGTAGCGTATGTGACAAGGAAGAATCGATTCAATTTTGGTGAAGATCCGGACCCGGATCCAGATAGTAGAATTTTTAAAGTGAATCTTCACCATTGAGCCATAGGGCCAAAAACAAGGGGTAGATCCTGGTATGAAAGACTGGACCTATGGTGATTCCTGTGATTGATTTTGATTAAATGTGATTCTTTATTGTGATTTTCTGGTGTACTCTGAGATGCAAAACATAAACTGTTCACCAGGCTGAGGTATGCTCTCTACTGAGTGCCGTTCTGGTTGTTGTTGTTGTTGTTGTTGATGTATAGCCCAGACAGTTCTCCTGAACAAACCCGCGGCACGGAGACAGCCAATCGATCTCGTAAGAGCGACCCAGAGACCCCCACATCCAGGATGGTGTAACCCCACCTTCACTAAGTCAGTGCTATGACTGAGTTAGAGAGGGAGAGGGACCGGGAAAGAGAGAAGAGGTAAAGAGAGAGATAAGAGGGAAAGGGCCGGTCCATGGGGACCGATCGGCACTCTGACCATGACCGCGCTACCCTGATGAATCTGGGAAGATTTGGCCCCCAACTTGGGTTGGGGGTACAACCACCGCAAAGAGGCATCCCCAATAGTTGTCTCTGTGTGGTGTTGCTGTATGGATATCGTCAAGGGGTGGTGTATAGTTGATGTTGTGTGTTTCTCACCAAATACCGCCTTCGCCCACTCCCCGTCCCGGAAAGAAAAACTACAAAAAAAAAATCCACAAAAAAAAAAAAATTAGCAGCAGCATTTGGTGAATGAATTTTGAACACTTGGTGAATTTGTCTGGTGTTGTTATGGCGCAGGCATGATGGGCCGAATGGCCTCCTCCTGCATTCTGTATACTCGTATATTCCCATTCGTCTTTCCTTGTGTAATCCTAAGACCCTTTAAGATCCCTAAAGCATGAAGACCCTGAAAGCTCCAAAACTCTTAAGACCCGTTTGAACCCCTTGAACCCCTAAACCCCCAAAATCCATAAGACCCCTAAGAGCCTTAATAATTCTGAGACCCTTTCAGACCCCTAAACCTTTCTAGACCCATAAGTCCCTTTAGAACCATTACACACTTAAAACCCTATTGACCCCATTACATCCTTTGGAACACAAAGACCCTTTAGATCCTGTTGGAACCTTTATAACCCTAAGACCCCACATAGCCCGTGAGATCCTTTAAAAACTCTAAAACCCCACAGACTCCTTTCAAACACTTTAGGCTTTTCTACCTTCACACCTTTCAGACACTTTTAAAACATTTTAAGGCCCTTTACACCCCTTTAGACAACTCCGACTCTTTAGACCATAAATTACACTCTCTAGACCCCTTTGACCTTTTAAGACCCTTTCGACACTTTACACCATTTCGACCCTTCAGACTTTTTCAGACATTTCGACCTTCAGACCATTTGACCTTTCATTTAATACGTCCTTCCATTTATTTGCAGCAACAAAAAATACACCGCACAAAACAAGTCCTGGGTAGGGTCTGCAATTTCTGATTACTCTTTCCAGTTGTTGTTCGATCCGGTGGCAAAGTCAATGAAACTAACGAGATACTTCTTTCAAACGAGAAAACCGTGCATCTTACTCAGCTGCCATCTTGTCCTGGACTGGGTAATATTGGCCGAGCATGAAAGTAATGCTCGGGCTCATCTTCACTGTTCATAGTCCAGTGGGATAGCACAATGTTTGTGTACTTTTAGAAGCAAACAAGAAACTTGCTGACTAGATGCAGTTACGGCGGAAAGTTGGCCAAATCCCCTGGTGACAGGTTGCACCACGCAGTGAAGTTGTTTACACGTGCCATGTATAATCCAGTCAATGCTTATACAATTCGGCAATTTTTCACTTTATATATATTTTATTTAAGCCCATAAAATGCACACAAACACATCACCAAATACATTTCTAAGCCACAAAGCAGTATTTATTATCTTCAAAACTATATATACACGTGTTTATATAGTTTTGTTTTTTTATTTTTTTTTGGACACCAAGTCGAGGCTCGTATAAAAGCACCCCTGTACAACATACAGTGCATTCAGAAAGTATTCAGACCCCTTCACTTTTTTCACATTTTGTTATGTTGCAGCCTTGTGCTGAAATCGTTTAAATTCATTTTTTCCCTCATCAATCTACACTCAATACCCCATAATGACAAAGAGAAAACAGGATTTTAGAAAGTTTTGCAAATTTATTAAAAAGAAAAAACTGAAATAAAGTATTCATACCCTTTGCAATGACACTTGAAATTTAGCTCAGGTGCCTCCCATTTCTCTTGATCATCTTTGAGATGTTTCTGTACCTTGATTGGAGTCCACATATGGTAAATTCAATTGATTGGACATGATTTGGAAAGGCACACACCTGTCTATATAAGGTCTCACAGCTGACAATGCATATCAGAGCAAAAACCAAGCCATGAGGTCGAAGAAACTGCCTGCAGAGCTCAGAGACAGGATTGCGTCGAGGCACAGATCTGGGGAAGCCTACAAAAAAAATTCTGCTGCATTGAAGGTTCCCAAGAGCACAGTGGCCTCCATAATTCTAAAATGGAAGACGTTTGGAACAACCAGGACTCTTCCCAGAGCTGGCCACCCGGCCAAACTGAGCAATCGGGGGAGAAGGGCCTTGGTAAGAGAGGTGACCAAGAACCGGATGGTCACTCTGGCTGAGCTCCAGAGATCCTGTAGGGAGATGGGAGAAACTTCCAGAAGGACAACCATCACTGCAACAGTCCACCGATCTGGGCTTTATGGCAGAGTGGCCAGACGGAAGCTTCTCCTCAGTGAAAGACACATGAAAGCCCACAGAATCTTGTTTCTCACAGTCTGAGAGTCCTTTAGGTGCTTTTTTGCAAACTCCCAGTGGGCTTTCATGTGTCTTTCACTGAGGAGAGGCTTCCGTCTGGCCACTCTGCCATAAAGCCCAGATCGGTGGAGTGTTGCAGTGATGGTTGTCCTTCTGGAAGTTTCTCCCATCTCCACACAGAATATCTGGAGCTCAGCCAGAGTGACCATGGGGTTCTTGGTCACCTCTCTTACCAAGGCCCTTCTCCCCCGATTGCTCAGTTTGGCCGGGCGGCCAGCTCTGGGAAGAGTCCTGGTTGCTCCAAACTTCTTCCATTTTAGAATTATGGAGGCCACTGTGCTCTTGGGAACCTTCAATGCAGCAGAATTTTTTTTGTAGGCTTCTCCAGATCTGTGCCTCGACGCAATCTTGTCTCTGAGCTCTGCAGGCAGTTCCTTCGCCCTCATGGCTTGGTTTTTGCTCTGATATGCATTGTCAGCTGTGAGACCTTATATAGACAGGTGTGTGCCTTTCCAAATCATGTCAAATCAATTGAATTTACCACAGGTGGACTCCAATCAAGGTGTGGAAACATCTCAAAGATGATCAAGAGAAATGGGAGGCACCTGAGCTAAATTTCAAGTGTCATTGCAAAGGGTATGAATACTTATGTAAATGTGATATTTCAGTTTTTTCTTTTTAATGAATGTGCAAAACTTTCTAAAAGCCTGTTTTGTCTTTGTCATTATGGGGTGTTGAGTGTAGATTGATGAAGGAAAAAATGAATTTAAACGATGTCAGTATAAGGCCGCAACATAACAAAATGTGAAAAAAGTGAAGGTGTCTGAATACTTTCTGAATGCACTGTATAATAAAGTCAGCGAGAGAGAAGAGGGGGAGAGAAAGGAAATCACTACAACAGTCGGGGCCAGTGACATCAGGAGATCTGTGGAAGGGAGAGGGCTGTGACAGGGTGCATGGCATAAGCAAGATGGACAATACAAGGACTTTCAGGAAAGAAAACAGGGAATTTGAAGGAGGTGGGTTTGGAGTGTATTAACGGGGGTAGAAAAGATCAAGGTTTGGGATGGGGGAAGATATGAGATGGTGGTGAACAGCTGTTTTAAAGACCTGGAGGGAAGAATGGGATTAAAGAGAGTGTGGGAGTTTGTTCCAGAGGTGGGGAAAAAGGGGAATGAAGGTGAGCAGAGAGTCTTGATTTTTGAAGTTTTACCAGAAGGGGTTTTACCCTCTTTCTGTTCTCTTCACCCTCTCTTTTGCTCAAGGTCATCTGCCATCTGCTTGGAAATCAGCCAACATCACCGCTTTGCACAAAAAAGGTGCAATAACAGATCCCAGCAACTACAGACCAACAGCCTTCTCCCAATTATCAGCAAAGTCATGGAATCCATCATTGCTTCAGATATTAAATCTTTCCTCTTCTCCAATGGCTTGATCTCTGATCATCAATTTGGTTTCAGACCTGGTCACTCTACTCTGGACATGCTGCTTCTGCTTTCTCAACAATGAATGGAGGTCCTCAACGCCAAACAGGAAATTAGAGCTGTCTCCCTTGACATTTCACGTGCCTTCGATACGGTCTGGCACCCTGCTCTGCTCTCCAAACTCTCCTCCTTTGGTATCCATGGAAATCTCCACGCATGGCTGGCGGACTTCCTCTCTGGTCGTAGTCAACGTGTGGCCCTGAATGGGTTTCTCTCATCTCCTCTTCCTGTTCAGGCTGGAGTTCCCCAAGGTAGTGTTCTGGGCCCTGTGCTTTTTCTGGTCTTCATCAATGATCTCTCTGACTCTCTTGAAAATCCTCTCTATCTCTTTGCTGACGACTCTACTCTCTGTCGCTCCATTCCTCATCCCTCAGATCGGCAGTCTGCAGCCTCCTCACTCTCTGCAGACCTGGACAAAATCACAGACTGGTCAAACAAGTGGAACATGTCTTTCAATCCTGACAAATCTCACACTCTTACAATGTCTCTCCGAAAGGACCGACTGGACAACCCTCCCATCTACTTTCTCATCAATCCTCTCCAAGAAGTTCTGTCGCTCAAGCTTTTGGGTCTCACTATCTGCCATGATCTTTCTTGGGAAAACCACATTTCCAAGCTGGCCTCCAAAGCCAGTCGCCGACTGGGCATCCTCCGTCGTGCAAAGTCCTTCCTTGGCACACCTGAGCTCCTCACCACATACAAGGCTTTCATCCGCAGCTCAATGGAATACTGTTCCCCCCTCTGGGCTGGTGCTCCTGCCTCACACCTTGCTCGGCTTCACGCTGTTGAGGCCAAAGCTTTCAGAATCATTGGAATCTCCTGCGATGTAGTCAACGCCGAGGGCCTTTCACTCACTCACCGCAGGCAGGTTGGTGGTCTTTCTGTCTTCTACCGACTCCTCTCCGGCCTTGCTCACCCAGCTCTCTCTGTGCTCTGTCCCCCCAATATTCCTTCAGGTCGCACAAGATCTGCCTGCAACCCTCTTATGGTTGAACTGCCAAAGTCTAGGCTCTCTGCTCACCTTCACTCTTTCATTCCCCTTTTCTCCCGCCTCTGGAACAAACTCCCCCACTCCCTTCAATCCCACTCCTCCCTCCAGGTCTTTAAAACAGCTGTTCACCACCATCTCTTATCTTCCCCCATCGAAAACCTTGATCTTTTCTACCCCCGGTAATTCACCCCAGAGTCCTTGCAGTGTTCATATGTTTTAATCCTCTCCCACCTCCCCCCAAGTCCTCCCGATGTCCCTGCTCTCAAATGTTGTGTTTGTGTCCTTCCCCCTCTTCCCCCTCTCTTTTGTGTCCTTCCCCCTCTCTCCCCATCTTGTCTGCCGCTCCCCTTGTTTTTTGTGTTTTGTGTGTCGGTTTGTCTTTTTGTGTGATTAATGTTAGCTCTTTCACGAGCCTCGATCTTGTATACAAAAAAAAAAAAAAAAGAAAAAAAAAAAAGGGGGTTGCTGGCAGACCTTGTTCATCCAGCAGAAATATTTGGGGGACAAGGCACAGATGGAGCAGAGGGTGAAAGGCCGGAGAGGAGGTGGTAGAAGACAGAAAGACCACCAACCTGCCTGCGGTGAGAGAGAGTGAGAGGCCCACAGAATCAGCTTCATCACGAGAGATTCCAATGATTCTGAATGCTTTAGCCCCAGTCATACCGGATTTGAGTGGCCACGAATCGCCCCGATCACCCCCGATCTGGCGATTCCCCACACCAACACGACTTTTCGGCAAGATCGGCTGTAAATTTTCCCACAGTCATACCAAAACACCCCTGCCATGACTCCCGTACGATCGCGCCGTGACCGCCGCGCCGACAAAGCCCGATCCGCCAAGTGCGCGGCAAGATCTCCACAAGTCCTAGCCCGTGCCCACACGTGTTCGCCCCGATCCGCCCCGATCCACCCCGATCCCACTACGACCGCACTACGACGGCACTACGACCTCACTACGACCGCAGTACGCACGCGTACGTGCCCACCCGTCCGAGCCCGACTGCGCGGCGGCCGTCCTTGCCCTATATAAGAACGGCCAAGAATCGCGCCGACCTAACTACGATCTTAAAATTCAGACGACGCTAATTCACGTTATTTTTGTATGTTGTTTATATAAATCATCAACTCCAAGCCTTCCAATGATGCCGCCAGCCAGGAAGAGGGGGAGGGGATCCAGGAAGACGTGCACAATCACACGGCCGCCGTGACCAGCTTGGATGTGATCGATGTGACCAGCTTGGAATCAGGAGATGAAATGATTTCGCCGCCGGGGATCGCCTATATATACCCGGTCTTGTGACAGGTCGTACTGGCGCCTACTGGTGCTTACTGCATGCTTACGGCAGTCTTGGCGGAGTCTTGTTAATTCGTGAGAGATCGGCAATGATCGTGAGTCGTCGTACTGCTGCGCAACGTGGTCGGGATGGATCGGGGCAATTCTTGGAAGATCGTGATGGCAGTCGTACGGCGTCCATGTGAGGACGTACGGCGGTCATATCAGTGCTTGCTGGATGCGGAGCGAATCGTGGCAGCCAAGTTTCCCGACCGCCGCAAGACACTCCACGACCATTTTCCCAATGCCCACACGCGCCCGTACGACACCCTCCAGACAGCAGCAAGAGTTTGAAAAACGCCACGAATCGCCACGATAATTTTTAACAGTTCAAAATTGTCGGGGCGGCTTCCCGTCTCGACCCGAACTGCCAAGTACACCCCCGATCATCCAGGAATCGCCAGGACCCCAATACGATCTGGCCAAGAATGTCGCCCCGATCTTAGGTCGTGGCGATTCGTGGCCTGAAAATGGCCGGTATGACTGGGGCTTTAGGTTTCAACAGCGTGAAGCCGAGCTAGGTGTGAGGGAGGAGCACCTGCCCAGAGGGGAGAGCAGTACTCCATAAACCTGCGGATGAAAGCTGTGTAATTGTTTAGGAGCTCAGTTGCACCAAGAAAGGACTTCGCATGACAGAGGATATTATTCGGATAGAGTTGGAGAGTCGACACAATGGTAAGATCCTCAACTATTCTAGTCGAAGATATAGTAGAGAATCGGAGAGATCATTAATGAAGACCAGAAAAAGCACAGCGCCTAGAACACTACCTTGAGGAACTCCAGGAAGGAGAGATGAAATGAATTCCATTGTGAGCCACGCGTGACTACGACAGGAGAAGAGATCCACGAGCCATGAGTGGAGATTGGCATGGATAACTTAAGAGGAGAGTTTGGTAAGGATTGTGGGTTGCTCCGGAAACAGTTGATCAGGAAACACGAGTAATTGTACACCGCACCTTTCCTATGCCATCTCCAGGCATTGCAAATCGTCATTGCTGGGCACCGAAGGGGGCTCGGCAGTGACGCACACTGAAAGGGAGTACTCAGTTTTCACTCTGGTTGTTTGTTGTACACCGCTCCTTTCCTATGCCGTCTCCAGGAATTGCAAATCGTCATTGCTGGGCACCGAAGGGGGCTCGGCAGTGACGCACACTCAAAGGGAGTACTCAGTTTTCACTCTGGTTGTTTGTTGTACACCGCTCCTTTCCTATGCCATCTCCAGGCATTGCAAATCGTCACTGCCGGGCACCGAAGGGGGCTTGGCAGTGACGCACGCTGAAAGGGTGTACTCAGTTTTCACTCTCGTTGTTTTTTTGCTTTCTTGCTTTCTTGTTTGTTTGTTTGTTTGTTTGTCCAGGCGATATCTCAGCCATCCTTTGAGCTAGGAAGCTGAAATTTTGGGCACAGTAGTGAGCAAGTCCTTTGTCAAAAACGGTATTTTTTGTTTTTTGAATAATCAATTAATTAAGGAGTTATTTAATTATTAGCGATTAATTAAGTACTTATTTAATTAATTAAATTTCATTTCTCTTCTGACCATTAACTCAGGCACCTTTTGAGTTAGGAAGCTGATATTTGGACATGTCAATGACCAGGTGATTTGGCTGCAAAGGCTATTTTTGATTTATTAATTGATCAATTAATCAATTAATCGATTAATTATTTAATTATTTAATTAATGACTAAATTTTTTTTTTTTTTTTAAAGTTACAGATTCTGATGAAATGGTGGTGGTTTATGTGTTCTATGACCGAATTGACTAGTAATTTAATTTTTAAATGATTATTATTTATTTATTTTCATTATTAATCATTTATTTATTTTCTTGCTCATTTGGCCAATATCTCAGGCACCTTTTGAGCTCGGAAGCTAATATTTGGACATGAGTGACCAAGTGATGTGGCTATCAAGAATATTTTTGATTTATTGATTAATCAATTAATCAATTAGTCGATTAATTATTTAATTATTCGATTAATTACTAAAAAAATATATATATTCAGTTACACATTCTGATGAAATGGTGGTGGTTTATGTGTTCTGTGACCGAATTGATTAATAATTTAATTTTTTCATGATTATTATTTATTTATTTTCATTATTAATCATTTATTTATTTTCTTTCTCATTTGGCCAATATCTCAGGCACCTTTTGAGCGAGGACGCTGATATTTGGACATAACAATGACCAAGTGATTTGGCTGTAAAGGCTATTTTTGATTTCTTGATTAATCATTTAATCGAATAATTATTTATTGATTAATCGATTAATTATTTAATTTTTTATTACTGACTTATTTAAATACATTTCTAAAAGATACATCTTCATATGAAGCACGAGTGGTTTAGTTATGCTATTAGCCAATTGATTAAGAAAATATTTTGTGATAATCTTTTATTGATTTTAATTATACAATTAATCAATGAATTAGCGTACACCTCTCTATGAGTCGCACTGCGGTATTTCCGGGCGCCTGAGGCGCCCCGGCAATGCCGCGCTGTAGAATATTTAATTATTTCGAATGGGGGCGGTGTACATTGAATGTATCTGTACTTGTTTCACCTCCTGATTGGTTCCTTATCAACATCACAATAATTATTTTATGTACATAATTGAACATCAGAAAAAGAAATTAATTGGAAAATATTTCGGTACATTCGTTAAAACGTCCCAGATCGAATTCTCAGACATAAAAAAAAAAAAACAACAACAACAACAACAATATCACCAATCGTGCAAGCTTTCGAAACGTTGCTTTCGCTCAGTTATCCCAACGGCCTGTGGATTGTGTTGCTTGTGTGCTCCTTACTTACTTTCTGTTTTTCATTTTATAACATGGCGGCGAAGACTTCGAGAGGGAGTTCTGAGCATTTCGAGCGGACCAGTCTTTCATGGATCCTGTTGGTCACTTTTTTCATCGGCCTATTCACGGTATTGTTCTTTCATTGGTACCCATTCAATTTAAATCAAAAGTTAAACTGAACAAGCTGTCGATGAAAATCCGTGATAGGTTTTCGTTACCGTGATAAAACTTGAGAACGGCTAAACGGATCTTAGTCAAACTTGGCACATGTATGTATAATGAGGTAAAGAGGAAATGATTCGATTTTGGGGTCAAAGTTGAAATCTGTAATAGGTCTATAACTTGAGAACGGCTGAAGTGATCTAATAAGTCTTCAAATAAGATTAAATAAGCTGTGTGATTGTGTCTTATCAGGCTTCGTTTGGTATATATGCCGCTGCTGTCGGAATATCGTTTTGTTGTGTTTTGTTTATTGCTGTACCGCGTTTTTGATGAATGGGGTTTTATTATGAAATCCTATTTGTAAACTGCTCGAGCAGACACGTCTCCTTTTGCTGCCATCAGACTATTTGGACCATTTTGTTACCTAGGAGACATGCTGAATGGAGAAGGTGGATCAGACTCGGCAACGGTTGCTCGAGTGAGATGTGCATGGACGAAGTTTCGGGAATTGAGTGGCGTGCTGATGATGAGGGGATTGTCGTTGAAGCTGAAGGGAAAGGTGTATGCTGCATGTGTGAGAAGTGTTATGATTTATGGGAGCGAGACATGGGTAATGAACAAAGAGCAGCAACGAAGGCTGGAAAGGGTGGAAATGCGAATGGTTCGACGGATGTGCGGAGTATCGTTGAGAGAGAGGAAGACAAATGATGAATTGCGAAAGATGATGGGAATAGAGCCTGTGATTGATGCTGTGAAGAGGAACAGGTTGAGATGGTTTGGTCATGTGTTGAGGAAGGATGAAAGTGACTGACTGGTTGAGAAGAGTGATGGAAATGAATGTAGAAGGAAGTACAGGACCGGGAAGACCGAGAAAGACTTGGCTAAAGATGGTGGAAGAAGAAATGCGGGCAAGGGGGTTAAAAGGAGAGATGCAGAAAATAGGGCAAAATGGAGAACATTGTCATGGGGACCGCAAGGCTAACCCCCGCTCTAGCAGGGAAAATGGCCTTAAAATGCCTGTTGTGTGTGTTGTAGACTATTTGGACCATTAGGGAGCTGACGTGGGAATGCCTTTGCTCAGTTTTTAAATTGACCAATCACCGCTCAGTTATTTGAAAGCAAGCCCCATGTGTACTGGGTTTCAGTTACTGCAAAGCTTTGTCGAGCATGGTTTCAGCCAACCCAAGCATGTGACATGTACCACAACTCTTCCTCCCGACTCCCTCCACTCCTCGTTTTATCCCACTTTTTCTGGGTGAACTGCAACTTTAATTTTCACAATTTATTTGTGTATTATTCGCCCTGCAGTATTTATATGTGAATGCATCATTTAAAAATTAATATACAGTGTTATATACAGGCCTGGTGTTGGCTTTGCAGTTAGGGTGCCAGCTTGGGATCCTAGGATCCTGGGTTCGAATCCCGGTCGATCGCTGAATTAACACCAGGGGGGTTGACTCAGCCTGTCATCCTTCTGAGGTCGGCAAATTGAGTACCAGCTTGCTGGGATGAATGATTCCGGTGTGTACCCCGATTTAGAATAGGTACACCGTATCCCCGCGCATCGCAAGAGGCGACCAAGGGTTGGGTCAGAAAGGGCATCCGGCCATAAAAAAAAAACATTGCCTCAAACAGGGAACCATGATTGTCATGGGGCCCGCAAGGCTAACCCTTGCTCTAGCGGGGAAAATGGCCTTAAAGTGATCATTCATATTCATTCATTCATTGTGAAGGGCTCTTTAAGTCTAATGTCATTTGTAATTTGATACTTAACCTATAGCATTGTCTATTTTGCTTTTCCCAATTGTAGTGAAACTGGCTTGCCAAATACAGGACTAGTGAGTGCTTTGATAAGAGAATCCAAAGGTCAGGTACTGTGGCCATGTTGATGTATTTCTTAACTCCAAATGAATGTGTTTTCAACATGCAACATGTTGCTGCCAGTGGTGCATTTGTTGTTAACAGGATTTAGCACTCTTTGTTGGTTAGCCACTTATCCTTCGTTTGAATGGTGCCAATAAGTTTTTATTTCTGAAGAGTTGTATTCTCTAATGTTAAA
The DNA here is from genome assembly GCF_964187855.1 of Myxine glutinosa. Taxonomy (NCBI): domain Eukaryota; kingdom Metazoa; phylum Chordata; class Myxini; order Myxiniformes; family Myxinidae; genus Myxine; species Myxine glutinosa. The sequence continues at coordinate 88,919,076 of NC_136268.1, forward strand.
TAATGAGGAGTTTGTATGTGTATTGCATCGTTTGAAGACATCAATACTTTAAATCAATCACCCGAGATGGACAGATCCACACACTGCATGCAATTTAAACCTGGGATCACAGCATCAATCATGGGGCAAGTACTCAGATGTGAATAGTAAAAGCAACGTCCAAACAAAACCTGCATTGTCAGTAAAGACTTGATTATATCAGCATAACTTTGCTGGTATGGAGGCTATTTTGTCTACATTTTACCTATATTTTTTGCCTATACTTTTTTGTATTTAATATTACATATACATACACTAATTGGGGATAATTTAATATTACCTTTCACATAGCTACAAAGGCTGAGGCACGATAAAGCGATTAAAATAAATAATAAATAAATCCCAAGGAAATCGAAGGTTTTTTTTTGTTTTGTTTTTTTAAAATCTTCTTCAAAAAAATTCACAAAAGTTGTGCCTCAAACACTCTCCAGCAATCACTGATGAACCTCTGAAAGTTTGATGAAGATCCATTGAGGCGTATTATCTAATATCCATCATTGAATGTTAGCAGTTGGGACACCCAGCTTACTGCCCCCGTGAAGGACTGTGCACTCGATGATACAACTCCCTGCCCGCAAAGCACCAGAATGGCATTTTATAGTCGGACTGGGAATCGAACCTCATAGACAACAAAGAGCATGACATCTGAGCGATTTATAGTGTCAACTATTGTGAAACACAGGGTGTCCATAAAGTCCTTGTGCAACTTGAAACTTTTATTACTTTTGAGGTACACGTGATATAAACAAACTAGAAAATAAGCTGAGGACGTTTATGAATATTCTTCCTGCAGATTCACTGTCAGTGTGAAGTATGGACGAGAGTAGGGATACAGACAAACCAGGGCTCCTCATCACTGCTAAACATAGATTGATGAACGATGCATGTGATCACAATTTAGACCTTAAAATGAAAAAAGACAGAAACGAGAACGGCACTCAGTAGAGAGCGTACCTCCACCTGGTTGGCCATATCACTCAATGGTAAAAAAAAAATCACTTAAAAAATTATACTAGCTGTATCCGGATCCGGATCTTCACCAACATTGAATCGATTCTTCCTTGTCACACACACAACCTCTCCACCAAGTTTCGTCCAAATCCGTCCACAATTTTTTGGGATTTCCCACAATGTATAGTTTTTGTCCCTCTCACCCAATGGTGAGGAATCACTTTAAAAATCCTCATAGCCGGATCCGAATCCGGATCTTCACCAGAATCTAATCATTTCGTCCTTGTCACATACGCTACATCTCTACCAAATTTCATCCGAATCCGGATCTTCACCAGAATCTAATCATTTCGTCCTTGTCACATACGCTACATCTCTACCAAATTTCATCCGAATCCGGATCTTCACCAGAATCTAATCATTTCGTCCTTGTCACATACGCTACATCTCGACCAAATTTCATCCGAATCCGGATCTTCACCAGAATCTAATCATTTCGTCCTTGTCACATACGCTACATCTCGACCAAATTTCATCCGAATCCGGATCTTCACCAACATTGAATCGATTCTTCCTTGTCACACACACAACCTCTCCACCAAGTTTCGTCCAAATCCGTCCACAATTTTTTTACATTTCCCGCAATGTATCATTTTTGTCCCTCTCACCCAATGGTGAGGAATCACTTAAAAATCCTAGTATCCGGATCCGAATGCGGATCTTCACCAGAATCTAATCATTTCGTCCTTGTCACATACGCTACATCTCGACCAAATTTCATCCGAATCCGTCCACAACTTTTGGAGATATTTTGATCACAAACAAACAAACAAATGGACAGACAAACAGACAGGGGTGAAAACATAACCTCCATCCACCTTTGGTAGCACAGGTAATGACTAACATCAATACTCCGCACAGTTATAATGGTGTTATGACATTTACATGGCTTCATTGTTTCTGTGTAACACTACACGATTATGTAAAAAAAAAAAAGCACTGCTGTTGTGTTCTCGGGTGTTTGCGCAGGTTATCGTCGTTACCCCTGACGTGATTCGATCACGTGGAACGGTTTTAATGTATTTGGTGGACAACCATGCTGGAAGCCTCCTCGTGATGTATGTTGTGCCATTTTGACCTCCTTGGAGCCAAAACCCTTTTATTCATCAATACTTGTATCACATGTACTCTTGTATTATTTGGAGAACAGCTATATGTTCACCTAATGATTATTTTCTCTGATAGTTACCCTTTGTCATATTTGCAGATATATTTTGTGGTGGATGATTCATGTTGGTGAGGGACTCTACAGCATCAGCTTGTGCAGGTATTCTGAATATATGTGGTGGGATGTAGAAAAATATGTCTCCATGTGTTGCATGACCTCGACAGAAAGTCCTCGTAATACTTCCTGTTTTAGGATACAGTGACGGAGTAGCCTTCATTAACGAAGACTTTGATTTCTATATGCTAGTCGTGATACTTCCTAACCAAGACCCATAGTATTCACCACAAATACACCACACTAACATGATATATATATCACTGCGTATACTTTATAGTTGTTTTTCTGCAAGTGTGACACTTTTTTATTGCTTCCATGACAACCAAACACAGTGCATGATACCAACACGTGACTATACAATGGAGCATTTCATGTTTACACATGATGCGGTTCTATCACATATTATTTGTATTTTATACAGTTTTCCCTCTCTCCTTAATTACAGTATTTCTAATACTAAGTACATCATGTATATATAGATATTTTTTAAAGCTTTGCACAGTGGAGCTTGTACCTCCAGTAGATTGCAAAAGAGGACAAAGACACAAGTCGATATTGGTGTACTTATTAAAGAATTACAAGAACATGATTAGAAAAGTGACAAAACATACTTTATGTGATTTTAATCTGAGATCCGAGCATCGTGAGCCACGTCACGTGTTCAGATAGAGGTACAACCCTCCCCACCCCCCCCCCCCACCCCCACCCCAAAAAAAAAAAATTACAGAAATTGGCAATTTCATTGCTTTTCAAAAGTGTTCACTTCAATTGGTGTGTGTGTTTCCTTCAAATATATTGTGACGGTCATCATCCATGGATAACTCAAGTTGGCACAATAGGTCTTTAAAGACCATGATCGCCTTTCATACCGTTAACCTTGAGCCGGCTTACAGGTCCAAAGCTGTGTTACCGTTACAGATGAGGTTACCATTACAAACGGGAATCGATCGTACTAACCTGATTTAACCTGATCAGCTGCACCTCTATATCTCCAAAACCTCTCCTTGGAAAAAATTGAAACGTGGCTCATTGTAAATAACTTCATATGGGGACTAGGTGTAACTAACCTGATCAGCTGAGTGGGACTGCATCATGTACTGCGTTCTTCTCTGCAGCCCAATTGCACTAGCAGCTAGAGCAATATACCGTCAGGACGAGCAGGAAAAGTCAAGACACTAATGTGTTTTATACATGTCATCAAATCTGGCCACGTATTTACAAAGCAAAAACACATTCCCCTTATCCCCTATGCGTACATACCCTCCCTCGGATTCTTAAGCAATCGTATTACTTTAAAATATGGCCGGCCTCATCCATCCAAGGGAAAATAAGAGAGGAACAAGTCAGGAGACGACGATGGTTCACAAGCGAGCGATATTCAATGACAAAGGTCAAAACCGACATTGAAAATATATAAATCGGAATGTATTATCTGTTATGAGACTAGTTAGCTACACAATACCGAAAATTCGGTTCGATTCTGACAACTTTGAAAATTTGACCTTTGTGACCTTGAAATGTCAAAACGAAGATTACTGACCTTGAAATGAGATAGAAAATAATGTATAATCAGTTATGAGGTTATTTAGCTACACAATACCGAAAATTCGGTTCGATTCCGAATTCATGATGTATGTGATAATATAAAAACATGTACGACATTTCACCCTATCAGGAAGCGAACAATATAATAAAACCATCAAAAATCAACTTTTCTAAATTTTGTGACCTTGTGACCCATTGGCCTAACAAAATACCGAAACCCCTGTCAGATTCCACCAAACCCCTCGGAGAAGATGTAGCTTGAAATCGATTACCCCTCTAAACAGAAACCCCTCTAAACAGAAAACGATCATCTTTTTCGGGCGTGGCTCCGCCCACAATGGGCGCAATACGCTCACTCTAGGCAGGGCACAACTACATCATGATATCAACCTCCCACCCAAGTTTCATCAAGATCGAATGATGTCATCAGGTAGTTATGCTGCGGACAGACAGACACACAGACACACACCCATGACGAATATAGTGGTCACTCTGTTTGATAACTCGTGAACCAAAAAGAGAGAGATATGGTATGTGTGGCTGAATCCCCCCCACACTTCACGGCAGCTCTGTGGAGCTGACACAACCTCCCTGGTGTGAACACTGCTGGGCTCCCCACATGTCTCATTCCTTATGTACGCCATGATGGTCCCAGTCAGCGTGTTTCTAGTGCAACTCAGCATGTTCGCTGCAAGCATCACACGTCAGGCATGGTACACTGGCAAGTGAATCCCACGGAATAGCCAAAAGAGTAAAAGACAAGATTCTGAAGCTCGAGACCAAGAAGCTGAGGAGCACCAAGCGAATCTCAAGACCAAGCTAAGCTGAGGACCAGTCTAAGCTGAGGACCATTCTCTTTCTCTGACAAATGTTTATATAACTTGCACTTTAATCGCCACCCAAAGGCAAGGGCTCTGTCTCCATTGGCCTGCACCTTTGAGTATCCTATGTTGGATATCCGTGATTACTGATTCCCGTCGGCTCAGGCCAACCTCCCTGGCAGATTGGTCCAGCCATGACGGGGTGTTTACCAATTTTGATCCGGTTTCATCCCGTCATAGCTTGGTCAATTCTGAACTGGTTTAATCTGGTTTTGAGAGGATTCCAGAAATATACGTGATTCCGGGAACAGTGAATTAACCCAGTTTGGACCGTTTCGGGAAGCTTGAGGAAGTGTGATTTATAGTAACAACACTAGTGCAAGCGCTGGAAGGACGTGCTCTGCACTAAATAGCATGAAGACAACAACAACAACAACAACAACACCAGGCATTTTAAGGCCATTTTCCCTGCTAGAGCGGGGGTTAGCCTTGCGGGCCCCATGACAATCTTCTCCATTTTGCCCTATTTTCTACATCTTCCCTTGTTAACCCCCTCGCCCGCATTTCTTCTTCCACCACCTTTAGCCAGGTCTTTCTCGGTCTTCCCCGTCCTCTACTTCCTTCTACATTCATTTCCATCACTCTTCTCAACCAGTCACTTTCATCCTCCCTCAACACATGACCAAACCATCTCAACCTGTTTCTCTTCACAGCATCCATCACAGGCTCTATTCCCATCATCTTTCGCAATTCATCATTTGTCTTCTTCTCTCTCAACGATACTCCACACATCCACCGAACCATTCGCATTTCCACCCTTTCCAGCCTTTGTTGCTGCTCTACGTTCATTGCCCATGTCTCGCTCCCATAAATCATAACACTTCTCACACATGCAGCATACACCTTTCCCTTCAGCTTCAACGACATTCCCCTCCTCGTCAGCATGCCACTCAGTTCCTGAAACTTCTTCCATGCACATCTCACTCTAGAAACTGTTGCCGAGTCTGATCCACCTTCTCCATTCAGCATGTCTCCTAGATAGCAAAATGTTTTCACACCTGCCAGCTTCATGCCGTCTCCAAGATCCAACTCAACATTTCCTCCATCTGCAGCTCCCTCTGTGCACACCTTACACTTGAATGTATCTGCCACACTGGTTAATGACCCTCTCAGACCACTACATTTTTGATGAACCCACTCTGCGAACATTGTACATTGAATGGAGTTCACTCTGGCACCCTTCCTGCACACAGCACACGGCCATTTCCCAGTTCTTTCCACCTCACCACATGCTTTACCACTTGCCATCACCTTCGTTTTTCCGATATTCACCTTCAGACCTTTTGTCTCTAGCGTGAAGGATAGAGAGAAAGATATGGAGAGAACGCTAGAGAGTAAAAATATATGGAGAGAAAGAAGTTAGATAGATGGAGGAATGAGCACACTCGATTATCTGTCGAATGCACTCACAACGCATATGTATTCACATGTAATCACACTGAACTAAACAGATACCATGAAATAACTATCGTTACACTAAATATTGATTATTTTATCCCCTAGAAGCCAACAACCACAACAATATCAAGTTATTTAACATAGCTGGATAATTTGGGTCTATTGGCCGAAATGTGAGTGGTGTGTAAAATGTTTAATTCATTGCAAATTTTGATTATTTCCTTCATATAGTAACTCACTGTCTTCTTTTTTTTTCCTGCCCTTTTCTTTTAACCCTGGCAGACAAAAGGCAATAACTGGAATGGCAATGGCAAAGTGGGGCATCCAAACATTCTTGATTGGATACCCATCATTAAAGTTGCTCATTGCTTACCAGCCACAGAAAGTGAAACGAACATGATACCTGTCATGTGGATGGTGGCCTAAATTTCAAATAGTCTGGCATCATCTGCTGTTTTTGTGCTGCTTTTACATCTGTTTTGGTCATCTTTCGATTCACTCTTGATTTTTTGTCACCTTTTTCACTGAAATCGTGTTTCTGATAACTCCGATGTGGTATTTTGTCTTTAATTTGATTTTGCTTGTACCATATCCTGATGTGGACTGTGCTTCGTCGCTGACAGACTTATGGTAGCTTGTACCCGTTGCTGTTTTTGAGTCTGGGGAGTGTTACTTGCTCCTCCCCAAACTCCGGTCACGGTGTACCTCGGAGCCCCGAAAGGAGTCACGGCAGAAAGATGTGCTATTATGTGTGCCAATGACCAATGGTGAAACCACACCAATCAGTTGTTACAAAACCCAAGTATTGTATTGAAATCGCACAATAATAACAACTTGCACATGTACAATAAAACCTCAATTGCACAACAAATACCATATAATTCCTATGATGGTACCACCAGTTTCTTAATTCAATAACTCACGGTACTCCACGTGAGCGAACTGTAACACCCCCAAAGTCACTGTCACGACACCAGGTCAAAGTCGATCCATGCTCCGGGGATCACAAGAAAAAAAGGTCGCACCGAGACCTGAACCCAGGACGGCCGACAGTCGACGCTGCCGAAGAGCCGCTTGGTGAGGCGTCGGTCAGGCAAAAGTTCACCCAAAAGGCGACTGGGCATTCACACCTTCAGTTCACCAGACAATGATGCTGACATGAACGATCAACAGTTCCCAAGCGGAGAACCGCGAATTCCCAAGCTAAATCCACTCTGGATAAAGCATCGGCAACGACATTGTCCCTGCCCTTTACATGCTCAATTTCCAAGTTGAACTCATGCAAAGACAAACATCATCTCATCAACCTCTGATTTTTATTTTTCATTTTTTGAATGAAGGTTAAGGGGTTGTGATCAGTGAAGACTTTTAACTCTGGATTCTCTTGCATCCTGACTATAGGTGAGACAGGAACCATTGTTTCCACAGGCGTCCTCTCATAATATTTCTTCATGACACAGCTGCCGCTTTTTCCGTCGGTCGGGAGTTGTCACCACGTAATCTGTTTCCTTTCGATCCTCCTTTGGATTGCATTGGGACCAAAATACCTAGCCTGTAGTGGCTGACCTGGAACAGGAAGCAACACTAACACCCGGTCCTCAGGACTGAAATTTCTTATATGAGATTTCTTGTCATGTCTCACTTTCAAGTTTCCTCTTGCAACTTCACAAGCCTTTGCCAATCTGTGCCTAACCGTTGACACATACTCTACCACTGTTGACTGCCACTCCTCCTGTAGCCACTGTTCTTTCACCAATTTCAATGGTCCTCGAATGGTGTGTCCAAACACAACTTCAAAAGGACTGAATCCCAATGACTCCTGAACAGATTCCCTCGTAGCAAACAACAATAAGGGTATTCCCTCATCCCAATCCTTGTCACATTCAAAACAGTACGTTCTGATCGTATTCTTCAATGTCTGGTGAAACCTTTCCAAGGCCCCTTGGCTCTCGGGATGGTAAGTACTCAATCTTACTTGCTCCACTCCCAACAGGTGTACCACTTGCTGAAAAAGCGTTGACATGAAATTGGAACCCTGATCAGACTGGATGACCTTAGGTAGGCCAACCAAAGTGAAAAATTTAATCAAGGCCTTCGCAATAACTGCCGCAGTAATTTTTCTAAGAGGCACTGCTTCTGGGAACCTCGTGGAAGCGCACATGATGGTCAGCAAATACTGATGTCCAGCCTTAGTTTTAGGTAAAGGGCCTACACAGTCAATAATGACTTGGCTGAATGGCTCTTAAAAAGCTGGCATTGGTTTTAAAGGTGCAGAAGGGACTTTCTGATTAGGTTTTCCCACCAGCTGGCAAGAAGGGAAAGATTTACAGAACTCCGCCACATCACGTCGCAATCCTGGTCAGAAAAAATGTACCAAAATTCTGTCACATGTCTTGTTCACTCCAAGGTGCCCAGCCAAAGGTGTCTCATGTGCCAAACTCAATATCTCCTTCCGGTACAGCTGTTGCACCACAATTTGGTAATGAACTTTCCACTCATAATTTGCTGGCACCTCTGGTGGTCTCCATTTTCTCATGAGTATTTCCCCTTTCATGAAGTAACCAACAGGTATCTTCATAGCCTCTTCCTCTGTAATGGCTTTATCAATCAAACTCCGGAGCTCCGAATCTCCGTATTGTTCTTCAACAAGCACCATTTGTTCAGCCTCGTTCCCAGATGTCTCCGACGGACACTCCAATTTTCTCTTTTGGTCCAGATGCCACCTTTTCCTTAAGTTCCTTGATGTCACTCCCTTTCCTATTATCTCTTCCAGACATTTCCTCCAATATCCCTATGGAACCCAAATCCACATCACCTTCCTTCTCCTTCTCTTCAGAGCACTTCCTACCCATAGCACGAGTCACTGCACAGGATGGAAAGATACCCTTAATCTCCTGCTCTAACTGTGCTGTTATTTTCCATACTGGGCTTTTCAACCAACATCGGATTACCAGAAATTCGACCACCGGCCAAATCATTCCCGATAATAAAAGAGATTCCCTCTACAGGAAGAGTGGCTTGTAATCCCACAGTGACCGGTCCGGACACCAACTCAGACGTTAAATGGACTACATGAAGAGGAGCTTTAACATAGCCACCAACCCCCTGTAAGAGAACACTAACCCCCATTGCCGTCTTCTCCGACAATGGCAAAATGCCCTCAAGCATCAAAGATTGATGTGCTCCTGTGTCCCTGAATACCCTAACAGGTCTCTGGTTCGTTAAGTCTGGCGGACTCCTGGCAGACTTCCTGGCTGGCGGACTTCCTCTCTGGTCGTAGTCAACGTGTGGCCCTGAATGGGTTTCTCTCATCTCCTCATCCTGTTCAGGCTGGAGTTCCCCAAGGCAGTGTTCTGGGCCCCGTGCTTTTTCTGGTCTTCATCAATGATCTCTCTGACTCTCTTGAAAAACCTCTCTATCTCTTTGCTGATGACTCTACTCTCTGTCGCTCCATTCCTCATCCCTCAGATCGGCAGTCTGCAGCCTCCTCACTCTCTGCAGACTTGGACAAAATCACAGACTGGGCAAACAAATGGAACATGTCTTTCAATCCTGACAAATCTCACACTCTTACGATGTCTCTCCGAAAAGACCGACTGGACAACCCTCCCATCCACTTTCTGAATAATCCTCTCCAAGAAGTTCTGTCACTCAATCTTTTGGGTCTCACTATCTGCCATGATCTTTCCTGGGAAAACCACATTTCAAATCTGGCCTCCAAAGCCAGTCGCCGACTGGGCATCCAACGTCGTGCGAAGTCCTTCCTTGGTACACCTGAGCTCCTCACCACTTACAAGGCTTTCATCCGCAGCTCTGAAATACTGCTCTCCCCTCCGGTCTGGTGCTCCTGCCTCACACCTAGCTCGTCTTCACGCTGTTGAAACCAAAGCGTTCAGAATCATTGGAATCTCCCGCGATGAAGCTAACTCTAAGGTCCTTTCACTCACTCACCGCAGGCAGGTTGGTGGCCTTTCCGTCTTCTACCGACTCCTCTCTGGCCTTGCCCCCCCAGCTCTCTCTGGGCTCTGTCTCCCAAATATTCCTACGGGTCGCACAACATCTGCCTGCAACCCTCTTATGGTTAAACTCCCAAAATCAAGACTTTCTGCTCACCTTCACTCCTTCATTCCTCTTTTCTCCCGCCTCTGGAACAAACTCCCTCACTCTCTTCAATCCCACTTGACCCTCCAGGTCTTTAAAACAGCTGTTCACCACCATCTCTTATCTTCCCCCATCCAAAACCTTGATCTTTTCTACCCCCGCTAATTTCGGTCTCCTTGTGTTTTATACCTCCCCCCCCCCCCCCCCCCCCCCCGCCTTCCCACGCCTCCTCTCCCCAAGCCCTCTCCCTCCCACACTTCTCCCTGCTCTCAAATGTTGTGTTTGTGTGCTTCCCCTTCTCTCCCCATCTTGTCTTCCGCTCCCTCTTTTTATATATTTTGTTTGTCTGGTTGATTTGTTTGTGAAATAAATGTTAGCTCTTTCACGAGCCTCGATTCAGTATACAAAAAAAAAAAAAAAAAAAATCCCCATCCAGTGACACAAACCCTTTGGAAATAAAAGGTTTGTAACCCTTTTGGACAAGGTCGTTCTGTGATGGCGTAACTTTGGCATGGGAACCTTCACAAGGCACTGTCCTCCAATGACAATTTCTCGCATTGGCCAACGCATTCGGAGTTGCACTTGCCTGACTCCGATCCTGATTTTTCCTTTTCAGGGCATAACATTGGGACATCAAATGCCCAGGTTTCTTGCAAAAAGCGCAAGTAGGCCCGGAGGAAAAACTCGTGGTCTGCTTCGGGCCCCCCGGAAGATAGGTATGCCTTGGAACTGCAGTCTTCTGATCCCTAAAAGTCGCGGTATCCGATTTTTCCCCATAGTCCTCTCTAGGCCGCCTCCATGAAAATTTGTTCTCCGAACCTGATTTACCGTAACTCCCCTGGCTAACTCTAGGCGGGAAGTTAGGTTTGTGGAACCCCATCCGGTGTGTCAAGGCATAGTCATCTGCCACTGTTGCTGCCTCATACAACTCCGGTACCTTTTTTTCATGCAGATGCACTTTAATGTCCACGTGGACACACTTTGAATTCCTCCACCAAGATCAATTGTCGTAATCGGTTGAAGTCTTTCCCAATCTCCTTCGAGTCACACCACCTATCAAACATAGTTTCCTTCATTCTGGCAAACTCCACATGGGTCTCGCTCTCCCTCTTCCTGGCATTCCTAAATTTTTGTCGGTACGCTTCAGGGACCAATTCATAGGCTTTGAGAATGCCTTTCTTCACTATCTCATAATCTGCACATTGGTCAATCGGTAAAGCCGAATAGATATCTTGAGCTTTACCCACCAGAACACTTTGTACTAACATAGTCCATGACCCCACAGGCCATTTTAACATTTGAGCCACCTTCTCAAAGTGTAAAAAGAACTTGGCTCCCTCCTTTTCATTGAAGGGTGGAACCAGCCTCACATGCCTACCAACATCCCAAGAGTTCTGACTGGTTTTCGAACTAGCCGGCATGGATACTACTTCTCTCCGTTCTCCCAGTAATTCAAGCTCCTTGAGTTTAAGTTCCCTCTGATACTCCATGTCCCGTTCCTTTAACTCCCTTTCGGCTCTCCTTTCCTCTGCTCTTTCCTCTGCTCTTCTCTCCTCGAGTTCTCGTTCCTGCTCTGCTCTTTCCTTTTCTCTTTCCTTTTCTGCTCTCCTTTCCACTGCTCTTTCCTCTGCTCTTCTCTCCTCGAGTTCTCGTTCCTGTTCTGCTGTTTCCTTTTCAGCTCTCCATTCCAACTCTTTTAACCTTTCCTGGCTCTGCAGTTGCATCTCCTTTTTCCGGAGCTCCATATTTCGTTTTTCCTCTGGTAACCAATCCAAGGCTATCTCTTCCCATGTTCCTTGTCCCACTAGAGATTCTACCACCAATGTCTGAATCTCGGCTTTCTTCATACCCACTCGGACCTCCAAGTCACAATATTTGGCCAATATCATGAGTTCCGATCTTTTTAACGCCTGGAACTGTGCCTCGTTAGGGGACAAAGCAAACTTTTCTACTTCAAACACCATGGTGACTATTAGTTAGCACCTGTTAACCTTCACACAAAAAATTTTCAATTTTCAGAAATACAAATTTGGGAATGTTAGAAAATTCCAAATTTGGGAATTTTCGGAATGTTAGGGAATTCAATCCCAGACGAGCCCCCAATTTCTGTTACGTGCTCCACCCCAAACCCCGGTCACGGTGTACCTCCGAGCCCCGAAAGGAGTCACGGCAGAAAGATGTGCTATTTTGTGTGCCAATGATCAATGGCGAAACCACACCAATTAGTTGTTACAAAACCCAAGTATTGTATTAAAATCACACAATAATAACAACTTGCACAAGTACAATAAAACCTCAATTGCACAACAAATACCATATAATTCCTATGATGGTACCACCAGTTTCTTAACTCAATAACTCACGGTACTCCACGTGAGCGAACTGTAACACCCCCAAAGTCACTGTCACGACACCAGGTCAAAGTCGATCCACGCTCCAGGGATCACAAGAAAAAAAGGTCACACCGAGACCTGAACCCAGGACGGCCGACAGTCGACGCTGCCGAAGAGCCGCTTGGTGAGGCGTCGGGCCGACGTCGGTCAGGCAAAAGTTCACCCAAAAGGCGACTGGGCATTCACACCTTCAGTTCACCAGACAATGACGCTGACATGAACGATCAAGAGTTCCCAAGCGGAGAACCGCGAATTCCCAAGCTAAATCCACGACACACACGAGAACCAGGCGAATCGCTGGTGCGAGGTGAAATGGCTGGTGCGAGATGAAATGGCGGACGGGCCCGTAATGGAGGCGTACCTGCTCTCCAACAATGATTCACTTTCGGAATCAACAGCAAAACCCGTCACGCAGGTTTATCTGCCACAGCAATGATGAAACTGTCACAGGAATCCCTTTCCCGGGGAAACCTATTTTCACAATGTCTCCCAGCGTCCGCTCGACACCTCGAAGCAGATCGGCCTTTCTTTCCCAATATCACTTGAGCCACTTCAGCCTCTTCTTCATCTTCCGGTTTCTCCCAATCCATTTCATTTTTCTTTTGAAACACTAATTTTTACCGTTGAAGACAGTTATCTCCATTTCACACTCAAACTATAACGATTAATAGTATATGAAACTAAAAATGCTTCCAGTGGATGAAAACCACAAAGACGGGAGTGACGAATCCGTAACAGGAGTAACTGCGAAAATGTATCTATTCGGGTTCTTCTTCACATGTTTGCTCTTTGTTCCTTTCACACCACTTTCTAGTTTTTCACATTTCTCTTTATTCATTCTAATTCTTGTTTTGTTTTGTTTTTTATCTCTACTTCACCCTAAATTCTCTTTCTTTATCTACTTGTTTAGGGAGAAGTGAATTCTAACAATTTTTAAGGCTCACTTAACTGCTCCTGGATGGGTTTGAGTGTGGAGGAATAGTAGCTGAAGCCTGAATCCTACCCAGATAGCTCCTGATGACTCCATATTTTCTCTTTTATTATTCGGGTTCCTTTTGATGATTCCAATGTAATGCTGTACTACTTGTTCTTTCACTTTGATTATCGTTGGTGCTGGGCAGCGCTGATCCTCACTATGGATGGGAGGTTACTACTGATGTCAGAGGTGTGCTGGTTTCAAGAGGCCCCAAAAAGGGAAAGATTTCTGGTCTTGATGTATTGTAAAGATTTTAGAGAGATTTCAAAGAGATGCAACTTTAAGATTGTTCAGGGTGCATGAAACTCGCTTTACACATGCTAAATGTCTCCGCCCTCCCCCATTGTGGTGGTGCAAAGAGAATGATGGAGTGCCTACAGATACAATGACTGTTTAATGATTGTAAACACTGCACAATAAAATCTGTATATTAAGAGTTTAAGAACTATTGCTTTACCCGTGGGGGTGGGAGGGGGAGGGAAGGGGGTAAAGCAACTTCCAGACCACCCTGCATAGTTTCATTTAAGGTATGGTCATGGGAGAACATAAAAAAACAAGAACAGCACTCTGTCCAGAGCACATATCTCTGCCAGGCTGACCAGTTTACATTTTGTATCCCACTGATAAGTCATATCTGGATCCAGACCTGAACTAAAATCGAATCGCTTGTTCTTGTCACTTACCCAACATGTCCACCAAGTTTCGTCCGAATTCGCCCACAACTTTTTGAGATATCCTGCTTTTTGAGTCATGATATCATAGTGACATCACGGCGTTCATTGAGGTCAGAGAACGGAGGAGTCATTTTGTTGCGTTTGTAAGAAATCAGATCGGACCGCAGGTGTATAATACACAGGTATTACTCAATCACCATCATATTCTCTCTCTTCAGCTCCTTTCTCCACCCCCTTTATGAGCGCCCTCTCGTGTCCAAGATCACATAAGCATGTACATCATCAATGTAATAACAGGACATTTAATTGCAACAGCTCCCCCTACTAGATAGAAGTAGGAAAGTAAGAAAAGAAAACAAGATGTCATGCAGAGCACGATACTTGCAAAATCCACCCCTCTCCCGTCCCCCAAAAAGGATGCCATTGATCCATCAAATTGTCCATTTCATCCAGATTAAAATTGACGATCTCGATCAAAGCTCGGGTTAATAGGATGAAAAGTGACGATTTTTCAAATGAAAATTGATGATTTTAGAAGTTTCACCTTGAGTTGACCTTTGACATTTTGACCTCAAAAATAGTTAGTTTCCCTATTTAGTGACTCAATGTGCAAATGCTGTTCAATTTTCAAGTCAATCCGATGAAAATTGAGGATTTTAGAAATTTGGCCTATGTTGACCTTTTGGCCTATGTTGACCTCAAAAATACTTGGTGGTTGAATTCAGTGACCAGATGTGCAAGTCCTCTTCAAATTTCAAGTCAATCGGATGAAAATTGAGGATTTTAGAAATTTAGCAAAGTTGGTGACCTTTGGCCTATGTTGACCTTTTGACCCCAAAACAATAGGCTTCTTGCTTTTGACCAACTCTACCATTTGGTGAAGTTTCATGAAGATCGGTTGAAAATTGTGACCTGTAGGCCGGTGACAAACAGACAGACAGAACCACAAACACAACCGACCAATATACTTGAAAAAACTTCGATTTTGCAAGTAATAATATATGAAACCAAGATGGCAGACACCAGTCCATTTACAGTGGAAGAGAGGCTGGTAGCAGTGGTGTGGTACCATGAGAGGAGAAACACAAACAGGATGATGAAACAGGTGCAAGAAGACTTTGAGAAATACTTTTGAAAGTCAGCACCGTCAAAATGAAATCTCATCTTTGGGGGGAAAAGGAATTTCAGAGTGGAATTGTGCTCGACAGCAAGTGCAGCGGACGACCAAAAATTCGTGATTTGGGAATTCAGATTTCTCCCCCATTCCCCCATTCTCCCCCGGCTCTCTCTGTGCTCTGTCCCCCAAATATTCCTGCAGGTCGCACAAGATCTGCCTGCAACCCTCTTATGGTTAAACTGCCAAAATCAAGACTCTCTGCTCACCTTCACTCCTTCATTCCTCTTTTCTCCCGCCTCTGGAACAAACTCCCTCACTCTCTTCAATCCCACTCCTCCCTCCAGGTCTTTAAAACAGCTGTTCACCACCATCTCTTATCTTCCCCCATCCAAAACCTTGATATTTTCTACCCCCGCTAATTTCACCTCAGATTCACTTTTTTGAAATACCAACTTCTTTCCTGTAAGTCCTTGCAGTGTCCTTGTGTTTTATACTTCTCCCACCCCTCCCCCCCTTCCCACGCCTCCTCCCCCCAAGCCATCCCACAGATCTCCCGATGTCCCTGCTCTCAAATATTGTGTTTGTGTGCTTCCCCTTCTTTCCCCATCTTGTCTGCCTCTACCCTTATTATATGTTGTATGTGTCTGTTTGATTTTTTTGTGTGTGTGTGATAAATGTTAGCTCATTCACGAGCCTCGATCCTGTATACAAAAAAAAAAAAAAAAAAAAAAAAAATATCAGAACATTAAAACCGTTCTCAGATCTCCAAAAAATCATTGAGGAAACGTTCTGCAGAGTTGGGTGTTTCGTATTCACCGATACGTCGCACAATGAATGAAGACCTTCACATGAAATCATAATAGACCAACTGTTATTTGTGAATTGTCAGATGCAGATCATGAAAACATATTGACAGCTTCTCTGGACACCGCGCAGTCCTCCTGACCACTTGTGACAATGCTCTGTAGGGGTAAGCTAAGATTACAGAACATCTCATGGAATCTGTTGATGAACTGAAGCAATACATTCGGGAAGCATTTGGCACCATAACACATGGTATTTTGTGTCGGTTTTCACACCACATGTGGAGGAAAACGATCTTGTGCCGTGACAAGGCGGACGTCATACATATGCACTCAATGTCGAAGATGTGTCACTGTAATATGTTATGAATTATTATTACTCCTGTTATTACGTATTACTGTAATATGTTATTACTCCTGGGGTTTATGATTCACCCTGGTAGATGGTGTAAACAAACCTGTATAAGCAGCTAAAACCGTGTCCTGGGACTTATGACTCACCCTCCAGTATAGGGCCTAGCTAGGCCATACTGCCAGCCCTTGTTGAAGTTTAGGTATGTTACTACTGTGGCGGACACAAAAGCCCACTGGCGTGGTGACATCATTCCACGCACCAAGTGGGCGGTGGCCACGTCCGAGGGGTAGGCGTGGCCTCATGAGAGACACCGGGCGCCCAGCCCGGAGCGGTACAGTGTTACAGTGTAGTCTTGAATAAAGGCGTTTATATGTTACCGCTTGTCCGCTTCCTCCTTGCTCACAAGCAGCGCGCGTAACGCCGCGCTTTATTGGTGACCCTCGACGTTGGATCTGCCGGAGCGATCCTTCCACACGCGACGCCATCGCCATGGCCGCCTTCGTCAAACTTCCGGAATTTTGGGAGGCTCAGGCCGAAGTCTGGTTCGTCCAGGCCGAAGCCCAATTTCAGCTTCGGCACCTCACCGGCGATGACACGCGCTACTGCCACGTCGTCGCCTCCCTCGGGCCCGGCACGGCCGCTCGAGTTGTGTCCGTCCTTCGCCACCCACCGGACGGCCACAAGTACGAGGCACTCAAGCGGCTACTCCTAGCCACGTTCAGTCTCACGGACGACGCACGGGCCGACCGCCTCCTGGATCTCCCCGAGCTCGGTGAGACGCGCCCGTCGGTCCGAATGGACCATATGCTGTCACTGTTGGGCGACGAAGCCCCCGGTTCGCTATTCCGGGCGCTTTTCCGTCGCCAACTTCCAGCGCAGGTTCGCCTCGCGTTGGCCGGGACCGGGCTAACGGAACCCCGAGCATTGGCGGCCGAGGCGGACAAGTACTTCGCCGCTTCGGACACGCGGGCGAGCGTTGGCGTGGCCGTCACGGCCTTCGACGCTGCTGTTCCACAGCATCATCTTCTACAGCACGCTGATGTTCCACAGCATCATCTTCTACAGCACGCTGATGTTCCACAGCATCATCTTCTACAGCACGCTGATGTTCCACAGCATCATCTTCTACAGCACGCTGTGGTTCAGCAGCATGCTGATACGCACCTCGTGAACGCCGCCACGCCCCGCCCACCGCCGCGGCGAAAACCGCCACCGCGGGGAAACCCGTCGACTCCACCGGCCTGGCGGAGCCAGCCGCGCTCCTCCAGCTCCACCACCTGGTGCTGGTTCCACGCCAAGTTCGGCCACGAAGCTCGGCGGTGTCATCCGCCGTGCTCCTTCAACGGGTCGGGAAACGCCCGGGCCGGCGCTCAATTGTGGCGATGAGCGCCGGCCGTTCGAGCAGCCTGCTGTTCATAACGGACACCTTCTCCGGGCGCCGTTACCTGTGCGACACGGGAGCACAGGTGAGTGTCATTCCCGCCGGCATGTCAGACAAGCACGCCGCGGGTGGGGGCCCCGCGCTGCTTGCCGCGAACGGGACGCCCATCCGTACGTACGGAAAACGCTGCCTCTCTCTGCGGTTTGGAGGGCAGGTTTTCCGATGGACGTTCGTCACCGCCGACGTGCCCATGGCACTGCTTGGCGCGGACTTCCTGTGAGCTAATGGGCTCCTGGTCGACGTCAAGCGCAGACGGCTTGTCCAGGCCGAGACGTTCAGCTCGCTCGCATGTGCGTTGCCCAGCTCAACGAGCGGCTTGCCAAGCGGCTTGCCGAACGATTCGGTTCCGGCCACGTTGGTCTGTACGCTTCCGGCAGCGGACGCATTCACCCGCCTCCTCGCCGGTTTCCCGGCCCTCACGCGGCCCACCTTCTCGGCGGGGGCCGTCAAGCACGGGGTGGCCCATCACATCCCCACCGTCGGGCCACCGGTCTACGCCCGGGCACGCCGCCTCGAGCCGACGAAGCTGGCGGTGGCAAAAGCGGAGTTCGCTACCCTGGAGCGACTCGGCATCGTTCGGCGCTCAGAGAGCGCTTGGGCGTCGCCGCTGCACATCGTGCCGAAGCCCGGTGGGGGATGGCGACCGTGCGGGGACTATCGCCGTCTCAATGACGCCACGACTCCCGACCGCTACCCCGTCCCCCACATTCAGGACTTTTCCGCCCGTTTGGCGGGCAGGTCCTTCTTCTCGAAGGTGGACCTCATACGCGGCTACCATCAGGTCCCCGTCAGGCCGGAGGACGTCCCGAAGACGGCGGTCATCACGCCATTCGGACTCTTCGAGTTCCTGCGCATGCCCTTCGGTCTGAAGAATGCGGCTCAGGCGTTCCAGCGACTGATGGACAGCGTCCTGCGCGACTTGGATTTTGTCTACGTCTACCTGGACGATATCCTCGTCGCCAGCGCGTCCCGCGAAGAGCACCTACGCCACCTCCGCACGCTCTTCGAACGCCTGGGCCAGCATGGCCTGATTGTGAACCCCGCAAAGTGCCGGTTCGGCGCCGCCACAATCGATTTTCTGGGGCACCGTGTCACCAGGCACGGAGCCGTCCCCCTGCCGGCCAAGGTGGAGGCGGTGAAGGGGTTTCCGCGCCCCCGCACGATCAGAGGGCTGCAGGAGTTCCTGGGCATGGTGAACTTTTACCATCGGTTCCTGCCCCGTATCGCCCAGCTCCTGCGCCCCCTGCACGAAGCTCTCCGAGGTAAGCCGGGCAAAGGCGACGTTACCTGGACCGAGCAGATGCACACGGCGTTCACGGGCGCGAAGCTCGCCTTGGCTAACGCCACCATGCTCGCGCACCCGGCGCCCGATGCACCGATCGCCCTCACCACCGATGCCTCGGACTACGCGGTGGGCGCGGTGCACGAGCAATGGGTGCGTGGAGCTTGGCAACCGCTGGCGTTCTTTAGCCGGCAGCTTCGCCCGCCCGAACGCCGTTACAGTACCTTCGACCGCGAGTTGCTCGGACTTCACTTGGCGGTCAGGCACTTCCGCCATCTGCTCGAGGGCCGGGCGTTCACTGCCTTCGTCGACCACAAGCCGCTGATCTTCGCGATGGGCAAGGTCACCGAGCCGTGGTCGGCCCGGCAGCAGCGTCACCTCTCGGCCGTGTCCGAGTACACGACGGACATCCAGCACGTCGCGGGGAAGGACAACCCGGTGGCGGATTGCCTTTCCCGGGCCGTCGCCCACGCAGTCCACCTCGGCATCGACTATGCCCGGATGGCAGCGGACCAGGCCGCTGACCCCGACGTCCAGGCCTTGCGGACCGCCGTCACGGGCCTCCGCGTCACCGAGGTGCCGTTCGACGGCGCGGGCGCGGCCCTCTTGTGCGACGTCTCCCTCGGGCGTCCTCGCCCCATTGTGCCCGCGGGCTGGCAGCGCCAGGTGTTTGACGCCATCCACGGCCTGTCCCACCCGGGCGCGAGGGCCTCCCAAAGGCTGATCGCCGACAAGTTCGTCTGGCATGGCCTCCGGAAGGCCGTCCGCGGCTGGGCCAGGACATGCCTCGCGTGCCAGCGCGCCAAGGTGCACCGGCACACCCAGGCCCCGTTGGCCCCGTTCACGGTGCCGGAACGCCGGTTTGACCACGTCCACGTGGACCTGGTGGGACCTCTGCCCCCCTCGCGGGGTTTCACCCACGTCCTCACCATGGTGGACCGCACCACCCGGTGGCCGGAGGCCGTGCCCTTGGCGTCGACAACGGCGGCCGATGTCGCGCAGGCTTTCATCGCCACCTGGGTCGCCCGGTTCGGCGCCCCCTCAGACATCTCATCCGACCGCGGCCCCCAGTTCACCTCGGAGCTCTTGGGGGCGGTTGCGCAGGGGCTCGGGGTCCGGCTGCACCGAACCACGGCCTACCACCCCCAGGCTAACGGCCTGTGTGAGCGATTTCACCGCTCATTGAAGGCCGCGCTCCGGGCCACCCTCCGCGACGGCGGCTGGGTCGACAGGCTCCCCTGGGTCCTGCTGGGCCTCCGGACGGCGCCCAAGGAGGACCTGCGCGCATCCGCGGCGGAGTTGGTCTTCGGGCAACCGCTGCGGGTGCCGGGCGAGTTCCTCCCCGACTCCACGGCACCATGGTCCGCGGCACAGCAGCGCTCCGCTCTGCAAGAGACCGCCCAGAGGTTCGCCCCGGTGCCAACGGCATGCCACGGGCACCCACCGACGCACGTCGCCCCGGAGCTTCGCACGGCGGAGTACGTCTTCGTCCGCCACGATGCCCATCGGACACCACTGCGGCCCCCGTACGACGGGCCTTTCCGCGTGCTGGAGACCGGGGCGAAGCACTTCACCCTGGACATCGGCGGTACTCCTGACCGCGTTTCGGTAGACCGCCTCAAGCCGGCCCACCTCGATGTGGACCATCCACCGCCAGTGGCCCGACCCCCACGTCGGGGCCGCCCTCCTGCGGGCGGACCCCCGGCACCGCCCAGCCCCGCCGCCACGCCGCCCCCCGGTCCTGCACCCATCCCAGGAGCAGCCAGGGGCATCCCACCTGGCATCCCTGCACCCCGGACGCCGCCGATCGCCAGGGGGCGCTTCGGCCGGGTCATTCTTCTGCCCCGCAAACTGGCCCTCCAGGTGCGCGGGAATTCTGGGGGGGCGCGTGTGGCGGACACAAAAGCCCACTGGCGTGGTGACATCATTCCACGCACCAAGTGGGCGGTGGCCACGTCCGAGGGGTAGGCGTGGCCTCATGAGAGACACCGGGCGCCCAGCCCGGAGCGGTACAGTGTTACAGTGTAGTCTTGAATAAAGGCGTTTGTATGTTACCGCTTGTCCGCTTCCTCCTTGCTCACAAGCAGCGCGCGTAACGCCGCGCTTTACTACTTTAATTGTTGTCTAATGTGTTTCCATCTCTCTCTTCAATTAAAAGGGCAGACGCGTTAATTTCATTATAATATATGGAGGTAATGTTAAAAAGGGGAGATGTTACAGGTGTTCGCTTGCTGCAAACACCGTTCAGTGGATTACTGACCGAAATACCCCTCACATGTGTATCCGGGGTCATCTCAGACCTGGACGTGGTCGGACGTGCAACATGGATGGCTTCCTTGCGTTAACACCTACTCAGTGTCCGTTGGCATACCTGTATAACTATAAGCGCCTGAACCACGTACGACTTGTCGGCCAGCGCTGTTCCCTTTCCTCGCATCTCCAAGATTTTGTTTTGCTATAATGACGTAGCTATCTGCACCCCCTAGCTCTCCCAAATCTTCCACTGAATTATGTTCTGGTGACTTTTGCGATGTAGCAAACGGCATATATATTTAGGTGTAGTATTGGCTCATGAAATGCTTAATCGATGTGGGGGTTACCCTTCAAATGTAATTCTTTAACAAGCTCCGTAAAAAGGTTGGGCATTTATATTAGTTTTACACACCTTCGATCTGTATTTTTCAGAGGTATTTAAGACGAAGGAGAGTAATAATATGAGTGCGAATGTTATGAAGAAGAAGAAAACCATGTTTCCCTGGTCACGTGGTTCTTCTTCTTCCTCCTTCCTCCCGACTAAATTTTTCTTCTTTCCTCTTGTAATCATTCTCGACTCTTAATCTACGACTTTGATTTGATCCTCGACATTTTATTGAGTCACAGCTAAGGTAAATGTTCTTTAGTTTATTCGTGTCGTGTTTGGCATAGAAATAGAATTGCATTGGGGTTTCTCCAGCTAATTATTTGTTTGAAAGACTGAGGCGAGGGTGTTTTGAAGACGCCATTGTTTAATGAATAATGGGACACGTGTAAGACTAAGAGGACCAATTGTCGACATCGGGCACATGATGCCCGCGCAGTCCTCGATGAGCACCAGCGGTTGCTCCAAATGGTGCACCTGCACTTGAGACTTACCTTCTGGGTGAGCACTTGTGCTATGTAGTGCCTTCACTTTTCATTTTTCAATTTGAATCTTTCTCAAGGACAAGCAGTTTTGTCTGCCAAGATCTGCTTTGGACATGATGGACTTCGTAGTCGCAACGATTTTGGACTCTCGTCTCTTGGAGAGTCGACGACCGGGTCTTTTATGATTTCGAATCCTCGTTACCTGGTCCTCATTACGTGGTCCTCATTGCCTGGTCCTCATTGCCTGGGCCTCATTGCCTGGTCCTCATTACGGGTCCTCATTGCCTGGTCCTCATTGCCTGGTCCTCATTGCCTGGTCCTCATTGCCTGGGTCCTCATTGCCTGGGTCCTCATTGCCTGGTCCTCATTGCCTGGTCCTCATTTCCTGGGCCTCATTTCCTGGGCCTCATTCGGTCTCACTAAAATCCGAAATGGACTCAAAATCCGAAATGGAGCGAAATCGACCTTCAAAATCATCCGAAATGGACTCAAAATCCGAAATGGAGCGAAATGGACCTTCAAAATCATCCGAAATGGACTCAAAATCCGAAATGGAGCGAAATGGACCTTCAAAATCATCCGAAATGGACTCAAAATCCGAAATGGAGCGAAATGGACCTTCAAAATCATGGAGTACTAACCAAAATCAAACCAGGGAGAGAGGCTTGACTTCCAAGATCCACAGTCATCCACAAACTCACTCTGCAATCCAGCTGTCCGACGTCCGTGGTTGCGCTGGTTATCCACTATGAAGTAGATGTTGTTCTTGTGGCCTTCCGGGATGATTTGATGAGTGGCTGTGCTGAGTGTCGTGAGGAGTTTGATGACATCTGCGATGGGCTGGAACTTGCCGGATGGAAGGTCCTGTCCTCCCAGTGCATTGATGTCCTCTGATGAACCCGATGACGGTGGTGACTGCAATGGTGACTGTGACGCTGACTGCGATGGTGATGGCAGCGATGACGGTGGTGACTGCGATGGTGATGGATTTTGAGGTCCATTTCGCTCCATTTCGGATTTTGAGGTCCATTTCGCTCCATTTCGGATTTTAGTGAGACCCGTCCTCATTGCCTGGTCCTCATTACGTGGTCCTCATTGCCTGGTCCTCATTGCCTGGTCCTCATTGCCTGGTCCTCATTGCCTGGTCCTCATTTCCTGGTCCTCATTTCCTGGGCCTCATTTCCTGGGCCTCATTTCCTGCTCCTCATTTCCTGGGCCTCATTTCCTGGGCCTCATTTCCCGGTCCTCATTTCCCGGTCCTCATTTCCCGGTCCTCATTTCCCGGTCCTCATTTCCCGGTCCTCATTGCCCGGTCCTCATTGCCCGGTCCTCATTGCCCGGTCCTCATTGCCCGGTCCTCATTGCCCGGTCCTCATTGCCCGGTCCTCATTCCCCGGTCCTCATTCCCCGGTCCTCATTCCCCGGTCCTCATTGCCCGGTCCTCATTGCCCGGTCCTCATTGCCCGGTCCTCATTACCCCTGCCACCACAGGTGGATGGAGGTTATGTTTTTACCACTGTCTGTCTGTTTGTGTACAACCACAAGGTTTCTCAAAAACTTGTGGACGGATTCGGACGAAACTTGGTGGACAGGTTGGGTCTTCGACAAGGACGAAATGATTCGATTTTCGTGAAGATCCGAATATGGATCCGGATACGAGAATTTTAAAGTGATTCTTCACCATTGAGTGATGGGGTCAAAAATAATAAATATCACGATGTTTCAAAAAGTTGTGTACGGATGCTGACAAAACGAGGTGGATTAGTTTGTTCGATGACGAGAACGAGCAGATTCGATTTTGGTTTTGGTCCGGATTTCCCGATATTTGAGAACCATTTATAGATCTACTTTTATATAGATTGTTAATTCTCAGATCTACCTTAATCTATATATCCTTGTGGTTGTTAATTGTTCAGTCTTGTTACAAAGTTCAAAGTCATTGTAACAGCATTTCACACTTTTTATTATTTTTATTATTATTTATTTAATTTGTTTGTTCACAGAAAATGGTCTTAAACCATAGAAATTAAACTCTGCTCGACAGCAGTTGGACCATTCAAATTGACCATTCTTTTCCGTTTTTCATCATATGGAATTTTGTTCTGTCAGGCATCAGTATCCACCTCCTCTGTCGCACCACCTCCTCTCGCACCACCTCCTCTGTCGCACCACCTCCTCTGTCGCACCACCTCCTCTGTCGCACCACCTCCTCTGTCACACCACCTCCTCTGTCGCACCACCTCCTCTGTCGCACCACCTCCTCTGTCGCACCACCTCCTCTGTCGCACCACCTCCTCTGTCACACCACCTCCTCTGTCACACCACCTCCTCTGTCGCACCACCTCCTTTGTCACACCACCTCTATCCACCACATCCCTCCTCTGTCGCACCACCTCCTCTGTCGCACCACCTCCTCTGTCGCACCACCTCCTCTCGCACCACCTCCTCTCGCACCACCTCCTCTGTCACACCACCTCCTCTGTCGCACCACCACCTCTGTCGCACCACCTCCTCTGTCGCACCACCTCCTTTGTCACACCACCTCTATCCACCACATCCCTCCTCTGTCGCACCACCTCCTCTGTCGCACCACCTCCTCTGTCGCACCACCTCCTCTGTCGCACCACCTCCTCTGTCGCACCACCTCCTCTGTCGCACCACCTCCTCTATCCACCACATCCCTACTCTGTCACATCACCTCCTCTATCCACCACATCCCTCCTCTGTCGCACCACCTCCTCTATCCACCACATCCCTGTCACACCACCTCCTCTATCCACCACATCCCTCCTCTGTCACACCACCTCCTCTATCCACCACATCAGTTCTGTCGGTATCCACCTCCTCTTTGGTAATGGATCACGGTTCAGGAACCAAGCTGTTCAACTTTTTCAGAGTTTTGTTCCAAGGGCTCTTTCAGGATCGTCACGGAACCCCGGATTTCTTCCAGTTGTAGTTCATTTGGTAATGTTCCTGGGGATGGTGAGGTGGGTCATCATACCTGTTGCTCCAATGTGACATTTGGTGGCCCTCTTGTACTCCGAGGTATTTGTATGATGCTTTATTTTCTAGCTGCTGTATTGTTGTTTCAAGGTTAATTTTTATGTTGTCTGTCTTTGTTGGTTTACCTTGTACAAATGTGCACTTGACGCACCTGCCTAGTCCAAATTCCACTTGAATGTCCTCTGAGAACCGTTTTACAAGTTTTAATTGTTGTCAATTTTTCGTCTTTGGTGCGAATTTACTTGGACGTTGTGCGTTATAATGCGTAAATAAAGGTGGAAAACGTCTGATTTAATGCATTTAAATTCCAGGCTGGTGGATCGTGTGCAAAATGCCATCGTGACGGAATTTTGTACGACTGGGCCTTCTGGCCTATACCAAGTATACCATGGCCATGCACATCCTGCCAGTACCTTAACCGTATTTTGGAAGTAGATGACAACGTGTTGTTTTGGATATTTTTATTTTTTTTGAAGTAAAGTTGTAAAGGGATGTTTATTATACGGCACCTTTTTTCTTTTTTTTGGGATACAGAATCGAGGCTCGTGAAAGAGCTAACATTTATTTCACAAACAAATCAACCAGACAAACAAAATATATAAAAAGAGGGAGCGGAAGACAAGATGGGGAGAGAAGGGGAAGCACACAAACACAACATTTGAGAGCAGGGAGATGTTCTGGAGGGAGAGGGCTTGGGGGGAGGAGGCGTGGGAATGGAGGTTGGGGGGGGGGGGGTGGGAGAAGTATAAAACACAAGGACTTCCAGGACAGAAGTTGGTATTTCAAAAAAGTGGATTTGGGGTGAAATTAGCGGGGGTACAAAAGATCAAGGTTTAGGATGGGGGAAGATGAGAGATGGTGGTGAACTTATGTGAAATTGCCCGTTTCTGTTGCTTTTCCTTGTTAAAGAGAGTAACTTGCAAAATGTAATATAGTCTGCAAGTTATGTTGAGCAATTGGAAGTTGTAATTTAGCATTGTTGATTTGAAATAGCGCTTTGACTTTTTCCATGTGGATGTTGCTTCAATGTCCAGGCTCGTGGGGCCCCGCGACGTGTAGGCCAGACCGTTGGTAATGGCGGAGTAGGGAGTGGCGGGTGGACCAGGAACGAACGGGCCGAGATGGGAGGGCGTTTGTCGGAGCAGATATTCGGGGCGCTGTGCGTCTGGTTTCCTCGTGTCTGCACATTCGCGTCTGTGCGCCTTTCAGTCGTGAAATTTTTCGGTTTCATATCTGCCTCGATCAGCTTCAGCCTTTTGTGGGAGCTCGTGTGGTGCCATACTGTTTTACGACAAGGTAGCAACAGCGTCGCTTGTGGGGTTCAAGCATTTTGACCTTGTGTAGGTGGGGGGTGGTTGTGTTGGAAATAGAAACTGATTGGTGGATCGACAGTATGAGAATGGGGAGGAACCTGTAACTGGATTTGACATCATCTGGAGAAGAGGAGGAGCAGGGGAAGGAGGAGGGTGGTTCTGGTTGATTGTTGTCTCGCCTCCTTTGTGTTGGAGAGGACATTTTGAGCAAGGGTCTCATTTCAGTAAGTACGCCCAGACTGTAGTCTGATATTTCGTGTTGTTGTCATCGTGACGGGCTTCATTTGTGCTTTATTCCATGGTATTGCGCCAGGAAAATGGAACCGCAAGGCTAAGTGAGAGTGGAATGCTGCAAAAAAGTTTTCATCTGATCAGAGCTGAGAGTTGCATTTGCTAAGATTGTACCGGACGTGGAACGAGTCGGGAAGTACAGAGTTCCACAGCTGCTGTTTGCACGAAGCAAATTGTGTTGCATCTTGTGACGCCGTCCTTACGGTTTCTTTTGTGTACATAGTCGAGGCTTGTGGCAAAGATGGTGAACGTATCAGGACATGGCAGAAAAAAAAGGAACACTAGAGAGAGAGAAAATGAGGGGAGGGTGGGAAACACCAACAGTAGAGTTGGAGGCCAAGATTGAGGGAAACTTGGACAAACAATGGGTGTGGGGAGTAATGGGGGGGGGGGGGGCAGGATATAATGCGTGGGGTGTGCAGCATTCACAAAAAAAAAAATTCATAAAAAGAAACCTTGAGGTTTAATCAGCGTTGAGCAGACAATGCTTGCGGGATGGGTAAATAATCTGTGGATTTGCGTGCCCAGCATTTGCCGTCCTGTAAAATCGCTTCTCGAACTGGAATATGGAATTAATTCAGAGCCAAGAATGACGGTGGGTCTTGGGAACGAGCAATTTCTGCTCCTCCTCCTCTTCTTATTCCTCTTCTTCCTCCTTCTGTTCCTCCTCCTTTGTTTTCTTTTTTATTTGTTTTTTTTCTTCATATATATATATATATATATATAATGCTGAACCAATTATAAACTTTACTTTGTGCTCTATTCTTTGCTTGCTGTCCTCCACCCCTTGAAACAACCATTTGCAAAGGGTGGTTCCAGCAATTCTTTAAGTATCCTCAAAGAAAATCTTACTTGAAACAACACTTCCCCTTCCCACAGCTTACACCCTGGAAGCTGGTGATCTTGGCGTTTGAAGAGCTGACAGAATGTCGAAGTGGTTGGAAGCCTGCCAGGTGGCACAGCGTAAAGTGTCTGCTACTATTGCAGATGTGACTGAGGTCCAAAAACAGCTCAGAGACGCTGGCTGGAAGGTGATTAAACACGGACTAAAGGGGGGACTTTGTGAGCCACCTTCTGGTGTCTACTCGTGCTGTGATCACATACTTGGCTGTTGAAATTCGTTTCGGTTCTCTCCCTTCCCTTTTTTTTTTTAACCCAGACAAGGGACTGCATCCGTTGCTGCATGAGCAGACAGCAGGAATGCCTCCGAAGTCGTGAAATTTGGTTGCTAAGTCAGGTGGAGCTTTTGGAGCAGCTCAAGGATGAGGCACTGCAGGATCAGCTTGGTGAGCTTCTCGAGGTGAGCACTGAGCATGTAACTAGTTCCCTTCTCTTCTTCACCACCCTATGAATGCGTGTCTGAGGAGTAAAGCGGGTACCACCTCATGGTGCACAGCATTTTATGAAGAATCCAGAGATCAGGTTACCGTTTGTAATACCATTTGACTCGCAATGAATCAATATCATTAATTATCGGGTTTAAATAGCTTATTGAACATTATTGGCTTCAAACCAATCGGAGATGCCATTAACATCAAAGGTGTCCTGAGCTTGACCGATTACTTTATTTTGCCTTGTTTACTCCACAGGCACAAGTATGTTATGTTACATTTTACAGGCCTGGGATATGCCTTGAGATTTGTAGAACAGTAAATTGTTCTTAAAAATTTGCATGTACTGTGGGATTAATACTTTTCTTGGGAACCGCATGATTTTATGAAGTCATTGCTGGATGGACCACTTTTTTACAGTATTAGCTTTCCAAAAAAAGTTTTATCTCTGCAGATGTTTGATATTTTGGTAAAGTTGAGATATGCCCAGTGGGGTTTGTAGTGCATTGCTTCATTGTATCATTTTGAAACTGCATTCCTTCTCCCCATGTAGGCAGAACATATTTCTGCCGAGTATTTTTGTAGATGTTAACAGCGTTTTGAAGCTTAAGACTAGAAATTGAAATTTAGACTAGAAAATTACTAGAAAATTAAAAAGAAAATTAAAAAGAAGACTAGAAAATTACTAGAAAATTAAAAAGAAAATTAAAAAGAAGACTAGAAAATTGAAATTGGTGTAATTAAAAAAAACAAAAAAAAACATGGATCCAAACCACACCTGGTTGACCAGGTGTGACGTATTTTACAATACCGTATTTGATTGAAAAAGGAAAGGCACATATGCCACCCACGCTATAAAACACGTGTAATGTGCATGCAACGCAGCACGCACGCACGCACACCATAAGCAGAGGTGTTTAAAGCACAAAATGGGTGGAGTTTGTTCATGGGAGTAGAAAAGCTTGTCAGTGGGTAAGTAAGGTAGAGGATGTTGTGGTGAACAGCTTTGGTTCCAGCCTTGAAAAATATAACGGGAAAGGACAAACTCAGGGGAGCAATTCTACTACTGAGGGAAAAAGAAAAGCAGAAGTGGAGAATAGCAGAAATGATAGATTTGGGTAAGGTAACAAGGTCGGGGTATCTGTGTGGGAGCTGGGTGACTGCAGAGAACAGAAAGAAGTAAGGTTAGATGAGAGGAGCTTGGGGTGAGCGAAGAGCCATCAGACGGCTTGTTTGGCAGCAGGCAGAGATCTAGCGGTGACCGGAGAGCCGGCCTTGTGACTCGGTCAGATAAGTCTGAAAGCTTTGGTGTCGGCTAGCTCCAGGGGAATGAGATGAGCAGCTGTGGCACAAAGTGAGAAACAGTACTAAAACGGAGTCCAATTATTTAAAATATGGTACACAAGTACTTATACCACCTGTATAGGGGGCATTTTAAGTGTATTAGAAAACACTCAACTAGAACAATGTATGACAATTTTTTTTGAAAAACTGGTCACTTGGGCAACAAACATTCTCATTGAAATGGCAAACCAGAGGTTTTCTTTGCATTGCTCGTTTCCCATATCATTTCAAGACATGATTGAGGGTTATCCATTTTGGTAACATGTGGTATTTAGGAGCCATCTACGTGTTGCCTTTGCAGGTGGAGTTGGGTGGGATGTGAATGCAAAAAAAATACGAATGTTAAAGGAAGAGAACGAAGGATGAAAGGAGCATTGGAATACTGTTGGATGCAGCAAAAAAAATTCCCATTTTTGTGCATGGAATGCTGTTCACTTTGGCTGCCAAATTGGTGGCATTCCATCCATACAATATGCCGTGTGACAAACATCTAAAGAACCCTTGTATCTTGCAAGAAAATAAAACATTGGGATATCTGGATGATGGCTCCAGAAAGTTACCAACATGGATAAATGCTGCTTATCAGATTTTGGGCAGAGTTGAGAAAGGCGAACTCTTGCCAAAACCATTGACGTTTGGTAATCACGAGCTTTTTGGAGTTGGAGTTTTTTTTTTTTGTTTTTTTTTCTCCCCTTCTTTCCCCTCACTCTGCATAAAGACTTGTTATCCACATGCTTTTTGAAAAGAAAAAAAAAACACTTTTGTGTTTGACATTATGGGATACTAGCAACGGTACCCGCCCTGTGGGCGGGGCTTCAATTGGGAAGCCCAAATGAAAAGGCAAAATATCAGAAATTGAAGGCTTTTTTTATTTTAAACGATTCATAGAAACATCCGTTGAATCATATCACACGCAAATCATCAAAATCTAAACAGTACATGGCGCCAATTTTGAAAAAAAGATTGAATTCTGCAAAACGGAAGTGGCCGCTACACGTCTTTCTCAGCCGCATGTTTGTGTGAAGAGTGCGTGCCGAATCTGTAACACGGAAGCGGCCGCTACACCTGTTTCTCAGTCGCTTTGTACATGCTGCCATGTTACTTTGGAGCCGCACGTTTATATAGGAAGAGTTCGTCAGGAGTCGATCTACTCTCTCCTGGTACGTAGAATAAACAGTATTTGTAGAATTTCAACAAAAGCCACATCACTGTTCATATCGGTAAATATTATTCCATCGTGTTTGGAAAAATTGAAAAATTGGTAAAAACAATATAGCCTATTTTACTCCAGGGGGTCCCAGAATTACCCACCCAAAATATAGTTGCGATCGGTTCAGCCGTTTTTGCGGTACCTTCGAACGGACGGACGGACATTTGGTGAATTATAGTAACATTATGTGTAGATCAGTGACTAAAAATCTCAATTTAATCCATTTTAAATTCAAGCTGAAACGCAACAAAATGTGAAAAAGTTAAAGGATGTGAATGCTTTTTGAAAACATTGTATAGCACAATATTTCAAAAAGGTGTTGGAGGGATTTTGACAAAACTAGGTGGATGAGTTGGTTCAGTGAGAAGAAGAAGCTGATTAGATTTTGGTTCATGTCCGTATCCAGTTCTGGCCTCTCAGTGGATACAAAGCATAAACTGTTCAGCCTGGTGGTTCAACCTAAACTTAAATGGCTTTTGCCATGACCTGTAACACTTGGCCAAGAGTGCATTGCATCCTAATCTTTGATCCAAATTAAATTGGCTGTTGTGTACACCACTCCATCATAATTTCACTCCCTCTCCCTCTTCTCTTCTTCCTTTAGCTTTCTGGAAGGTTCAAAAGCCTGATCGAACAGCAGCAGGCAGGAGCCCAGCAAGTTAAGAGCTTGGCTGACCAAGTCTCAGCTTGCCTATTAAGGTATGTCTTTTGCACGCATCTTACTCCTATTTTAAAGAAAAATGAAAAGATCTTGAATTTGCCATGAAATGATGATGTGCAAAGCTTATTAAACAGCGTAACACACCAGGATGTTTAAAACCTGCCAATTACTGTCATCCTTTAACCTCGTCGGTCATTGCTGCCCCTTTGCTCGTTGACTTGTGCTGATAAAAGGAGTGATTTGTTTTTGGTGTGCCCACAAACCATTTTGCAGATACACTGCTCTCAATCTAAAGGCGGATGTGAGTCGAGATGTGACATTTTCAGCTGACGTGGCCTCCTTGAGAAATACCATAAAGGACTTTGGCTCTGTTGGTTGTACGGTATGTACGTCTACGTTATCTTCACTTTAAATCTTTATTACCCTCGCTAGAGGAGAGGGCATTTGGGTCCTTTTGTTACTTGTGAGAATCTAAGGTTTTTCAAGTGTATTGGTTGGTCGTGTGTGTTGCCTGTCTGTGTATGTTTATAGTCTTGTTTGTCTGTCTGCTTGTATGTCAATCGCCTACAGCTCACAATTTTAAACTGATCTTCACGAAACTTCACTAAATGGTAGAGTTGGTCATAAGGACGAAACCTATTGATTGAGGTCAAAAGGTCAACATAGGCCAAAGGTCAACAACGTTGTCGAACTTCTAAAATTCTGAATTTACATCCGATTGACTTGGAACCTGAACATGATTTGCATATTTGGTTTTTTAATTCAACCACAAATTAGTTTTAAGGTCAAATTTGTTTTAGGGATTTAGCAAGTATCCTTCTCTGCCCAACGTCTTTCTTGTTTCCTTCCCTGTCTTTGTCCACACAATGTGTGTATTAATTACATTAGACCCTTTAGCTCTTGAAGACTTGGACTCCTTTCGACCTTTCAGACCTCTAGCCATTCATACCTTTTGATACACTGTAAAGTGTAGACCCCTTTGACCTTTCAATCCTCTTTGGACATTTAAAAATCCTTTAGTCCCCTTTAGATAATTCTGACCCTTTAAACCTTAGGGTTACACCCTTTAATTTTGACCTTTCAATCCATGAACCTTCAGACCATTTGACCTTTACAACTTTTCAGACCTTTACATATTCACAACTAGATCATTTAGGCCTTTCATTTAGTACATCCTTCCATTTATTTGCCACACAAAACACATCCTTGTGAGGGTCTGTAATCTCCGATTGCTCTTTCTTGTTGGAATTGTCATCATCAATTCTCACGAGACCCATATGTTTTTGAGTGACGGAGCCACGCTCTTAAGCAATGATGCTTCCAGAATCCACGTGATGCCTACAAAACAAGATTGAATTTTATGAACTTTGACGGTTTTTCTCTGCATTTAGTTGGTGTTGCATTGCCATTTTCCCTCCACTGGTTTGATTATCACCCAATGCCATGCCTTGTGACCGTTTCTGGTTTTTGACGATGGTTTTTGTACTAAATATTTTTTACCCCCTCATGGCTTTTTAAAAATTATTATTATTATTTTTGTTAATAGATGCAGACAGACTGCTGTTTACCAACTGTGAAGCACCAAATGCAGCCTTCGAGTACAACTACTTTGCATAAGCTTCCATTTCCTATGCCAAGTCGAAACCTTGAAGATTGGCTTCACCAGGATAGCCGCAAGTTATCCTCTCGCCAGGTGTGCTTGGTTTTTCCATTTTTGATGACTTAAAAAAAAAAAAATTCAAATTGAAGATTCGTGCATTTCTATGTTTACAACGTACTCATTTGTGTTTCTGCAGTGTGCCGAACATGTTGAGAAAGACCTGCACGTGTGGCCTAAGCTGGAAAAAAGAAAGGATGTCTTGGTGGAACAAGACCTGGAGCAGAAGTATCACATTCGTTCTTCATCCATAGATTTATCCTCGTCAATGGAAATGCTAGATCTGAGTGATGATTTCATTGAATTTGATGATTTAGAGCAGGGTGATGTGGAGAAGAATGTAGACAGTTGCAATGTCTTGTCTTCTTTTTACAAGGATATGAAGTTGAATGACTGGCTTCACCGCAAAGCTAAGTTAGCTCCACAAACCATTTCTGCTATACACCCTCATCCAGTGAAGACCACAGATAGTCACAGTGTTCTCCCAGATTTCTACAAAGACATGAAAATGACCAGCTGGCTTCATCAAGGAGTCAAGTCCTCTTCACAAGCCTCACGTGGTGTACACTTTATTAACAAATATGACTGGCGTGATTGGCTTGCTCCACCAGCCGCGAATCTCATCCAATCGGAAGCCTGTGCCGGATGCCCTAGTGCCTTTCTCCCGACGTCCCTCGAAAAACCTGTGGAGATAGAAAATCTTGCAAGCCTTCACTGCATTGGAGAAAAGGCTGGAAATACAGTTTCAGATGGAGAGGTGCATCATGGGCAGCTTGTACCATCTGAATCCTTGCTACCACAAGTGTGTCGAGCCAACGAGTTGTGTGGAAGTTTCAGTGAGTGTGCATGTGATGGCGAATGCAAGCGCGTCGCCCTGACTGGCTGGTTGCTTCGGCAGGAAGGGCGAGACAAGAATGGTGTGTCGACCAGCAACAAAATGAATTACGAGATGGATGTAGATAAAGCTGAGAAATCCGGTATGCATACTATGGATGAGAAAGGCATTGACAACAAATCGCTTCATGACGAAGAGAAAATGGAGAATAAAGGAATTTTGTCACACAACACACTGACAATGAAAGGAATATATCAAGAGGCAAGCAAACTGAGGCCTTTGCTTCATCCAGCACATTGTGACCTTTCTCATGGAGCAACGTCCACGAGAGATGTCTACCCTACATTGAATCAGTTCCGTTGCATCATGTCCGCTCCGCTCTCCGAGTGGCGACATGGTGGACAGCTCAACCAGAGTGGCGTGGACCCCGTTGAAATGGTGTGTTCTAAGCCTGATCTTACAAGCCTGATATCGGCTACTAAGGGCAATGATGTGCAGAAAGTTCAACAATCTGCTTCGGATCATTGGCTGTTTAAGAAGCAATCTCGTGTGAGTATTTCAAGGCAGACACCAAGATTATCTGGCTGCCATTTTATAAAACCTGTTTCACTGCGTGCGATTAATGCTGACCCAAGTAGTATACTTTATCATGGCTTTGTATGCCATGGCATTAAAATATAACAATGTTATATTTGTCTAATTTGAAGTTGCAATTTGATTTACTATACTGTATTCTGCAATAGTGGTAATGCACGTGTTGCTTAACCAGTGTTTGAGCCTTCAAAAACGGTTATGATTAAGGCCTCACCAGACGTAGCCTCTGAATTGCTGCAAACCATCAAAATCTAAACCAAGTGAGAAAGTACATGGGTGTCAACTCCGTCAAGAGACAGAATTCCAGTTGGAAGAATATTTTTTAAATTTGTGCCAAAAACGGATTTGGTAAAATTTGATAGTCCAGTATACTATATTAACTTGCCGTAAACTGGTTTGGTAAAATTTTATATGTGCTAGTAAAGCACCTTCACCTGCTGTAACTGACTGACAGTGAGGGCCTCCATCCATTATTGGTAGAGTCGAAGCAGCATGTCCAAGGTGGAGTGACCTTGTCTGAATCCGAATTTATGATCTGTCTGTGATTCAGTCGTTGGAGAAAAGGAAGGATTTCATATCAACTGCCATGATGGTTTCCATGTCCTTGCTGATGATGATAAGGAAGTGGATAGGTCTGTAGTTAAGAGGATTGGTTTTTGTACTTTTTAATGTAGTGCAGTGATGTTGGCTGACTTCCAAGCAGATGGAACATAACCTAGAGCAGGTGATAGGGTGAAGGGACAAGGGGGAAGCTGAGAGGAGGCGGGACGAGGGGGAGGCTGAGAGCAGGCGGGACGAGGGGGAGGCTGAGAGCAGGTGGGACAAGGGGGAGGCTGAGAGGGGGGATTTTGGGTATGTTGGTACTGACACGGAGTTTGTGACCATTAATGGTTGTGTAGGGGAATTCATTGTGTGCACATACCGTGTTAGCTAGGTGGCTAACACCCGTTATTAGGGTGAATCGTTCACATGATACAAGCATTAAATTCAGCAGTTATGCTCTAAGCAAGATACTCTTTAAATCCAGTCGAATAGCCAACTTGAAAAAATCCTTTTAATATTTAATTTAGGATGTACAAGTATCAGTACAAAATCACAGAACTACATATTATCTATGAAGTAGTTAAATTTTCAATCAATGTACCTAATTGAGATAAATTGAAAAAAAATAAAAAATGGAGGCCATATTAAATTTTCACATTGGCTAATTGACTGGATTTAATGAGTATCTACAGACTTGGCATTTAATATGGAATATTTTTTTTGTGGGGGTGAACTTACTTTTCAAGATGTCTTAGAACCAAAAGTTCATTGGAATTATGTTGAAATTATTCTAGATTTTGTTAATGTGACCTTTAAAAGAAACAAAAACCACATTTGACATTTCGAAACAAATAAATTGATCCTTGAATGATGTAAACTGATATCGAACTCAATTCATGGACAGTACTGTGTTAAACTTCTGTACGTTTTCCAGAAGTATCTCTTTATTTTGCACATTAACCAAATTTGTTTTTAACAAAAACAAAAGTTAAATTACGACTGGGATTACGGACATTAAAATTACAGTTCAGTACTTCGTGTAACCCCCACGAGCATTCAGGAGAGCACGTAGACGTTGAGGCATGCTGTTCACGAGATTTGCCAAGGGTTGGACAGGAATCGCTTGCCATGCAGTTACAATAACCACCGTTTAGAGGCCATTTTTCCCCGGAAAGCGGGGGTTGGCCTTTTCGGGGACCGTGGTAGTTGTTTTTTTTGGTCCCCTTTTTGAAGCAATGTTTTACGGCCAGATGCCCTTCCTGACGCCAACCCTTTTTGCCGCCTTCAACGACAAACAGGGAATTACCAGTGAACTGGTACTCAATTAGCCGACCTCGGAAGGATGACAGGCTGAGTCAACCCCCCTGGCATTAATTCGGCGATCGACCGAGATTCGAACCCAGGATCCTAGGATCCTAAGCCGGCACCCTAGCCGCTAGCCCAACACCAGGGATTTACAATGCAGTTACAATAGCCTGCTGCAATTCACGCACAGAGGCAGGCTGCTGGTCCAAGTTGTGGATTTGACGCATTAATTCTGCCCACAAGTTCTCTATCGGATTCATATCCGGGAACATGGCAGGCCACTCCATATGCTCTACACCACGGTCAGCAAGAAAGTGTTGGATCATGCGAGCACGATGAGGCCGTGCATTGTCATCTGGGAAGACAGTTTCCTCGAAAGGCTGCACGAACAAATGGAAGCAATGTTTCTTCCAGAATGGCCCTGTGCTTGAACTGGTTCAGGTTTCCATTCAGAACCACCAGGTCAGTTTTGCCCCGTGCATGAAAAGCAGCCCAAACGGTCACCCCACCACCTCCAGCTTGGACTCTTGGCACTATACAATCTTCGTTGTAGGCTTCATGCACTTGTCTGCGCACTCGGACGCGGCCATATTGACGATAGACCAGAAATCTAGACTTGTCACTGAAGATCACATGATTCCAGTGTCCTGGCTGCCATTGACGGTGCTCTCTGGCCCACTGCAATCGGTGCTGGCGGTGTTGGCTGGTCAGACGTGGCTTTCTCAGGGGACGCCTGGCACGATACTTGAACCAGTCGTTGGTTGACTAGCCTTCTGGATACATGCACATTTGTCAGTTGCTGCCACTCAGCCCTAAGCCGATTAGCTGACTTGGTACGGCCATTGCGGACTAACCGGTGCAGCTGGCGATCATCCCTCCTTATGGTTCTGCGGGGATGTCCTGACCTCGGTATTGGAGTAGGGACACCCCTCTGAGCATTTCGTTTCAGGATCTTTGACACCCGACCTTGAGTGATGCCATACTGCCGAGCAATAGCACGCTGTTTCATGCTGGAATTTCGTAAAGCCACCACTAAATGACAAACAGCATTGTCGAGTTGACGGACCATCCCCAGGGGAAGCGGCAATAACTTTTGTAGACGTGCAGCAGATGTTTTCCACTAATACAGAACGCAACAACCCTTATATACCCGATTGTGAAGCCAATCGTGAAATGTACCTGTCCGTACATTTTGTCACGCCACCTGTGATATTCTGTTATTGACTTCTTGCTGCGACAGACAATCAGTGACATGGTTCTTTTAACAAAGAAATCACCGAAGCGTAAAAGAAACTCACCAGATTGATATACCGAGTTCAGAAAGTAAACCCAAGTCAAGAAAAAAAAAAAAATTCCATATTAAATGCCAAGTCTGTATATAAGAACATCACTGCCAAGGTTCATGCTTGTTTCACAATGTGAACGGTTTTTTGTATTAGCTGCCTCATTATATGCAAAATTGACCTCAGGATCCCCAAACTGGTCAGAGAAATAGACCTCATGGGAG
This sequence comes from Myxine glutinosa, assembly GCF_964187855.1. Lineage (NCBI taxonomy): Eukaryota > Metazoa > Chordata > Myxini > Myxiniformes > Myxinidae > Myxine > Myxine glutinosa. The sequence continues at coordinate 88,957,034 of NC_136268.1, forward strand.
GGGGTGGGTGGATAAAATGATTTCCATTGAAGGCACAGAGGGCAGAGGAGGGTGGATGAAGTATTTTGGAGTGAAAAGGTTTTGGAAAATAAGCCTTGTGAAAAAGGAAGAGATTGTGATGAAGAATAATAATGCATGGGAGTGGAGAAGTAGGGAATGTGAGGCATTTAAAAATGCATATTTTTTAAGTTTTAAAAAGAAAAGTTGAGTGCTTTTTCGAATAAGAAACGTTTTATTGAGTTATAATTCAGTTTGGAGATATTGAGAATGGATAGAGAACGAAGGAGAAACTGTGCACAGCAGATAGTTTATTGTTTTTTTTGTTGTTTTGTTTTTGGGAGTGAGGAGGAGAAACCAATCCAGCTGAGGGATCAGGAATGACAATACTTGGGAGAAAGTGTGTAAACAAAGGAAATGGGGTCAAAACAGAGACAGATGCAACTAGAACGGCACAAGGTAGAGAGCATACCTCCGCCAGGCTAAACAGCTTACGATTTGTGTCCGACTGATAGGCCGGATCTGGATTTGGACCTGAACCAAAATCTAATCAGGTTGTTCTCGTCGCCTATCAAACTCTTCCACCAAGTTTAGTCATGACTCGTCCATAACTTTTTAAAATATCATGTTGTATATCGCTTTTCACCCGCTCTTACTGGTGACGAATCACTTAAAAATTAAATAATTCTCATATCCGAATCCATATTCAGATATTCACCAAAATTGAATCGATTAGTTCTTGTCACACACACAACCTCTCCAACAAGTTTCGTCCAAACCCATCCACAACTTTGAGATATCCTGCTATGTATTGTTTTTGGCCCTATCTCCCAATGGTGAAGAATCACTTGAAGTTCTACTAGCCGGATCCGTATCCTGATTTTCGCCAAAATCTAATCATTTTGTCCTTGTCACATGCACTACGTCTCCGCCAAATTTCGTCCGAATCCATCCACAAGTTTTTGAGATATCCTGTTCACAGACAGACAGACGAGTCAGACAGACAGACAGACAGAGGTGAAAACATAACCTGCATTCAACTTCGGTGGCGGAAGTAACTTGAACGGCACAAGGTAGATCACATACCTCCACCAGGCTGAACAGCTTATGATTTGTATCTCACTGATAGGCCAGATCTGGATTCAGACCTGAACCCTGATCTAATAAACTTATTGTCGCTTATCCAACTCATTCACTTAGTTTTGTCATAAGTCGTCCAGTTTTTTTTTGTTATTTTTTTATTACATATCCTGCTATACCTGTACATCGTTTTTGACCCTATCAATGGTGAAGACTCGCTTAAAAACATGGATCCGGATCCGGATCTTCACCAAAATCGAGTCAATTCATCCATGTCACACACCCAACCTGTCCAAGTTTCGGCCGAAGCCTTCTACAACTATGAGATATCCTGCTCGCAGACAGGTGAAAACATAACCTTCGTTCATCTTCGGTGGCGGAGGTAATTACTATAGGTGTAAACTTTTTGATCACCAATTGCTCATTGACGTGAGTTAGCCGCTTGCAGAATGCAACCGCAATGGACTTTAAAACAGTCAAAGGAGATCAGACTTCATACATTAGAAAGGAAGCAATTTCAAGTGATGACTATGTCTACGTCTCTGATCCATGATGTCCTTAGTAATTGGCGATATTTAAAACATATCAATACTTAAGTAATCATGGTAATTGCAATTTAATTACCAAGTAATCGTGGTAATGATAGCACACTTTGAATATTGCATATTTAATTGCATTTTGGGTCACGTGCCTTTTTTGGTCATTGTTTGATTAAGAAGATTATGAATATGCAACATTTTTAGTTTGTCTCTTGGCTTGCATATTATTGTAACCTCATGCTCTCGAATGTAAAACTTTCACGAACCATTTCAACATTTTTGGTATAGGTGACTGTGGCAATAGTAATAATAATTGTTTCACTATGTGTAAGAGGTAGTTGTAGATTTGTAGTGTGGGTTGGTGTAATGGTGTAATTGTATTTGTTGTGGAAGTGAGATGGAGCTAGAACGACACTCTTTGACATCACGACGTCGACCGATATGCCTCCACCCAAATTATTACATAATTGTACATACTTGTACCAAGCTTGATTTAAATCCATTTAGCTGTTCTCAAATTATCACATTTTTACCTGACGTGACCTCTGACCTGTAACTTCCTGACCCCAAAATTTAATCGGTTCAAGTTTACATCATATATGTACTTGTATCAAATTTATTCAAAATCCCATCACTTGTTCACAAGTTGGCATGGCAACATAACCTTTTTACTTAACATGACCTCTGACCTTTGGCATTTCACCTAGTGACCCCAAAATCTAATCGGTTCATCTGTGCCTCATTATCCATAGTTTGACTAAGATCCCTTCAGCCGTTCTTATATTGTCTTGGGAACTAAATAATTGGAACTTAATATGACCTCTGATCTTTGACCTCTTGACTCAAAAATCAAATCAGTTTATCTTTGCATCATAGTATATAATTATATCTAGTTTAGTGAAAATCCCATGAATTATCTCGGTAACAGAATCTTTACTTCTTCTGACATTTGACCTTTGACCTTGCCCCCAACAAATCAGCTAATCTTTGCATTATAATACTTGTACCAAATTTGGTCAGAATCCCATCACTGGTTCACAAGTTATCGTGGTGACTTAATTTTTACCTGACATGACGTCTGACCTTTGACCTCGTGACCCAAATATCTAATCAGTTCATCTTTACCTCATTAGACATACCTGTACCAAGTTTGACCAAGATCTCTTCAGCCGTTCAAGTTATTGCGGTAACAAAAACCTATCACGGACAGCTGGACGGATAACCTGAAAGTCGCCGGAGGCATAAAAATGTCAAAATATGTCGTGATGGCAATCCGTAAAAGGATTTTGATGTCATTCCTTCCTACCTTGTTTAGTTGTTTTTTGTCATTACATCCCATCGTTTTTTTTTTTGTTTTTTTTTCATATATATATATATTTTTTTTCATATATATTTTTAAGTAACACAAGAAAGTACTGTTTAAAAATTGAGCAACAAGGTATAACATAGGCTTGACCAGGTCAATTTTGACATTTTTCCCATTTGCAGCATTTTACTTGGGTGGGTGCATTTGGGGATGGGTGGGTGCATTTGGGGATGGGTGGGTGCATTTCAAGTGTATTTGGGGATGGGGATGGGTGGGTGCATTTCAAGTGTATTTGGGGATGGGGAGGTGCATTTGGGGATGGGTGGGTGCATTTCAAGTGTATTTGGGGATGGGGATGGGTGGGTGCATTTGGGGATGGGTGGGTGCATTTCAAGTGTATTTGGGGATGGGGAGGTGCATTTGGGGATGGGTGGGTGCATTTCAAGTGTATTTGGGGATGGGGAGGTGCATTTGGGGATGGGTGGGTGCATTTCAAGTGTACTTGGGGATTTGGAAGGTTGGGTGCATTTCAAGTGTATAATGTGCATGCAACTTGCATAGAATCTTGAACACCAGAGGCCAATTTGGCCCATCATGTTTGTGTCACATCCACACATTAATTTGTCATTTACCTTTCATATTAAATACAAATCATTTTCCCATTAACTTATCTAACTTGCATATATAGCCATTAAGCATGTAAGGAGCCACACCCCATTCCCTCTCTACTGATGTGGCCGTTTTGTAACCAAATGCCATGTGGTGGGAAGTTGCAGAACGAGAAGGAAATGGAGACATTGTATTACACTTTATCTCAACGACAGCCTCGGAAGGACTTGACAAAGTGGCTACTTAATTCAAAGGCGAGTTGATCTTCTTGACAAACAAATTGCGTGCATTGCTTTTTGGAGCCGACACTCGTCTGAACCGTTTTTTGTGCTTTTCAGGTTTGAGAAGACGAACCATGAACCTTGAATCTTCGCTTCATCACTCTCAATTGGAGCAAATGATTGGAAGTTTTTTTGATTCGTGATTTGATATTCATCCATTATTTCACATTTTTGTTAACACCTTTTATTTAGGAAATGAGGCCACCACCACCTCCCCCGAATCAACATAATTGGACAGACTGCACAAAACACTCCCAATATTTGAAGGAAAGCCATCGTACTTAAAATCTTCAAAATTGCATTTGAAAACCAATTTTTTTTTTTTGGTTCATACTTGAGCCGTTGATGAAACGTTTAAATTCCACACTAATGTCGGTGTATGCAGCCAGGCTTTTGGGAGTTCCTGGTTGATTATGGAACATTGTTTTAAACATGGCTACCTCCTTGGAAATATACTTACCCTCTGGTGTTTCAAGCATGCAAAGTGAACCAAAGTTGGTTTCTGAAATGCGTGTTTACTTTGCCTTAAATTCCATGCGTTTTGGGGTCAAGGGTTCGTTCAACAAACTTCCACCCTATTGCAACAATGGCCTTTCATCGTGTTTGATGGCAGGAGGGTGGTTGAAGGCTGGTTTAAAATTGAAGTTTTGATTGGTATAAACTGATGAAGTTGTTTGAATTGAGAGATAAAAGTAGCATTAAAATTCCCTCGGAAGGGAAAAGGAAGGGGGGGGGGGGGGGAGGTGGGTGATTTCCGCTTGCAATGAGAAGCTGTGATGCAGATCGATTTGTGGCATTGGCAAAGTGGGGTCAAATGGCAAACTGAACATTGCTTTTTAGCTCCTCGTGCAGGTGGACATGCAATGGAAAAATACATTTATTTAATAAAAGGGTGGTTCAATTTAAGGCTTTTACTTGATAAAATGATTCACCACCATGGCAACATCGACCAACAATGCCAATGTGAAAGTCAGTTGAAAATCTCATTTTCAAAATGAAGTTTGCTCTATTTTTAGTCAGACTATTATTGATGACAAGTAAAAGTTGTTAAACCATTGCTGGTCAAATTTGAACCACCCTCGTATTAAGCTTCAGAACCGGATCCTTTAACTTTGGAGGCCTGATTTCAGAGATTATTTTATTTTGCTCCAAGGTTCGGATCGTGTCATATTCCTTGCAATATCTTCACTTTCAAATGCTTTGTTTTAGCAATAATATATACATATACGACATAAGATAGGGGTTGTTGTGATTATACATTTTTATTAAAGAAAAAGGCACATCCATCCAAAAAGTAACATGTGCCCTGACAATCTAGTAATGCACAAGCGAGAGCAGATCCGGTCTCGGGTGATGTTTCAGCCGCTTCCCAACGGGCTTCCTCAGTCCAATAGACCACAAGCCCCAGCACGTATCTGCTTTTATTCCCAAGGCGCGGCCATTGGTTTGTGTTCACGTGCCAGTGCAAGGGGTCAAATGATGTTTTTATTGTGCGACCTAAAGCAAAAGTACCAATTGCATCATTGATGGTTTGCTCTGCCTTCATCTATTCTTGATCTGGTGTTGTATGTATGTGGATGAGTCAATGTGTTCATTCTCAGTTTTGTGTTTCCAGGGCATGAACGTGGCTGCCTGTGCATCCGAGTTCAATGTGGTGACATGTGGATTGGGTCATTTATGGAGGTTTGGTAAAGTGGTGTGTGGGCATGGGCACAGCCTTTGGCATCGTGTTGAGTTTTCTCCCGCCCCCCTCCCTCCTCCCTTGACCTTGTCCACCTGGTTGCATCATCCATTTTTTCCTCGTATCAAAGGCGTATCGTGTAGGTATGTCCAGTCTCTCCCCAATTAGATCAGGCATGGCATGTTAGGGGCAGAGAGGGTGGTCTAACTGAGGAGGCACTGGACATACCCGCATGATACTCCTTTGATGCGAGGAAAAAATGGATGATGCAACCAGGTGGACAAGGTGAGGGGGGGGGGGGGGGGGTGGGGGGAAACCCCAACACTTTATGCCAAAGGCTGTGCCAACACCCACACAACACTTTACCAAACCTCCATAAATGAGCCAATCCACATGTCACCACATTGAACTCGCATACACAGGCGGCCATGTCCGTGCCCCGGAAACACAAAAAGAACGAGCACACTTTACTCGCCCACATTCCTACAACACCAGATCACAAATTAATAAGAGCGGAGTCGAGTATCAATGATGCGATTGGCATTTTTGCTTAAAGGTGTCAGTGTCATAAAAACACTTCAATAGACCCATCACACGGGCATATGAACAAAAACTGGTGGATACACCTTGGGTATGACAGTGCACACGTACTGAGGCCTGGGGTCTATTGGTCTGAGGATACCCAATGGAGAAGCAGGTGAAATGTCACCCGAGACCGGATCTGCTCTTGCTTGTTTATTACTAAACTATCAAGGTGTATGTAGTTAGCTTTTTTGGTTGGATGCACCTTTTCTTGTTATAAAGCTGTTCGACCACAAATCCCCATTTATATAGATTTTGCTTTTGGTTGATAATCCCGATTTGAGTATAACTGCGAATCAGTATCGTGTAACCAAGAATGAAACCTCCTCCCCATGTGCATACGCACAACCCATGGGAGAATGAAATGCCGATTGGTTAGTGAGCTGATTGACTTGTATAAGGTGCTGATTCAACATTTTTGACTGATTGACTTGCTGATTGACTTGCATAAGCCGGGGATAGAGAACATTCAAAGATGTTGGACCATGGAAAATCCCTTCTCAAAATTCAACTTTAATTTTGTTCGAGCAGAAAACTCGAGTTCAAAACATGCATTGTGCTGGTCGCAGCAAGACCAAAGTCTCATCCTAGAGATCAACGTTTTATGGTCGTTTTGACTATTTTTGGAAGACAAACAATTTTGTAGACAAAGTTTTGTCCATTTATTGGAAGGTTTTTTTCCTCAAATTATTTTCCAGAAATCACTCATTTGGCGTAATGAAAGAAAACAGCATGGGCGATTCTAATTTGGTATTCATTCATAGGATGGCAAAACCTCCTTTGATAGTCATTGAAGGGAAACTTGGATTTAGTATGAGGGATCAGTTAAGAATCCATAGCTGGCTACACAGAGGATATTGGGCAACTGCTTCAACGAAGTTCATCTACGATCCACTTTAAAACGTTTTATAGTCTCTGTTACTACGCCAGTTCTTGCCATGAAGTTTATCAGCGGTGTTGCGTCTCGGATTGCCGTTTCCAGCTGGTAAAAATGCACACTTTACTTTTACCATTTGACCGCTCCGCAGAGAATGGCTGTCGGTTGATTATTTATATTAGCACAAATCCACTGAGTGCTGTATTTCTGATTTGAAAGTGCAAATAAAACCGGTTTTAACCTTTGTCAAAACTGATATCTTTCAAGCAAGATCTTTCCTTTTGCACGCGTTACACAATAGTTGCTTTCCAAGAAGCAGTGATCATCATACTGTGTTAACAGCCAACTCGAGAAAGCCAAAAAAATTGAGTAACAAGCATTGAGTATTGCGCTGCAATACATGTCCCCGACCAAAGTTCAAAGTGCCATAACTTTGTCAAAAATGATCGAATATGCAAATTTATGCACTGTTCATGCTGGTTTTCAAACTTGATCTGCGTTATGCTGAGACATGTGTGTACAAAATTTTGTTGAAATCAGTCAGTTTGGTGGAGTTATCGTACGAAACAAAACTGACAGACGAACAGACGGATCTAATTAAATATGCAAATTTATGCACGGTTGATGCTGGTTTTCAAACTTGATCTGCGTTATGCTGAGACACGTGTGTACAAAATTTTGTTGAAATCAGCCAATGTTTGGTGGAGTTATCGCACGGAACCAAAGTGTGACAGACGAACCTCATTAAATATGCAAATTTATGCACGGTTGAATGGGCGCGGATGATGAGACCAGGTTATCCTGACCAGGTTATCCGCGGACCGTGGAAGCTAGGTTACTTCTGACGCGTACTGTGTATACTGCTAAGAGGGCAGAGTATCAGATACATATTTAAAGAAGTATTCACGCAGATTATACGCACAGAAGCATATGGTAAAGTGACACTCCAACCTTCCTAGATGTATTGTTGATTTATTGGTAAACTATGTGAATTCAATGTATTCTTGCCTGATATGAAGAATTGTGCCAATGGAAACAAAATTCAGTGAAAACGTTTTTGACGATGCTTATTCTAGGAAAGCATTTTAAAGAACAGTCCATGATTACAGCATATTGTACACAAGGAATATTAACAGCTTTGACTTACCGCACTCCAAATTATAGTCCGGAAAACTGTTGGGGAATACCAATGGTTATTTACCTTCAGGTTCTGAATCGTTCCCAATCACTAATTACCTCAGGACGGGCTCACCTGTGATTCGCACTTGGGACTTCGATTTATACACCTCGCAGACAGGTCAGCAGAAGCACGATAAAATACTTTGTTTTTCAAGATCAATGATCGATGTGTATATATTGTGAGAAACCACCGGTGAAACCACCTGTTCTCACCCAGATTTGGTGCCCCGCCCACCGCGTGACGTGGCCTCCTTGGAGCCTCACGCGATCGGGAGGCGTTTCGGCACGTGATTGGTGGAGGGTCAGAGAGCGCGGTCGCCATCTTATGCAACGGACGCGGCTCGAAGGCTCCGAGTGGGAAATCTCAAAAGGGCTTTCCTTGAATCCTCACGACAGCCGAGTTGGGCTGGTCGATTACAGTTCGGTATTTTACGAGCGAGTAACTCCGGAAGAGAACGAGTGATTCCCGGATCTCGTAGATTGGAACCGCGAGTGATTGCCTGCTTCGTGTTGGAGCTGCTGGCCGACCGTTCCTGCCGGCCTTGTGCGGTGAATTCCATCCTGTTACCCTCCGAGTCCCGGAGATCGTCGATTGGAGCCGCGAGTGATCTTACCTGCGTCCTGTTTGGAGCGTCTGTTGCCGACAGTTCCTGCAGGCTTTGTGCAGTTTATTCCATTCTGTTACCATTTATGGTTTTTGTGATCGAGCCAATAAAGCATCGTGCCTTACCCCTAGAAGGCCGATTAAAACACAATTGTGTTTATTGAGTTCTCTCTGTCCACTCCGTGGACTACTTGAAGCCCGGACATTAACGTCCGTATTCCGTGCTGGGAACCATTTCACAGCCGGGATCGCGACAAATGGGTTGCTCGTCCTAGGATCATTCAAGTAAGAGACATTCGAATTGAGACGGGAATTCTGCATCTGCATCTTCCTTGCATCTGCTCACCAGCGGACGCCGTCTTGGAGGAGCCTTCTCACCAGCGGACGCCGTCGTGGAGGAGCCTTCTCGCCAGCGGGCGCCGTCTTGGAGGAGCCTTCTCGCCGTGGGACGCTGTCTTGGGTGGTGCTTCACTGCCGAATAAGTGAATAGCTTCGGATCCCTCCAAACAACCGACAAAAAAAAAAAAAAACGTGAGTATTTGTACGTGGTATTTTTCTCATTGGCAATTTGATGTGCGGTGGTGATATTGTGTAGTTCGTGTCGTATTTCCCCAACAGAGCGTTGTGTTTGAGCGTTGTGTTTTGTGCCTTGTCTTATGATAACTCGTAGCCAAGCTATGTCGACCAGAGAAGTGAGAGTTCAACCTGATCATGTTGACAGTCGCGTGGGTGGCGATGCGAGCGACGCAATCAGCCTTGACCCAGTCACTAAACCCGATATGTTAGGAAGCGATTCCATCATGACTAAATGCATGCGTTCGCCTTTCTGGACCGGGCTGACTCCGGTTCAACAACTTGACATGTATAACAGGGAGAATGACAGGGCAGAGGCAGAGCGTGCTGCGGCAGCAGAGGGAGAGCGTGCAGCAGCAGAGAGAGAGCATGCGGCAGCAGAGAGAGAGCGTGAGAGAGAGAGAGAGCGTGCTGCGGCAGCAGAGAGAGAGCATGCGGCAGCAGAGAGAGAGCGTGAGAGAGAGAGAGAGAGCGTGCGGCAGCAGCAGAGGCAGAGAGCGTGCGGCAGCAGCAGAGGCAGAGCGTGCTGCGGCAGCAGCAGAGCGTGCTGCGGCAGCAGAGAGAGAGCATGCGACAGCAGAGAGAGAGCGTGAGAGAGAGAGAGAGCGTGCGGCAGCAGCAGAGGCAGCAGCAGAAGCTGAACACGTCAGAGAGCATGAGTTGCGAATGTTGACTGAACGACCGCGGGCAGAGGGGTCTGCTGCAAGAGTCCCGGAAACTGTTCATGTTCGTTTGCCGGACTGGACGGGAGACACGAAGCCAGAAGCGTATCTGGAGATGGCGGAGAAGTTGTTGGCTGCCGGTGGCATTGATGAGAGCTTGTGGGTCGGCCATCTTGTGAGCCATCTATCTGAGAAGGCGAGGGAGGTATATGCGAGGATGGCAACCGAGGACGCAAACAAATACAGGGCATTGAAGGCCGAGATTTTGAACGCCTATGCGGTGTCCGCGTGTATTTATAGGAGAAATTTTTTCAGCTGGACTCGTCAGTCCAGTCAAACCTATGAGGAACATTCGCGGGCCTTGTTGGAACAGCTGCAGAGATGGTTCAAGGGGAGCAAGGTGGAGTTACCTCAAGCGGTTGCGGAACTCCTGGTGCGTTACCGTATCGATCAACAGCTTCCGCCTGACTTAGCATTGTTTCTTGTCGACAAAGACACTGTTTCCTTGGCAGACTGCGTCAACCTTATTGATAAACATGTTTTGGCGTGCAAAATGCTGCAAGTCACGCAGTCGCGTCGTAAGACGGAGGAGTCTGCGATCAAGACCGCCCCCCGTCTGCCCGGCGGCTGGATCGAGGGGAGGGGTTCTCCGATGCCCTCCACTGGTGGCGGTCGCGAGCCGCAGACCAGGGCAGGGCCCTGGTGCGATTTCTGCAAACGCGTGGGGCACGGTGAAAACCGCTGCTTCTCTAATCCCGCTAGTCCGGCCTACCGAGGCAACCCAACTGTTAAGTCGGAGGGAGATCAGTGGAGCTCATCCGCCGGGCCCTCGCACACGACGGTGGCATCGGTGACCGAGGTCACTGCCACCGAGGCCAATTCCATTCATCCACTGTACCAGGATTATTCAGGGACAGCCTTAGTGGGTGGCCCTGATTCGATGCTGAAGTTTGAGGCCCAATACCTTCGGGATACTGGGGCGACACGGTGTGTTCTCCGGGCGGGGGTAGTTCCGGCCTCTCAGATGCGTTATACCGGCGAGTATACCCTCCTTCGGGGCATTGACCGGGTTCTTGGCCGGTATCCCCTTGCCCTCCTCGAGGTCCGGAGTGACATTTTTAAGGGTCCAGTGACCTGTGTGGTGGTACCCTACTACCCGATACCCGGGGTCTCCTTGCTGATTGGCAATGATGCCATGGCCAGGGAGGAGTCATTGACTCTGACCTGTGGGGGGGTCACTAGATCCCAGAGTAAACAGGCGGAGAGAGTGGCGGAGTCAGACATATCTTCACTCTGGCCCGAGGAGCCTAGCGCCTCGACTCCAGTTCCCGACGGTGACGTTGCGTCAGCTGAAGTCCACCCGAGCCTCCCGTCAAGCCACCCTCAGGTGCCGTGCTCCTCAGGGACCGCTCCCGCCATGTCGCGATTCAGCAGGAACGCTAATGCTAAGGTATATGTGGGAAACCTGGGCAATGGAGCAGCGAAAGCCGAGCTAGGGAGGGTCTTCGAACATTACGGACCACTCCGCAACGTATGGGTTGCTCGAAACCCACCTGGATTTGCAGTTGTTGAGTTTGAAGAGCCACGAGATGCTGAAGATTCGGTCAGAGCCCTTGATGGAAGGTTAATTTGCGGATCGCGTGGGTGCGTCGAGATGTCGAATGGCATGTCGCGGCGGCCTCGTTTCAGACGCCCTTTGGTCCGCAGGCCTTTCGACCCGAACGATCGATGTTACCAGTGCGGTGAAAGGGGTCATTACGCATATGACTGTTGTTCTCGACACCGGAGGAGTACCCGCCGCTCTAGGTCTCGGCCCGTTTCCTTCCTGTCAACGCTTCCCCCAACTTGAGTTTGGCCCCCTTGCCTCTCTATTGTGCTTTGTGTGAAGTGTAACTCTTGTAGGGTAGATATTAATGTGGTGTATGGTGTTAAAATTTGTGTGTGAAAAAAAAAAAAACCCAAACTGGTTCATTGTTAACCTGTTAATGCCTGTTAATTGCCTGTGCGTTAATAATTGCGTTATTGTTGCGCTATTGCGTTGCGTTGTATTGTTGCGTTGTTGCGTTATTGTTGTTAATAAGTGTTAATAATTGTTAATTGCGTTAATTGCCTGTTAGCGATTACCGCCATCATCTTGCCATGTGATTTGCACCTACTACAAATACTGGTTTTAAAAACGCCGTCTATTCGACGGGGTTTTTACTTAGGGGGGGAGGACTGTGAGAAACCACCGGTGAAACCACCTGTTCTCACCCAGATTTGGTGCCCCGCCCACCGCGTGACGTGGCCTCCTTGGAGCCTCACGCGATCGGGAGGCGTTTCGGCACGTGATTGGTGGAGGGTCAGAGAGCGCGGTCGCCATCTTATGCAACGGACGCGGCTCGAAGGCTCCGAGTGGGAAATCTCAAAAGGGCTTTCCTTGAATCCTCACGACAGCCGAGTTGGGCTGGTCGATTACAGTTCGGTATTTTACGAGTGAGTAACTCCGGAAGAGAACGAGTGATTCCCGGATCTCGTAGATTGGAACCGCGAGTGATTGCCTGCTTCGTGTTGGAGCTGCTGGCCGACCGTTCCTGCCGGCCTTGTGCGGTGAATTCCATCCTGTTACCCTCCGAGTCCCGGAGATCGTCGATTGGAGCCGCGAGTGATCTTACCTGCGTCCTGTTTGGAGCGTCTGTTGCCGACAGTTCCTGCAGGCTTTGTGCAGTTTATTCCATTCTGTTACCATTTATGGTTTTTGTGATCGAGCCAATAAAGCATCGTGCCTTACCCCTAGAAGGCCGATTAAAACACAATTGTGTTTATTGAGTTCTCTCTGTCCACTCCGTGGACTACTTGAAGCCCGGACATTAACGTCCGTATTCCGTGCTGGGAACCATTTCACAGCCGGGATCGCGACAATATATGCTGCGAGGCTTGGCTCCGCCCCTCCTGAAAGAGCACGCTGTGTCGTGCTTTTGACAGTCGCGAGAGATGAGGGCTCGCGTTGCGGCTTGAGGAGAACTCTAGAATAAACAAAGTGCCATAACTTTGTCAAAAATGATCGAATATGCAAATTTATGTACGGCTGATGCTGGTTTTCAAACTTGATCTGAGGTATGCTGAGACATGTGTTACGTGGTCCTCCCGGTGACTACCTGGTCTCGGTGACCCCCGGACCGTGAGAGGAACTCCGCCAGAAAGATCTATTATTTCTGCGCTTTCGTAACGCAATCAATATTAATTCCAACCAAGAAAAAACCCCACACCAAGGATCCGGAATAATCAATGATATATTCCCCGAGCAATCAACCATCAACAATCGGCAATCAATAGTTCAAAGATGTAAACTCATCTACATTAACTCTAAGATGGCCATCTTATACAATCCTCACGTGAGCCCCACTCCCGACTCCCTCCATGGTCAATGTCTCTCTCAATGTCTCCGTACTCCTGTAGTTCGATCTCCGCACGTGGGCGGTTGAACGGACCCTTCCTGACGTGCTTTCCCCGGGCACGTCCCGTACCAGGAACAACGGCTGCAGCGCACACCTCCTGGCCAAGCAAAGCGGGTACAGCAAAGCAGGCAAAGCAACACGCGGCTTGCGCAGCGCGCGCGGCCCAAGGTGCGACCCGTAAGCGGCCTTGTAGACGGTGAGGCGAACTGTGCCAGCTGCTTGGTTCCGTGCACGAACCCACAGTGACATGACGTGTCAAAGGGTAGTTACACGTCCCGGTAACTCCTCTCGCCAGACGGGCTTTTAAACGCCGATTCTCTTACGTTGCTCAATCGATACCGCTCGCGTCCGAGCTTGGCGAGGAAGAAGAAGAATCGTCGCGTCTCCCGGACCTCGTGTCTTTTCTTCTTCCGTTTCCGGTCTCCTTTTTCTCAGAAGGGCTCCTGACCCTTTAATCACAACAACCTTTAATCGACTACACATTGATAAGCAAAGCCCTGAATAGTAATTCACATACATTCACATAAATATGTAACACATGTCACGCCTCGCCTCGTTGATAAGCCCGCAAGGTCGCTCCGTGCAGCGGTCTGCCCGTATTGCACTGTGTGAATTATATAAATTATTACCAAGTCGCGGTCTGAGGTACTGGTGATTCAAGATATCCATTTAAAAAATTTTTTTTTTTTCGTTTAATTAACGATATCTGCCAAAATCTGCCAAATCTGCAGATTGAATCTGCTTGAAAAATCTGCCAAACCACGTGCCCTATCGCAAATTCCAAAATGACATTTTAGTAGACTGACATGAACAGATTTGTGAAGTTTCCCCTCGATTGGATCAAAAATGAGGGAGGAGCTCGGTTTTAAAGGTTCATGCTTAAAAACGTCATAACTCTGAAACCATGTGACGCATGACGTCATGCTCGCTGACTTTTTTGTTCGTTATGGGTATGCGATTCTGCCTGCAAAGTTTGGCCTCGATCTGTTCAGCCGTTAGAGAAAAGGGGGTTTTCGTGTTTTCATGAAAAACAATATGGCGGCCGAACCACGTGACGTCATAATTACCATTAAAATATTCTACAGACCGAGTCCCTCCTACGGTGAAAATTTGATCTCAATCGGTCCAATTATTGCAGAAAAATTGGTTTTTAAAGGAAATTAAAACTTAAAATGGCACTGAGTTAAGGATCATCAGAATAATCAGAATTCCCAAAGTTCAAAGTGCCATAACTGTAAAAAATGATCGAAACGTCGTGAAGTTCGAACTTGATCTGTAACTTATCATGAGGAAACCATGTGCCAAGATTGAAATAAGCGTTTAGAAAAAAAGTCCGGAAAACTGTTCTTTGCGTGACGGACTGACGGACGGAGGGACGGCGTGCAAACCTATAGTCCCCTCCGGTGTACACCGGTAGGGGACTAATAAGTACATGTCTGAATGTTGCATTTTATCAGACAGGCATTTATTATAACCTCAAAGGAAGGAAACGATTTTGAAGAGGAAGATTCAACCTCAGCCTTGCTGGTTTGAGTACAACAGCAACAACAACATGCATTTTAAGGCCATTTTCCCTGCTAGAGCGGGGGTTAGCCTTGCGGGCCCCATGACAATGTTCTCCATTTTGCCCTATTTTCTGCATCTCTCCTTGTTAACCCCCTTGCCCGCATTTCTTCTTCCACCATCTTTAGCCAAGTCTTTCTCGGTCTTCCCCATCCTCTACTTCCTTCTACATTCATTTCCATCACTCTTCTCAACCAGTCACTTTCATCCTCCCTCAACACATGACCAAACCATCTCAACCTGTTTCTCTTCACAGCATCCATCACAGGCTCTATTCCCATCATCTTTCGCAATTCATCATGTCTTCCTCTCTCTCAACGATACTCTGCACATCCACCGAACCATTCACATTTCCACCCTTTCTAGCCTTCGTTGCTGCTCTACGTTCATTACCCAGTTTTACTGTTTGAGTAATTTTGAGTTGAGTAATTTGAATCAAGTTGTTTGAGTAATGTAATGTAATGTTTTGAGTAATGTTTACCCAGTTTGAGTAATGTACTTTAAATTCATGTCCTGCATGTCCACGTTAAATTGTTCAAAAAGTTTTGCTTGCACGATCATTCAACTTCATGAACATAGGCAGAAAAGTCACGACAAAAACTCTACGTAGAAATTTTAATTTAAACAAAAAGTGGAGGGGAGGGGGGGGGGGGGGGAGAAATTAAACAACAAAGGCAGGAAACCCCCCCCCCCCCTCCCCTAGCTTTGACATCTTAAGTCAAATTGTGACAAGGTTTGGAAAATAAAATAAAACGGCAAAAGCAGATTTCATCTCGAGTTATCTGTTGAGACTAATGACAATATCAATATCTCGTGTTGTGGCTGTTGCACCGGCTGGCGCATGTTGCTGTACAAACTCGGTCAGACTCTTTGCCTCTGCAGGTGGACTTTTATTCGATCCCAGCCGTTATAAACGGCGTAAAGGCTGGAAAGCGTCAAGCCAGCTAATCCTCCACGGGCCAAGCCTCTTAGTCCACCTGGAAAACGGAGTGCAAAAGCAGAATTGGACACATTCCTGTTGGGAATAAATGTCTCGACGGATGAGGGAAGGGGAAGCATGCGAGGCTGTTGCGCCAGAGTAAGATGTGTAAAGACAGACTGCATAATTGTGCATTGCAAGCACATTCGACAGAGTAACGATCACGCGAGTTTTCACAATAAAGAAACCACAGACATTTTTGGGGTAAGAACCGCTCGAATAGCATGGCTTTGTACCTGTGGATTTGTACAACATTCCTGTGCATGTCCCGCCTGCAAGTGTGTTGAGCTCATCCTCAGCTCCACGCACGTACTCCAATCCAACTCCAAACACACTGTACATTAAAGCTAGGGGAGGCAATAATACATTCAGTTCAATCTGGTGCTATATTTTAACGACCCATTAATTTATATATATATATATATATAAAACATTGCATTTATAGAGAGCTTTAGGGACCTCTTTCAATTTTTATTATGTCCTGGTCTTGCTCCCCCTGTCCGTTCATCCCTTCCAATCCTCCCCAGTCAATCCCAGGCAAATGCACACTCTTCCAACTCGAGGGCTGTGATCACAGATCACTGGTGGCTCCTGGTATTGCCAACTCGGAATATTAACCATTTGGTAGCACTTGCTTGAAATTTTGCTTCAATGAAAAACAAGCTTTTTAAAATGGAAAACTAAATAATTGAAAAATTAACAAAAACTGAGAGTGTCGTAGTGTAGTTAGTTAGTGTAGTTACAGTGTGCATGAAATCACAAATACAGCTTACTTTCATTATTGTTACGTTTAAATACAAGATGTTTTTATCTTAATCGTAAACTACTGAAAAAATTAAGGTGGGGGCATTGCTCCCCTGCACCCCCCCCCCCCCCCCCATCCCAGGCTTCCTCCCTTTCAGTTCCATATTAAACAGCAGGAGCAAGTTTCAAAAGTTTGCTACAAAAAACGCCAAGTTAGCGGGGAGAAGGCTCATGTTATTAACCCAACCATTGCTGGGTGTATAGAGATGTTGATGGGTGTATTGCTGGGTGTATACAACCATTGCTGGGTGTATAGAAGTAGATCTTCGCTCAGTTCTGCAAGTAAAACTCACCTCACGGATGTCGGGATTCCTCCAAATTTATTTATTTCGTGTTAAACAGCATTAGCGACTTAAAAAAGCTAATCATGTGTGTTTGTGATTTATTATATTTTTACTTCTGGTAATGGTCGTTGAGCTGTTGCTCCCACAAAAACGCCATAAGCTATTTATAAACGTTGACTCGACGTTTGTTCAAGGAGGAAAACCCACTGGGGGAGGTGGGATATTAATGGTAATAATATTGTTTTGTAATAACATTAATATTATGCTATTATCGTTAGTCTTGTTATTAGAAGCGGCCTTGGAAAGACACCATGATAAAGCTAATTTAACATAGACATACACCTCAACACGCAACCCCATTGACGGCAATGGTGGGGAAAACCCACTTGGGGATGGGGAGCAAATGAATGTGCTACAACCTTCATTGTGTAACCCTTAATCATCCTGTTAAATTTGGTTGAGATTGGAAAAGTAATGACGGAATGTAGTGCGGTCAAAAAAATAATCACAGACAGACCCCAAATTATGTATTTTAGTACGATTTGTCCCACTTGAGCTTCCTTCCAGAGTTGGTTCAATCCCACCACTTCCCTCCAGAGCTTCAACTTGTCATGGTACACCATGACCCCAGGTCATCTTCCATCTCTGCCTATGAACTTTTCTACCGCTCACTGCCAACGCATCCCTTTAATTGCATGTCTTCGTTTCCTTTGTTCGTTTGTCCATTCCACTAATGTATTTTTTGTCCATCTCTTGTACTGGTACCACCATCAGTATGTTGCCTTTCTTACCCACTGCCAACTTTCTGAGCAGTGATTTTCATTTACACACAAAATAGGTCTGAAGCAAAAGGATAATTTTTCAACAAGATGCATTTGATCCACCAGGGAAAAAGTTACTAATTGACACAGGTAAATTTAATATATACATCAAGTATTGCATTAAACGTCAACTCCCAAGGATCTCGACCAGAGCAGCAAGCTGGCCATTGATAGCACTATGTATCGGCAAAGCTGCTGTGTTGATGGCAAAAAGATCAAAGAATCTACTTTACAGTTCAGTGAGACCACATCCCAAAGATGGAACATGGATGATTCTCAATTACCGGATGGCTTTGCAAAACCGACAGAGATCATATGTGTTACTTACCACTTGGTCCAAAGAGTTCCTGTAATCCGGGTCAATCAAACAGTGGTCTGAAGTGAGTCTAGTAGATTGTAAAAAGCTGATGAATGAATTTACCAACCCACAAACAAATAGTCTAACCACTATTTCAGTGAAAGCTTTTAAATCTTTGTAAATCTAAACCATAAAAGTGAACTTGCATATATATTTGTTTATTTATTTATATATGCTTCCAAAACTTAACTACCGTACTCAACCAAATCAAACCAAATTATGCAAGTTGCCTAAGAGTACCTCAAGTATGATTTCTGTTGGGGAGGAGGTTCAAGATGGGGGGAAGACCCCAATTCTTTCGATGTGAATGTGTATTGTATAGCACCACCCCACCTAATCTGGTATTACAAATCATTTTGTATAAAGAAAATTTAACCAACATTACTGTCGAAATCTGAGTGAGGAATAATTCGAAATTTAAAAAACGTTTAATTTCACTCATTTTTAAGTGGAGGTTCAAACCAAATAATCCAACACGGAGCTTCGTAGCGACACAGAAGTGATTTTTTTTTTTGTCAAGCACCATATAGAAGCAGCAAGGATGGTAAAGAGGGCTAGAAGGATGGCCTGGAGGGACGCACACTTCTCAAGCTGTCCAGCCTGGGTTCAAATCTCTGCTCAGCTATAAACTGTCATCCCAGGCTTTCACAGGGCAGTGCGTAATCAGTTGGTCACACATTCCAGTGCATAATCATTGAACGGGCATGCCTCGCTGGTGGACGTTAATAATTCACATCCTTCGTGAAGAGCAGGCAAGCTATCACCAGCACCCTGAACAAATTATAAATTCCTGCCCTAACCGTAGTTGAACGTCCAGCTTGGGCAGCCGGTTCATGAAAGACTTGAGCCAAGCTTCCCTTGGCCGACCCCGCAAGAACGTGCGAATAATTGTGGCCGTTAAAGAAGGAGTTGGTCGACGAAGGTGACGTCAGCCGACTTCCAAGCAGATGGAAGATGATATCGGGCAAATTACTGAGTGAATAGAGCAGAATGTTTGTGAAGTACAACATTCTGCCTTTTGATTAAATCCATCAGCGAAGCAATAAGGATGATTTATTAATTTGTTGTTCCTCTGCTTTGCTATTTGTTTGTAGAAATAATATCAGTAATTTTATTTTCGATGAACGAGTGTATAGGGAGAGTGAGGAAACCGATGCAAGACAATTTTGATATTAACGCGCAGACGCACGAAGAGCATCAAAATTGCACCAGTGATAATTGGAGCAAAATGAATGATAGAAGAAGAACCTCACTGAGATTTTAAAAACCATCCCCCGGGAATATTACCACAAATGAACCACAACTGGAGGCAATCCGGGGTTCAGTGACGATCCTGAAAAGAGCCCGAGGAACAAAACTCTGAAAAAGTTGAACAGCTTGGTCCATGAACTGTGGAGGTGGATACTTTGGGTCCTGGGAGGACTCCGTTCCACCTCCTGAAACCCGCAAATGGAGATAACGACACACGCACGCACGGCAGCATGCACACACACCACACAGACAGCTATTCTACATATGGACTTCTACATACGCATGTATGCATATGCTTCAGAATGTATGTATGTATGCTATTCGTATCTTAAAACCAATCCAGGCGTCTTAATTGTTCCCAAGAATTGTCGAGTTGTACGAATTATCCATACTTGACATGAATCGGAATCAAAGGTCCATTGGCTGTGTCACAATCGGCTCCCATAAAAACGACTTTGATGAATTGCCTTCATGGCCTTAAAACTCCTCTCGACTATCAGGCCCTTTGCCTCCATAATCACCAACATTTAAATGCACACTCTGCAATGAATTTTGTTGACCAAATGTTAAGCGGTTTGCTAACCGCCGTGGAAAAGGTGAAGTGACATTCCAAACGTCAACCCTTCTTGAAGGAGAGAGGAAAAAGATTAAAATTATTAAAACAACATTTAAATGGCTAATATTAAACGTGCATTCAAATGCGCAATTGCTTGCATCATGTTGGAAACCGCACAGGTGGGAACAACCTCGTCATAAAAGCAACGACAGGTTGAAGACACACAGGGACGGACGTGCACGTACGTTTGAAGAGCTCATTTTTTTATAGGGCCTCCTATCCTGAATTGTGCTGTCAAATAGATGTTTGTCCTACAATGTGGTGTTAATATTAACTTGGATTGCTTTATAACCTCACATTCTGAAAACTAAACACTTCTTGGTTATCCTTGAAATTACAATGATGTATAAAAGCTTGTGAGCGGCAAAGTTCCAAATATCCATTTGAGAACATCCTGAAAATCAAATACCCCTTGCATGTTTCTTTGCTTAGTATAGAGTCAAGGCTCGTGGAAGACTTAGAACGGATCAGGACGCAACAGAGCAAAAGGACCAATATACGGAAGGTCGAGGGCACCAACAGGGGGGGGGGGGGGGGGTCGAAGGATAACAGACGGACATGGACAAACAAGGGATGTGGGAAAGAATGAGGGGTAGGGTGGACAAGATGGAAAAAGGGGAAAATGGAAATTTGGAAAGGGTGGGCATTAATGGAGGTCTGGAAGACTATGGTTTTGTATGGGGGGTGGGGGGGGGTAGGGGGGCTGATCTGAGATGGTGTTGAACAGCTGTCTTGCAGATATGGAAGGAAGAACGAGAATGAAGAGAGGAAGTTGGTTCCACAGGCGGAGAAAAAGAGGAACGGATGAGTGCATGTGAGCAGTGACTCTGCATTTTTGGATTTTCACCAGAAGATGATGTGAACTTGCTGAATTGTAACACAAAACGGTGTAAACAAGTTGGCTGTATCATGTTCTCATCCACCCTGCCGCCAACAACCAGATGCGTGACAAAGAAGTGTTATTAAATCAAAGCTGCTGACTTTGGGCAAAGGAAATAAAAAATCTCAGCAGAAAGCATACTCATCGCAAGCAGCCAAAAATAAGCTGGGAAAGCAAATTACCCCATTCCTGGAGGTGATTAGTGAGCCAGCTAGGTTTTAAATCAACAATCCATTGAAGACATTTGTTTATTCCCTCACAGAGAGGAGGTCGATTTCCTGAAACTTCGGTTTTTTAAATTGCTGACAAGTTGCATTAGAACCCACCACCTCTGGGATAACAGTTCGGTGCCCACAAAGCTTACCCAAAGATCCAAGTGTATTCGCCCAAGCAGCTCCTTGTCTTGTGACCATGTTGAGGATTCTGTAAGAGAAAGAAGTAAGCAAGTCGCCTTCATGGCCTGAAAAAAAGGTCAGCATTGTCTGGACTACATTTCTACCCCCTCCCTCATCCCCCACCCAACCTCATTGAATAATAAGTGACAATAGTGCAAACAAGGGAGAGAAGTGAGAAAATAAAGGTAATCGAGGGGTCCGGGGTAGAGCGAAACTGTCAAATAGCTTTTGCATCTGTAATATGTATACAGTCCCTTAAGATTCTCTGGTGTGGTGACATCTTTGACCCTTCAGTTTTTGCCAACCTCCAAACAATAAAGGTAATCGGATCTCAATCTGCTACGAACTTTGCAACCGAATAAAAATATACTGCCAACTCACAATCCTTCACCCAGTAACATTTTGCTCATGTGGGAGAGCGGTGGAAGGTTATTGTGAAGTAGTGCAATCCCTGTTATCCCATTCCTTATCCCTTGTTATCGTCATCTATAAATGCACATACCCTTCCATCCTGCATCAAGGGACTTCGAGCTATGATGCACGCAGAAGTAGGAAGGTTTGAGAGTTAAGTCGAGAACAGGAAAGGGAGATGTGAGAGGAGAGCAAAGTTAAGAGGATGGGAGTGAATGGAGGACACTATTATCTTCCAGCATCGTTTTTGCATACGTGATGTGTATGTGGGCCCTCAAAGGTAATCATTTTGTATACTTCAACAACAAATGAGACTGAGGAGCAATAACCTTCTTCCTTTAAAAGCAGGCCAGAACACTGGATTGTTACCATCTCATTCGCAGAGGTTAGTTTTTAGCCCCACCCAGTCTGAAATCCACATGAGAGCCTTACTGGACGTTGCGTGGTTTGGCCCACTGCATGTCTTGTGTCTCCCGTAGCCCCAGACGAAGGCCATTAAGGGCTCCGAAACCGGCACCTGAAAAAGAGGTGGACAGACGGAAGGAAGTCAACTGAAAGGTTAAACAAACTTATCCGTAGGAGTAAAATGGGGAGGACATTCTGAGAAAGCAAGCTCTATTTATGGCATGAAATCCTACAAGCTGCGCGCACACGCACACAGACAGTAAATGCTGAAATAGTGCATTTCACAAAACTTTGACAAATTGATAGAATTACGTTGGAATGGTTGGAGTTAAAATATCTGCCGACACGCATAAGGATTTCTCACTTGGGTTTTAACACTAAAGATTGAAAGGGCAGCTTGCCTATTCAATCCAGATACTCAAGGAGCATTTTCCTTGAGGTTGGAAGCATTTTCCTTGACGGGCTCAAGCCTCAAATAGCTCAGACCAGATTTGGGCATGGTGGAACGTTTTTGTTTCAATAAAAGTCCACGCTGCTTGCAGATCAATGCTGGAAGCAGAGATGTGAGCCGAGATCTTTCGCTTCGGTCTTGCATATAGAGCAGATATTGTGAAATATTAACACCGATGTGTTGTAGAGCAGCTGGGGCAACCTCGCACGATACGTTGCCTTTACCTTTTTGGCTGCAATGATAACATTAACCCACTTGAGAGTTAAAAGTCAAATTTGTCTTGCAACCAGGGATTCAGATTCAAATATAATCATCAGCACATCGAAAGCAACATCTCATTCGTTTGGAGCGGGCTGCCGACAAAGCACGTTTAATTGGCCAAAATCTTTCGGTAAACGCTTGGCCAGGTAAGGCATTCAAGTGGATCCGCTTTGGGCGACAACTTTTACCATGGTGTTACGAGTTTACCCATGGTGTTACAACAGCTCACCTACTGCTTGTCCAACAACACACATGGAAATTTGGTATCAACGAGCAATCTATGATATTGATAACAGACGGGGCTTCATATTTTCCTTTACGAGTGACTTAGGTGGTGTATTGTGTTCAGTGCGATGTTAAGCGCTTGTATGTTTATGTGATATAAAATAAATTGTTTATTACATATGACTCAGTAATGTTTGTCAAGGGAAGAAATTAATTGTAAAAGTTGAGTAGATTATAACAGGGGAGAGTATAAATATTGTAGTTGATGATGTCGAGTCTCCTCGGGCAATGATGGCATTGCCTTTCTATGGGGCTGGTACACGCAGGTAAGTGTGTAGTATAGACGAGGGGGGGTTTCTGGTTTCTGGAAGTAGCCAGAAGTTTCTGGGTACTTCCACATGGATAACCATGTTGTGTTAATTAGTACTTCCTGACAGCATCTGAAAATAAAACTATCTGGTAATTGAAAAATAGTTTCTTGTGGGAAGGGCTGTCGTGAATTTGCGTATTTAAATGTTCTGAAACCGAGTACAGTAAAACCTTAAATGTTGCGGGGCTTGCGTTCTTGAAAGGTGCCGCAATATTCAAAACCGCAACAGTGAAAACCACTTGCACGGGTATTTGCCTCACTTTTACAGATATAAAGCACAGTAGATTTGTTCATCCCATAAAGCCATCCCGCAGATGCCACACTTTCACCTCCAGCCAACCTATCCAACAACTCGATTTGTTTTTTGCACATCATCACATTTCTCTGCCTTTTGGCATCACAACAATCACTTTTGCCCATAATTCTACGCTTTGGCGCCATTATTTGCGGTGCGCCAGAAACAACAAAAGGCTTCTGGTGTGGGATAACCGTCCATGTGGACGCAAACGACAATTCACAACAGGCAAAAACTGCGATTGGTTCTCAAATTAAGGCTCGCAAGAACCAAACTGGTACACAAAGAGGCTGTCCACAATTGATCAAAACCACCATATTTAATGGTTTACTGTTTTAAAATGGTAATGCACAGTGAGAGGGAAGAGGGGACAGAAGAGCCAGTCACCATTTACTTTGCTGTGTTCAGTTCCATTCCCATTTGTTGCATATCACTTGAGTTAAATATTTAAAATATGCACAAGCTGAATGCCTGAATGCAAAATCTTGGATATTTCAATATGCTTGGATATGCGGAAGCTTGGACAATGTCTGGAAGCTTGGAAAACGCCAAAGGCAGGCACCGACTGGGCATCCTTCATTGTGTAAAGTCCTTCCTTGGCACACCTGAATTATCCACCTACAACGCCTTCATCTGCAGCTTGATGGAATACTGCTCTCCCCTCTGGACTGGCATGACCAAGGGTTGGCGTCAGGAAGGGCATCCGGCCATAAAAACATTGCCTCAAACAGGGAACCATGATTGTCATGGGGCCCGCAAGGCTAACCCCCGCTCTAGCGGGGAAAATGGCCTTAAAACGATCATTCATTCATTCCTCTGGACTGGCACCCCTGCCTCACACCTTGCTCGGCTTAACGTCATGGAAACCAAGGCCTTCAAGATTATTGGAATCTCTCACGATGAAGCTGGCTCTATGGGCCTATCACTTTACCATCGCCTACAGGTCGGTGGTCTCCTTGTCTTCCACTGCCTGATTTCTGGTCTTGCATCCTATGCACTATCCGTGCTTTGTCCCTCCCAGGTATATGCAGGGTGCACAAGGTCCACCGGAAAACCCCTTCTGGTGAAATTCCCAAAATCCCGAATCACTGCTCACCTCCACTCATTTGTTCCTTACCCCCTCCCAACCCCCCCCCCCCCCCCTCCAACCCCCACATGTGGAACCAACTTCCACATTCTCTTAAATCTCATTCTTCACTCCAGGTCTTCAAGACAACTGTTCACCACTATTTTAGATCACCCGCCATCCAAAGCCATGATCTTTTCTAAACTGCCGGCCCACCACCAAATTCTGTTTCTGTATCCATCTTATCCACACCCTGCATCCATTCCTACCCCTCAACTATACCCACTCATCCCTTGTTGTCAATATCCATTAATTTTTTTCCCTCGGCCCTGCTGTTGGCATTCCCCCTTCTCTTATGTTGTGTCCTGACCCATTCTGTGTTGCAACTCTTCCATGAGCCTCAACTTTGTATCCAA
Source organism: Myxine glutinosa (assembly GCF_964187855.1). Classification (NCBI taxonomy): domain Eukaryota; kingdom Metazoa; phylum Chordata; class Myxini; order Myxiniformes; family Myxinidae; genus Myxine; species Myxine glutinosa. Next base: position 88,982,292 of record NC_136268.1, read on the forward strand.
AAAAAATGCTGGTTGGACATCAATCGATCAAAAGACCTTGGGTTTTGTGACATTTGGTGATGTTCGTGTTTTAAACATTGTTGCAGCGATTTCAAAAATGGCCACGAATTGCTGATCTAGAGCATTCTCACCAGTAACCAAATAATAGTGACGAACAGTTAACTTTAGAGAATTTCAGGATTACTACACATGGAATTGCAGACGAAACGGATATGTGTTGGAAGTGTTGAAACACGCAAGCATTCTCACTTTGAATTAAATGTCAGTGCAAGGTGGGTATGGACGGACCTCATGTATGATCAAAAGGGAACTCGTGTGACCATTGCAACAGAATATCTGGAATGCTACCAGAGAGGAGGAGATTATTTATTGAAGAAAACTGTCATGTGAAGAGACCTGGGTCGATCAGTGCCAGACAATGTCAAAAGACCAAATAGAATGGAAATTCTAGGGCCCCACCACAAAAATCGTTTTTCAAGATCCAGCTATTGGCTCGATTCGTGTTTGTGGCCTTAAACAGTTTAATATGTGGAGGAATTCTTGAATGGGGCAAAACCGGAAATGGTACTACAGACTTGTGAAGCAACCATTATTGCTTGCCCTCACACAGCGAATGGGACCATCTCGATTCTATCAGATACAGTATAAGATTAGATTGAGAAATTATAATCCATTCCATATACAATCCATAAGCCATCTCTTTGGACTACTCATGGAACATCTGCGTGGCATCAAGTTTACAGCACACACTGAAATGGTTCAAAACCCAAGCAGTAGCCTCGGCTAAAGACCCTCCTAGGTACAAAACTTGTGACTGTGGTTGGTATCAGGAAGGCTATCCGGCCATAAAACGTCTGATTCCAGAAAATGTGAATCTTGGATTGGTGACTTCAAAGGACAACGTTAGGCCATTTTCCAGATAGAACGAGCAACAGCATCCACAAGTTGCACTGAGAGGTGGACGAAGGGTATTGAGACATCCATGGCTACGACTAAAGAAGATATTAGAAACAAGCTTGAGAGTAGGAACATGGGAGGTTTGACTAGAAAAAAAGAAGAAATTGCCGATGTACTGTAGAAAAGCATCCATTACAACGAAGTTTGGCGAATGCTACAATATCCACTAAAGAGCAATACAAAGAGGATAATAACCTGGACTGAGTATGCAAAAGAATTGTGTTGGGGTTTATACTCTAGTTTAGTTTAATGACGAAGGTGCAGCAGGTGGAACACTCGTAGATTGAAAGCGGAGCACAATAGTCTCGATATACAAGGAAAGAAAGAGGATCATTCGATTGTAGAATTTTTCGAGGGATAAAGTCAAAGCAGACATGTTGAAGGAGTTTGAAAAGATTGTTGAGCAAAACAAGACAACAAACAACCAATCGACGAATGTTAAATTTGGCTTTATGCCACGCAAAGGGGACAGCAGACATATGACTGGCAAGGTGCTGGAATTCTTGGATATTAAAATTGTTTAATCTTCCAGATGCAAAGTTACAAGGGGAATCATTTAATGCCCCTCTACTATAAACATAGGGGCAAATACCCCTGGCGCTCACCTGGTAGAATAAACAGTATAATGCACTGACTAAAGGTATTTTAAACCAATTTCAATGCTTGCTAGAAGACAGGGCATCATGTAGAATCATGCTAACGTAATCACAAGACTTCAAACAAATATGCAAACAAACAAAAAATACCTATTTTGGGGGGCAATCCCCACCCCTCCCTCCCACCTCCTGAGAGGAGACCTGAGTACCTCCTGAGACCGCAATGTTTCGATGCCTTGAACAAACATTGGTACATCACGAATGATGAAGGTTGTGGTGAAGTTTCATTAAAAAGCAAATACCTATTTTGGGGGGCAAGCCCTCCCCCATAGACCATCTTAGACCCCAATTTTTTAAATGTCGTGAACAAAGGTTGGTACACCACGGGTGATGAAAATTGTGGTGAAGTTTCATCAGAATTGCGTATGTAGTTTCAGAGGAAAAAGAAAATTCTTATTTTGGGGGGTCAAACCTGGATCCACTTTGACCCCGGTAGTCCCCTTAAACCCCGATTATTTTTTTAATGCCGTGAACAAATTTTAGTCACAACACAACAAATATAATTTGTGCCAAATTTGGTCGCAATCATCAGCGGTTTCGGAAAAGAAGTTTCAAGTGTTTACGGACTGACAGACGGACTGATGGACTGATGACGCGCCATCGCATGAGCTCCCCTGAACTTCGTTCCAAGTGAGATAAAAATAGAACCGTGGGTCTTGAAGCTCACCTGGATCACGAGCACCAGTCAATGATGTGACAAAATATCGAAATTTTGTCGCACCAGTCAATGATGTGACAAAATATCGAAATTTTGTTAATGTGTATAATCTGGTCACGTGATTGTTTGAATGGAAGCCTTCTCAATGCTGAATACAGTGATAAATGTTGACAGGTCGTTTTTAGCAATTTTTTAAAATCGTTTTAGGCCCGATTTCAACCCATTAATGAGTGCAGATTTTGACGTGGTCGATACACCTTCGTCAGGCATCAAATATGATGCTTGTGGACAAGTTTCATCAAAATCGTGTTTGGTTCAAGCGATAATGACTGAAGTGTTTTCAGACTCACTCACCGACTTACCTACAGACACTGCGAGATGAGCGAACAATGTGCTGGTCACATCTCAGGATACTCTTCAATTGCTAAAGAACTGACCATTAAATCCTACCAATTCACTCCACATAATCTTCAAATAAACAAAATACATTTTGAATGCTATATCATCATTGAAAATTATCACAAATATTCCCCCCTCATTTTCAATACGTATTGCTGATCATAGGTTATATGTACAGTATAAATGTATACAATTATATATATATATATATTTTTAATAGCGTATAAGCTCCAAGGCTCATATTGGAGTTGTCGCTCACACACGTGGACATATTAACGAGTCAACCACAGCCACTGAGCTTGGAACAAAAATGGCACTGCTTTTCCTGCCGCACTCAGCGAGGCATTTCCTCCTCCCCAAGGGAATTTTCTGTGCTCTTAACCTTTTAGATGCTGTGCATCAAGCAAGAAAGCAGTACGTACCATTTTGAAGTTATTGGTATGGCTCGGCTGGAGTTTGAATCTTCCAGACTCGGAGTGGAAGCGCCAACCATTACACCACCGAGTTAGATTGTTAGTTTTGGGGCCTAATGGATCAAATAATTCCTTCTTAAAATGGAAATGCTCCTTTGTTGTGACATTAAGCCCTCTCCCTGCCCAAATTCTGAGGACCAGCCTTTGGCCTGTCTCAGACTAGTTATTCGCAGAAGTGACAAATCTGGAACTGCAATAATTACTAGTACAAATAACACAACCACGCCAACGGTGTAGGCAAAAGGGGCCGATCAGATCCGATTATAGCATTTTCGAATGCATCCCAACACACACAAGCTGCAAAATCCCATTTGAAAAGTGTTGCCTCAGTGCTGAATCGAACTTCAATGAAACAAACTTGCTTTTGATGAAGATTACAAAGTGCCTTCATTGTGCTCGTCTATTCTTTACCATAAACACTTGAAAATAGCGAGCAGCAATATAAATGACACGTGTGCATGCGTAACTGTGTGGGAGGCAATGGATGTTATACCAGTAAGGCAGGAGCTGCCAATAGTGAAGAAAGCCAGCTCAAAACGTCCTCGCTGTTTATTTGCTCCTGTGGGTAGGATGAACTCCTCAACATCCTGTCCAACATAAAGGAAAGATTACTCTGTGTTATTCCAGCATACAATGAAAAAAGTCAGTTTCACATCCATTGCGATATACTGGCTACTGCAAGAGCCCAGCTGCCTTTGCAGTCAAAATTGCCCTTTAATGCCAACGTTGGGGAAGAAGAAGTTAGTCTAACAAGCAGGACTTCAAGAAAGTTGCTGCAAGAGAGTCGTACAAAAATAAATATTAGAGCAGGCTGGGGAATAGAAAACCAATGTTTCAGGGCCTAATAATATGCAGCAATAGATTTTTACCTGCGACGTATCATAGTTCTGCAAGAGCTCCGCATGGTTGTTGGTGCTGTGGTTCTTGTTGAGGATCGATTATTGAAATGTGCACCCATTGGTTGACCAGCTGCCGGATCCCACCCACATGTGTATCTTGACTCCACCCACCATGGCACATAGTCAAATTAACATGGCTGCCATCTTGGTTTTCTGGGGGGGCCTAAGACATCAGTCCTGTAGGCCTCTGCTGATTATACACTGCCAGAGCTTGTTGCATCATATTTCCATTGGCTTCGTTTGGATCGAGTTTTATTCACAATGAAGGACCCTGAAAAGTCTAATCAATGTCGAAAAAAATTTATCAATAAGTTTTAATCAAACCCATCAGCACACACCCTGCCACCCTAAAAAAAAAAATAGGGTTACGTAATTTTTGAACAGCCCCATATGTGGGTTAAACAATCCGTGACTGTGTAATGAATCTGCTCGTTCTCATATAACCGTGGCGGTGGATGACATTGATAAAAGGTGTCGAGTTAATCTTTTAATAGCAAATTAAATGTGAGTTTCCCAATCCAGCTATTCATCTTTTTAGAGTGCTTTAAATACACGTTTCCAATTCGACCTGTTACCGGATTTTCTGACAGGGTGTGTGACCACAGTGCGGTCGTTCTTGTTTTTAAATGATGACAGGAGGATGTACCATATTCTTTACATACTGTCGGTGCTGCCGAAGCGGTTTATTGTCACGAGTTACACTGGGTGGTTTACCATTGCCTTCTCAATCAGAGCAGGGAGGACTGTTCGTTGATAACTCGCCTACTCCTCAAAATGGACACCATGAGATCTTTAACGGCCACCAACTAATGCCAGACGGGACACCCAGTTTAACATCCATCCTAGGGACGGTACATACGGCGATTCCTCACCCCATATGCGAAGCACCTGCAAGATGACAGTTTATAGCTGGGTCGAGATTCAAACCCAGGCTGCACCCACCAATCTGCTCTAATTACATATACACTCAGTGTACAAAACATTCAAACGCCTTACTAATAATATTGAGTTGCACCCCCTTTTGCCCTCAGAACAGCCTCAATTCATCAGGGCATGGACTCTACAAGGTGTCTAAAGCATTCCAAAGGGAAGTTGGCCCATGTTGACTCCAATGCTTCCCACAGTTGTGTCAAGTTGGCTGGTAGTAGATCTCTACTCCGAATAGCTCGGTCCATCTCATCCCACAGATGCTCAATTGGATTGACATCTGGTGACTGTGCAGGCCACTGCAGTAAGATGAATTCACTGTCATGCTCGTGGAACCATTCCTGGACAATACACTGCTCCCATGAAGGGATGCACCTGATTGGCAATGATGTTCAGATATCCTGTGGCATTCAAACGTTGCTCCACTTCTATCAAGGGGTCCAATGTGTGCCATGAAAACACACCCCATACCAAATGCATGTACTCATGTGGTTTTCTCCATACCCTCGTCCTCCCATCAGAGTGAAATAGCAGGAACTGGGATTAATTGGACCAGGCAATGTTTATCCAATCCTCCAGTGTCCAGTGTTATCGTCCCTTAGCCCACTGCAACTGCAGATTTTTTTTTTTTTTTTTCTGAAAGAAGTGGAACTCTGCACGGTCGTCGGCTGCCATACGCCATTTGTGTCAAGGTACGATGAGTTGTGCATTATTTTATGGGTCAACACCAATGTTGTACTGGACTGTCAGTTGACCAAGTGCAGCTCATCTGTTGCTCTGCACAATTTGTGTAGGCCTCCTTTGGCCTCTTTCATCAATGAGCCGTTTACGACCACTGGCCTGCCGTTGGCTGGTTGTCCTTTGGGTGGTGCACCATTGTTGATACACACGGGAAACTGTTGAGCATGAAAAAAACCCAGCAGCGTTAGATGTTGACACACTCAAACCTGTGCGCCTGGCACCTACTACCATACCCTGTTCAAAGGCACTTAAATATTTTGTCTTGCCCATTCACCCTCTGAATGGCTAACCCCTGCTCTAGCAGGGAAAATGGCCTTAAAATGCCTGTTGTTGTTGTCGTTGTTGTTGTTGTTGTATTCACCCTCTGAATGGCACACATTGTGTAATGATTGTGTAATCCATGTCTCAATCGTCTCGAGGCTTAAAAATCCTTATTTAACCTGTATCCTCTGCTTCATCTACATCAATTGAAATGAATTCAACAGGTGCAATCAATAAGTGATCATAGCTTTCACCTGGATTAACCTAATTCAGTCTATTTCATGGAAAGAGCAGGTGTCTCATATAATCAATATATGAGACATTTCTGTTTCATGTTTTGTACACTGAGTGTATGTGACTGTTAATTGCATTAATGGAAATACACCTTATGTCTGTATCCCATGTCCACCTGTCTCTTTCCAACCCACTCTGAACCCATCAGCCTTCCAACCATTCCTGTTACACTCAATTTCTGCATGAAGCATACTCCTTTAACAGCCATTTATTTTTATCAATACATTTAAATACATTTCAAAATGCATAGTCGATTACCTTGTGTTTTTAGCTGCAATTAAAGAAAAATAAATCATCAATGAGGTTTTGAGTAGCCTAACATTAATTGCTAAAGGAAGATCCTTAATTCAGCAGATAGTCAAGAAACATGCGCCATCCACTGGTCACATGGTGCACTTTGGCAGAATCCTACCATTTATTTCCCAGTCCCACAAACCAGTCTCAAAGCAAAGTGCAACCAAAATTGAAAAACCAAAACACATTCAAAACCCATATCATATATATATATTTTTTAGTACCGAATATTTCTGCAGGGGGCACGTGTACTGCCAGGAACCCACTTCTGGCTAAACTCCAAAAATCCAGACTCACTGCTCACCTCTACTCATTCGCTTCACTTTTCTCTCACCTGTGGAACCAACTTTCTAAGTCTCTTCAATGTCATTCTTCCCTCCAGAGCTTCACAATAGCTGTTCACCTCCTCAGGCCACCCTCCATTTATTCTCCTCATTTTAATTCCATCATTAACCATCCACAAGCCCCAAACTCTTCCTTTCCAGGGTGTGTTTTCTCCCATTTCCCTCTGCCACCTTTTCTTTTTTGGCCCATTTCTGTTTCATCCCCAGTTTCTCCATTCCTCCTCTTGCTGTGATTGAGCTTGTACCGAACTTGTTCACTCACGCCATGGGTCCTCCCCCACCCTCCCTTTTATCTCGATCTTCCCCTCGCCCATTCTTCTTCCAAATGTCCCTTTTTGCCCTGCTGTTGATGCATTTCCCCATTTTCCAATGTGTTCTAGCGATTGTGTTCTGTGATCTAGCCCTTGCACAAGACTCAATATTGCATAGTGTGTATATATATATATATATATATATATAGTTGCAGATATGAGGACTGTATTTTTTTTGATTGTGTGTATTATTATTATTGTTATTATTATTCTGCGCCTCCTGCCTCCGGAGCTGTGTAAAGGTCAAAGGGCGTCCCATAATTAGTCCATAAAGCATCCACACTACAGCCAATCATAGAATACCCCTGTTCAATAGTTATATCTTATTATGTGTTTTAGGGTAAGGCTGTGTCTCCCATTAATTGAAATACTCCATTGCACCAGTGAAAGAGATAGATTCCCTTCATTCCCATTCCCAAAAACCTCCATCCCCCCTTTTCGTCAATTGCCATTCGCATTGCCAACTGCATTTTGGGCGGTTTTCTCTTCATCCGCCATTGACCACGAGGCAGGGTTGGGGAAGAAAGGCGGGTCCCCACCTCGTCATAGAGGGGAGGAGTGAGTCAGCCCCACTCAACCAACCACGAACAAGGGGTTGGACTTTGAGAGGGTGTGGAGAGAAACATCGAGGAGGTTCGCGAAGGTTGAGGGGTGGGGCCTATATAACCCGCAGGCAGGGCGTTTCCAAAGAGAGATGAACCATTACAGGGAGACGAGAGGAGGTCCAAAGAGATGAGCTTTGACAGAGACACGAGAGGAGGTCCAGAAGAGAGATGAGCCTTTACCGAGAGACGAGAGGGAGTCCAAGGAGTTGAGTCCAACCAAGAAGTCCAGAGTTGAACTGCAGCCCGAGCCACCGCAACTGCATTTGCTGCAGCTGGAGCCACCGAAATTGCAGCCACAGCAGCGTGAGGCCTGGACGGCAGTTTGGAGCAGGGCCGCGAAGGAGCGGCGGCTGCCCACGAGTCGATCGGCTGCAGGACGAGTTGGACCTCCCTATCCCGCCAGCCATCTATCTCCCGCCAGTCCTATCATCATTCCCCGTGTGAGTCTGTCCTTGTTTGTTCTGTCCCTGGGTTAATTAAGACTGTAGGTAAGCTAGCGTTGCACTGTGTATCTAATCTCGTCTGTAAATAAACGTGACTGCTTTCTTCCTACTTATATGTGTAAATAATAAATCCAATTCCTCTTCTGTACGTCTTCTTCCTCTTTGTATTCGGTCGCTTTAGAGTTTTCCCGATTGAATAGCGGTGGCGCGATCCGGCCAAAGTTTGGGGCAAATCGGGTATTAGTCGGGGAATAACTGTTCGGCCGCGGTTACACCACCGCTCGGTCAAAATAACATCTTTAACCGCGTCTGTAACTATGTATATATATATATATATATATATATATATATATATATATATATATATATATATATATATATACATATACAGTGGAACCTTGACTTACGAGTGCCCCAACTTACGAGTTTTTCGAGATACGAGCCGTCGCTCCGGCGGTTTATTGCTTTGAGATGCGAGCCGAGATCCGAGTTACGAGCTTTCGCCACCCGGTCACGTGGTTATCTTGCCGTTCAAGTACAGTATCTCTGTCGTATAGCGCTGCATTTTAGTTTTCGCATTTCGGTTATTTTGAGTTTACGCCGCCAGGTGGGTTCCGGTCACGTGGTTATCTTGCCGTGCACGTACAGTACGTACAGTACGTATCTCTGTCGTATAGCGCTGCATTTTTTTTTTCGCATTTTGGTTATTTCGAGTTCACGCCGCCAGGTGGGTTCTGGTCACGTGGTTATCTTGCCGTGCACGTACAGTACGTATCTCTGTCGTATAGCGCTGCATTTTTTTTTTCGCATTTTGGTTATTTCGAGTTCACGCCGCCAGGTGGGTTCTGGTCACGTGGTTATCTTGCCGTGCACGTACAGTACGTATCTCTGTCATACAGCACTGCATTTTTTTTTTCGCATTTTGGTTATTTCGGAAAATTTCTTAGTTTTAACCATGGGGCCTAAGAAAGTGAGTGGCAAGTGCAGTGCTGAGAAGAAGAAGAGGATGATGTGCTTGGATATAAAACACGCAATCGTCGAAAAACATGAGCGAGGTGTCGAGGAGGACGTATATAACGGCAGAGGAGAAGAGCATGCCAGGCCACAACTTGTTCAGAATGCCGGCGATAGCTCGCCTTCTCTTTGTGGAAAACACGGTGAGATCCTTAACATCCAACAACTAATGGGACGCAAACGGGGCGCCCAGTTTAGCGGTACACACATTGATGAATCACCCTGCCTGTGATTCACCCATGCAGCCATTCCATGTCAAATCATCAAAGAATCTGCCGTCATCTCTCAGATTTTTGTAAAACTTTGGGAACCAATTGGGACCCATGAAAAACGGCAAGAACTCAAATATTTTTGCTAACAGCCTCTTAATTAGTGAGATACAGACTAACGAACTTTGGACTAATTAGCGCGACGTCGCGAATTCAAATGGTCATATCTCTAAAAGTATAACACCTAGAGAGCTGGTTTTGGTGTCATTTTAAAGGTATTTTCATGCCCTATGAATTTGTCTGGGCAACATTTTCCTACCTCCAACCACAAAAAAAGTTATCACAAAATATAAACTTCAATTGTGAATCCCCAAAAAATGTATCCTTCAAATTTCCTCAAATTCATCCCAGAGGTACCTTATGATGTCAAGAAGCTTCCACATAAATTTTGTGATGGGCACTCCAATAGTTTCTGAGATATGAGCAATAATGTACATGTACGTATGGCATATAGGTTCGAAAATCAGCATTTGTAATGTATTATACAATCAATAAGTGAGTTCAAGTACACAGTGTTCACTAACCTGACTTAGGTTCACTAACCAGTGTCACCGATTTTCTTGGTTTTGGATTTCACATATTTATCTGCAGCAAGTCTCTTTTTTTGGAATAGGTGATTCTCCAATCAATCCCAAAGACTCATTCAGTGTATTCAGTTCCATTTCAGGAGAATGAAATTCAAACTCCCCTGAACTGCCTGGTATTGGTGATTCACCTCCACCATCATTGTCCTCACTACTGCTAATAGCGCTGCTGGTCACTGGTAATGGTATTTCACTCTGAGTCTCTACCACACCTGGTTGTCTTTTTGCCAGTTTCTTACGACACTGGGTACAGATTTTCTGTGCACTTTGCAGTTTGAGGCTTGGATGAGCGGCTATGGCTTTTTGGCTAACAGCTCTCAAGCCAGACGACTTTGGTTTTTCATGAGCTCCAAAGGGATTGCAGCAGGATTTCTGCTTCAAGATGAACTTTTCCTTGGCAGTCGTCATTTTTCTGCAGCTCCTTCAGAAGTGAACTGCCAATTTCTGTTGGTGGCAGGCCTAAGCATTACACTAAGCCAACTTGGACTTTCCCTGGGGATCTTAGACTGTGAAAGTTGCATCACCTCGACTTACCCACATGGGAAATCCCAGTTGGAATTCCCCAGATGAGAATTCCCCTCAGGCCCAGTTGAAAATGAAAGTATATGATACTTCAAAGCAATTGATGGTTGTTCCCTGTGTTCCCTGTCATGGCTAGGTTAGAATGATTGTATAATACATTACAAATGCTGATTTTCGAACCTATATGCCATACGTACATGTACATTATTGCTCATATCTCAGAAACTATTGGAGTGCCCATCACAAAATTTATGTGGAAGCTTCTTGACATCACAAGGTACCTCTGGGATGAATTTGAGGAAATTTGAAGGATACATTGTTTTTGGATTCACGATTGAAGTTTATATTTTGTGATAACTTTTTTGTGATTGGAGGTAGGAAAATGTTGCCCAGACAAATTTATAGGGCATGAAAATACCTTTAAAATGACACCAAAACCAGCTCTCTAGGTGTTATACTTTTAGAGATATGGCCATTTGAATTCGCGACATCGCGCTAATTAGTCCAAAGTTCGTTAACCTGTATCTCACTAATTAAGAGGCTGTTAGCAAAAATATTTGAGTTCTAGCTGTTTTTCATGGGTCCCAATTGGTTCCCAAAGTTTTACAAAAATCTGAGAGATGACGGCAGATTCTTTGATGATTTGACATGGAATGACCCCATGACAGGTTATAGCTGGGTCGGGATTCAAACCCAGGCTGGACAGTTTAGACTTTAGAGTCAAGTGTGCGTACCTCCAGTCCAGGCCATCCTGCCAACTTGTATGCTGCATACAGGTGAAATATAAAGCGCGAGATATTTTTATATATACTGTATATTTAAAAAAAAATTGGTGTGGTTTTTGGCGGGCTGGAACGGATTAATAGCATTTCAATGCATTTCAATGGGGAAATTTGATTTGAGATACGAGCAATTTGAGTTACGAGCTCGGTCACGGAACGAATTAAACTCGTAAGTCAAGGTTCCACTGTATATATATATATATATATATATATATATATATATATATGTATGTATGTATATATATATATATATGTATATATATATATATATATATATATTGTTACGGACACGGCTTAGATGTTATGATGGGCCGAGCGGAATGGCCGCCGTGTTCGCACAGTTTACCCGATTACCCCCAACTCACCCGATTCCACTCGAACGTTGGCCAAATCGCGCTACGCTAAATCAATGATGGAAAGGACACAACGACTGGGATAAATGAAACGACGCAAGGGGTACAGTTCTCAAGACCTCCGGAGGAGGATATAATTGGTGGGGGAGAAAAGGGGTAGATTACAAGGCAATGAGGTCAGACACAGAAGAGATAGGCACTTAGACACAATCTTATCTATCCCTGACAGACCACAGACAAACGGAACAAGACTGACTTACACAGGGATTGATGGCAGGGAAGGACAGGCAGTCGATAGCGCAAGGTGCACCTTGGCTCAGCGACAGGATACAGCTCAGTCCAGTCCAGTCCAGAGATGCGGGGCGGTGTCACAGCGCTCGGAGGTGGCGTCCTTCTCTCTCCAAGCTGAGGGCGCATCTGACGTCACCTCCCTCTTCCTGCGCATGCTCAGCGGGGAGTGACACGCCCTCGGCTCGTTGGCTCCGCCCCAGATGGGATCGGTCCGCCACTTCTATTGGGTGCGGGGGGTTACCGGGCTCCGCCCTTGACGAGGAGCTGACAGCGAGCCCCTACTTGGTAACCCCGTCGAGCACATGTGCGATGGCGGCTCGTTGGAAAGGCTTGGTGCCCTTTCAACACCCCCTACCAACCAAGCCGGAGTGAGGACGCACACTCCCCGTGCCGCCGCCGCTGTTGTTGTTGTTGTTGTTGTTGTACCATGAGGAAGAGCTGCGGGGAGGTATTGGGAGGTCCTAAACTTCCTAACGGTGCCATACAATCACATTCTGGTGCAACGAAGAGTCAGAATTAATGGAAACGAGTCCTTAACTGACATAGACTAAGAATAACTAGCAAGATGTCCTATAGTTGTCTACGTGAGATGCGGTGGACCTGGATGCGACATTTAATGGGGGAAATAGGGGGAGGTCGGGTCTACAGAGTGTTGTTTACAGGAAATGGGACTAGGGAATGGGGGATTGGGGATAGTTGGGAAGTATTGGGGAAATAGGGGAATATTTACAAGCGGATATGGATGGATGCCAATCTCATATCCGCAACAATATATATATGTATATATATATATATATGCATATATATATATATATATATATGCATATATATACACACACAAGTGGGGTATGCTTACGCATTATAAGCAGTAACGAACCATGCTTCGTATGTAGGTCAATAATAAATAGAAGCTTTATGATTATAGGCAATCACCACCGACCTCCTGCAAGATATAAATTGAGGTTTTTATTTCACAGTTTATAGTTATACAAATTAGAATTTTCAAATTCCAGATATTGATTGAGGTTTTTAATTTTTAAAGAATGCGTTTGTTTTTTTAACGTAATTTTTCATTTATGGATGCTTTCCAATCCTTCTGTGATTTCCCCCGGTGTTTTGGTTTCAATGTCCATCACCACATGAAATTTCAGCTTTCTACGACACCTGGAAGGCACCAAACTAGTTTGCAATGAGTGGGGAATATTTCGTGAGTTTGACAGGAATGTCCTTTGACAGCATAATGACAGGGTCTTTTGGATCTGAAAGATCTTTGTGGTCTAAATGGTCTTTTACGGTCTTTCGGGTCCTTTGGATCTTTGGGGGTTTTTGGATCCTCTGGGTCTTTGGAGTATTTGGAGTATTTTATGTCTTTGGGGTATTTTTGGTGTTCGGGTCTTGAAGGGTCTTCAGTCTTTTGGGTATTTAAGGATCTTTGGCATCTTTTGGGTATTTAGGGATCTTCGGCTTATTTTGGGTCTTCGGGGTATTTTGCATCTTTAGAATCGTCGGGGTCTTTGTCTGGACCCAAAAGGCATCATTCACATTGTACGTGCTGTGGTTACGACGTTTACCCCAATCAGGCAATTTGCATATATATAGAAAAGTATATAATTAGTCTTCCACGGAGGTTTTGCCACCCGTGAGAATGGGACGAAAAGAACTGTGGGAGCAAATTTGACAGAAAGAACGTGGTCAAAAGCATACTATGCAAGGATTGTGCTTATCTAAATGACTGTCCACATAGCTAAGCGAACACCAGAGTTGTACTGAGGCGGCAAGACATGCTGTCCTTAGTGGCTATGCATACACGTACCAACAAACACAACTTCACAGGGATTCAGACATCCGTCCTAGGCACAGGGTCAACAAGGGTGAGTCGTGAAATAATCAATGCCAGGTGGCCAAGTGAGAAGTCAATAAATCAGCATGTCGACTTAAGTAATACATACCATGCCGACTACGACGACAAAAGCCAAAACAGACAGACACTGCAGGCACCAACAATGTGCCACTGCAAGAGAATGTTCACAACACAGAGCCAACACACAAGGAGAATTTTAACACAAGAAGCACAGTGACTGGCGAACATTTGGACCAATCCAAGACGCACTTGCCACTTGCACGCACCAATTGCCACTGGAACTCAACGTGGCATCACATTGACAATGCACATCACATTGTTCCCTGATGAAGGGAACAATGACGCACGCTGGAAGGGAGCACTCAGTTTTCACTCTGGTTTCTTTCTTGTTGTCCACCACTCCTTTCCTATGCCATCTCCAGGCGCTGCATGCCGTCATTGCCGGGCACCGAAGGGGGCCCGGCAATGACACGCGTTGAAAAGGAGTGCTCAGTTTTGACTCCGATGTCTTTCTTATTTGTTTGCATGTTTGTTTGTTTGTCCGGGCGATATCTCAGCCATCCTTTGAGCTAGGAAGCTGAAATTTCGGCACAATAGTGAGCAAGTACTTTGGCAAAAGAAGTATTTTTTGTTTTTTGATTAATCAATTCATTGATTAGTTGTTTAATTATTATCGATTAATTAAGGACTTATCCGTTTCCTTTCTCATCTGGGCATTTTGAGGTAGGAAGCTGATATTTGGACAAGACAATGACCAAGTGATTTAGCTGTAAAGGCTATTTTTGATTTACTGATTAATCAATTTTATTATTTTATTATTCGATTAATGACTTATTTAATTCTTTTTTTAAAGTTACAGATTCAGATGAAACGGTGGTGGTTTAAGCATTATATTAGCCAATTGATTAATCATTTAATTATTTTATGATTATTATTTCTTTATTTTCATTATTAATCATTTATTTGTTTTCTTTCTCATCTGGGCAATATCTCAGGCACCTTTTGAGCTAGGAAGCTGATATTCGGACATGACAGTGACCAAGTGATGTGGCTATAAAGGATATTTTGGATTTATTGATTATCAATTAATCGATCAATTATTTATTGATTTGTCAATTAATTATTTAATTTTTCTATGAGCTTTCAATGAGCTGCATGGCGGTATCGCCGGGCGCCGAAGGCACCCCGGCAATGCCGCGCTGGAGGATATGTATTTATTTGGCATGGGGTGTTGCACTTTGAATGTACCTGTCTGTACTTGTTTAAATGTCATGTTATATAATATCGCTTTTCGCCCAATCTCTCAATGGTGAAGAATCATTTAAAAAATAAATAATTCTCGTATCCGAATCCATATTCAGATCTTCACCAAAATCAAATCGATTAATCCTTGTCACACACACACAACCTGTCCACCAAGTTTCGTTCAAATCCATCCATAACCTTTTGAGATATCCTGCTCTATGCAGGTTTTGGCCCTATCTCCTAATGGTGAAGAATGACTTTAAAAATTCTACTAGCCAGATCCAGATCCGGATCCGAATCCGGATCTTCACCAAACTCTAATCATTTCATCCTTGTCACATACACTACCTCTCTGCCAAATTTCGTTTGAATCCATCCACAACTTTTTGAGAAATCTTGTTCAGACAAACAGACAAATATACAAACAGACAAACAGAACGGTGAAAACATAACCTCCATCCGCCTTCGGTGGCGGAGATAATTAATACTATAGCATTAATATCACTTTTTTTCATGAGGTACATTTTACGAACACTCGTGAGGTAAACAAATAACCTGCTTTCTCAGTTTGGTATGATCTCCGGGGACTACTAGGTTGAGAATCTCTGGCCTATAAATTGTTGTAGAAATGGTTCGTTGGGGTTAACACTGCTTTGTATATCAAGTTATATATTTAGTGCGTCTCAGCATAAGTGTGACTTCATCAATTGTGATAATAAAAATGCATTGCTTATGCAATAGATAGACATAGGCTCCTCCTCCTAATGACTATGTCTAAAAATCCTGAACCTTTTGACCCCATTTATAATATCCTTGCCTCTGTAAATTTGTCTTTATGTCCTTTTTGAAGTTTTGCTAGACCTTGAGGTGCTATGTTGGTGGGGGAATAAAGGACAGGTATATAGACAACTTCAAAAGCAGACCGAGCCATCGGTACCGACTGAGTGGAGGGTCACAGAGTCACATCAATGTTGCATTATCCCAATGGGATAAGAGGGTGGAGCGAGAACGAAAGCAGAAAAGACACTGAATCGGCAAGGGAGAAACCACGCTCCTGTGCTGCTCCATTCATGGGTAAAGCGATGCTCCGCAGGTTCCAGAGCCACATCCTTGCATCTCATCCAGCCGAGCACAGAACCCAGCGCCGGCACAAATGATGCAGTTCCCTGCCGGAGTAACCACCACTGCAATTATCTTGCCAAACTCTCCCGGATTTGTCTCAACCATCTCTTCTGTCTTCTGAATTCCCTATTGTCAATCTCTGATGGTGTGCCTGTCGGGCCGTAAGGCATTGTTTGTTTAAGGATCACCGTTTCGTCATTGGCGCATCTTCAGTAGTTTGGGTTAAAGAGTTTCTTCATCATTTGTCGATTGCTTCTTGCGTTTCCCACCCTATTATTACAATCAAATATATATGGTCCCGGGTCCCGGAGACAAAGACATATATGGTCCCAACCCTGGTGTTGGGCTAGCGGCTAGGGTGTCAGCTTAGGATCCTAGGATCCTGGGTTCGAAACCCGGTCGATCGCTGAATTAACGCCAGGGGGGTTGACTCAGCCTGTCATCCTTCTGAGGTCAGCTAATTGAGTACCAGTTCACTGGTAATTCCCTGCTTGTCGTTAAAGGCGGCAAAAAGGGTTGGCGTCAGGAAGGGCATCCGGCCGTAAAACATTGCTTCAAAAAGGGGACCGAAAAACAACAACTACCACGGTTCCCGAAAAAGGCCAACCCCCGCTTGCGGGGAAAAATGGCCTCTAAAGGTTTTTTTTTTTTTTTTTTTTTTTTTTTTTTTTTAATATGGTCCCGGGGTAAATTTGGGTCATCCTGGTCTGTCATATGGTGATAGGGAAAGCCTGATGAGGGTTGATTGGCTGCGGATATTAATCACCACATACCCAGACCGTGTCACACATCTCCGGCTGCTCGGCCTAATTAAGACGAGACGTGTGGTGCTAATTAGCGTAGCTCTCGGCCGGTTCAGAGACCCCAACCAGTATGGTATCGGGACTAGTGGACAATTATTTTTTAATTCTTAAGTGATTCTTCACCATTGAGTGATCGGACCAAAAACGATATATAGCACAATATTTCAAAAAGTTGTGGACGAATTATGACAAAACTTGGTGGATGAGTTGGTTTCGTGACAAGAACAAGCCAATTCGATTTTGGTTCAAGTCCGAATCCAGATCCGGCCTATCAGTGGATAGAAAACGTAAACTGTTCAGCCTGATGGAGGTACGCTCTCTACCGAGTGCCGTTCTAGTTCAGCTTGTGTACAGCTTTTTCACCCAATGTGTCCTTCTCCCCTTCTCCTTGATGTCACTATTACTTTTACTATGTTGTTTATGTTTCCCTCTTTCCATTTTGTTCCCTTCCCTTCTGCTTTAGCTCTTTCATATGAGCCTCCATTATGAATGAATGAATGAATGAATGATCGTTTTAAGGCCATTTTCCCCGCTAGAGCGGGGGTTAGCCTTGCGGGCCCCATGACAATCATGGTTCCCTGTTTGAGGCAATGTTTTTATGGCCGGATGCCCTTCCTGACGCCAACCCTTGGTCATGCTCTTACGATGCGCAGGGATACAGTGTACCTATTCTAAATCGCGGTACACACCGTGATCATTCATCCCAGCAAGCTGGTACTCAAATTTGCCGACCTCGGAAGGATGACAGGCTGAGTCAACCCCCCTGGCGTCAATTCAGCGATCGATCGGGATTCGAACCCAGGATCCTCGGATCCCAAGCCGGCCCCCTCACCGCTTTGCCAACACCAGGCAACACCTTTGCCACCGTAACCGCTTTGCCAATCCATTATGTATACCAAAAATAAAAATCTGGAAGGTTGCAATCGCAGATCACTGATGGTTCCCGGTATAGTGAACCCGTAATATTAGCCAATTGGTAGCACTTGAAATTCTGCCTCATAAGGAAGAACTTTTTCTTTTTCAAAAAATCAGGACACCACGACTGAACAATAAATTCATGACTCGGTCCGGGAACCCAAATAAACGTGAAAACGAATGAGTGTTTCCATACTTCCAAACAGCCACAAATTTCTTCTGCAATTTTAAATTATAGCAATGCAGCACCTCTCCAGAAATAGCAATCCAATACGTTTATCGATTTCTTAATTGACAGCAGTTGTTTACAACATCAGGTCCCCTGCTGCTGAGCAGATTAATAGCCATTTTTGCAATCCTTGCACCATAAAACACACATAACCAACGGCGTGCACACACAGTCGACAGACATGTGAATTTCAGCTGCACCGATAGGATTCTTCAAAAGGAAGTTAATGCACCTCTGTTCAAAAGCAAACATTAATTAGATAATCGAGGAACCACTGATATCGGAGATACCAAGGAACCAATGAGCTGAAAAAGCAATCTTGGTTTAAACCATAATGCTTTAACCAGCATTCTGGTACCTTGCTATAGGGCAGTTTTGCAACCTGACCATAAATACAACAATGACCACCTTAATTACCGTTAATACACCCCAAATCCACATCTTTCAATCTCCGACTTCATTCCTGAAATTCCTTGTTGTGTCAATTGGTTTTGTATCCTTCCCTCCCCCCACCCCCTCTCGCTCCCCCAACCCTCTCCCTTTGAACAGATCTCCCGATGTCCCTGTTCTCTACTGTTGTGCTTGTGTGCTTCCCTCTCTCTCCCAATCTTGTCTTCCCCTCCATTTATTGTTTTATGTGTCCGTTAAAGTTTTTTATGTGCTAATATGTGTTTGTTATGCGAGCTCTTAAATGAGCCTCGATGTTGTATACAAAAAAAAATGGCCGATAAACGTGCCAATTAAGTATTTTGTTCAAGTGATCATGCGTTCCTTTGGTTAGAGACCACAGGAACTGTGAACCTTGCAGCATGGTTGCCTGCAGAAATGAGATGGCATTGCCTGTATTTGATGGAGTGCTGCTCACACTTTCAAGATGCAGCACAATTACGTTCACTGTGTAAAATACACTGAGAAGATAACTGAGAAGGAAGTTGAGGAAGCGATAAAAGCAATGAAGGGTAGAAAAGCGGGAGGGTGGACGGGAGTTGTGGGAGATATGTTAAAGGCAGCAGGACGTTGGGGGTGTGAAGAGAATGGCAGAGATCTTTAATCTGGTGGTGAAAGACGGCCACATTCCAGTGGCTTGGGAACTGAGTACCCTCGTCCCTCTATACAAGGGGAAAGATGACCCTCTGGACTGTGGCTCATATAGAGTGATAAAGTTATTGGAGCATGGAATGAAGGTATTGGAAAGGGTGTTGGAGAGGAGGATAAGGAAGAAAGTGAAGATCGACAAAATGCAGTTTGGATTTATGCCAGGAAGAGGAACGACAGACGTGCTTTTCATTGTGAGGCAGTTGCAGGAGAGGTACATGGAGAAGAGGAAGAAGTTGTTTCTTGTGTTTGTTGATCTGGAGAAAGCATTCGATCGGGTTCCACGCGAAGTAGTGACATGGGCATTGAGGAAGTTAGGAGTGGAGGAATGGTTGATCAGAGTAGTGATGGCAATGTACAAAAGAGGGCGCACAGCTGTAAGGACGAAGGACGGGAACAGTGGTGAGTTTGAGGTGAAGGTGGGAGTTCATCAGGGGTCGGTACTAAGTCCACTACTATTTATAGCTGTGATGGAGGTGCTGGCTCAGACCGTAAAGGAGGGTTTACCGTGGGAGTTGTTGTATGCAGATGATCTGGTGTTGATTGCGGAAAGTATGGATGGACTGAAGGAAAAGATGAACAAGTGGAAGGAATGTATGGAGACAAAAGGTCTGAAGGTGAATATCGGAAAGATGAAGGTGATGGCAAGTGGTAAAGCATGTGGTGAGGTGGAAAGAATTGGGAAGTGGCCCTGTGCTGTGTGTAGGAAGGGTGTCGGAGTGAACTCCATTCAATGTACAATGTGCGCTGAGTGGGTTCATAAAAATGTAGTGGTCTGAGAGGGTAATTTACCAGTGTGGCAGCTACATTCAAATGTAAGGTGTGCACAGAGGGAGCTGCAGATGGAGGAAATGTTGAGTTGGATCTTGGAGACGGCGTGAAGCTGGAAGGTGTGAAAACATTTTGCTACCTCGGAGACATGCTGAATGGAGAAGGTGGATCAGACACGGCAACGGTTGCTAGAGTGAGATGTGCATGGAAGAAGTTTCGGGAACTGAGTGGCGTGCTGATGATGAGGGGAGTGTCGTTGAAGCTGAAGGGAAAGGTGTATGCTGCATGTGTGAGAAGTGTTATGATTTATGGGAGCGAGACATGGGTAATGAACGTAGAGCAGCAACGAAGGTTGGAAAGGGTGGAAATACGAATGGTTCGACGGATGTGCGGAGTATCGTTGAGAGAGAGGAAGACAAATGATGAATTGCGAAAGATGATGGGAATAGAGCCTGTGATTGATGCTGTGAAGAGGAACAGGTTGAGATGGTTTGGTCATGTGTTGAGGAAGGATGAAAGTGACTGGTTGAGAAGAGTGATGGAAATGAATGTCGAAGGAAGTAGAAGACGGGGAAGACCAAGAAAGACTTGGCTAAAGATGGTGGAAGAAGAAATGCGGGCAAGGGGGTTAACAAGGAGAGATGCAGAAAATAGGGCAAAATGGAGAAGATTGTCATGTGGACCGCAAGGCTAACCCCCGCTCTTGTCGGGAAAATGGCCTTTAAAATGCATGTTGTTGTTGTTGTTGTTGTGTAAAATACAAGCGTTCTAAGTTGTGGTTGGAGTTTTGAAATGTACCCCAACAGGCACAAGTTTATTTCACCAATAAGGGATTTCTTTGCAGTACTCTGTGACTCTTTGCGGTACCCCGGGACCCCTTGGCGGTACCACGGGACCCCTTCGCAGAACCCCACGACCCCTAGGCGGACCCCGCGATGCCTAGGCGGAACCCCGCGACGCCTAGGCGGAACCCCGCGAGCCCCTTGGCGGAACCCCGCGACCCCTTTGCGGAACCCCGCGACCCCTCGGCGGAACCCCGCGACCCCTCGGCGGAACCCCGCGGCCCCTCGGCGACGCCCCGCGCCCCCCTCGGCGGAACCCCGCGAACCCCTAGGCGGAACCCCGCGACCCCTAGGCGAAACCCCGCGGCGACGCCCCGCGCCCCCCTCGGCGGAACCCCGCGACCCCTAGGCGGACCCCGCGACGCCTAGGCGGAACCCCACGAGCCCCTTGGCGGAACCCCACGAGCCCCTTGGCGGAACCCCGCGCCCCCTCGGCGGAACCCCGCGACCCCTCGGCGGAACCCCGCGACCCCTAGGCGGAACCCCGCGACCCCTAGGCGGAACCCCGCGAGCCCCTTGGCGGAACCCCGCGAGCCCCTTGGCGGAACCCCGCAAGCCCTTGGCGGAACCCCGCGGCCCCTCGGCGGAACCCCGTGGCCCCTCGGCGGCGCCACGCGCCCCCCTCGACCCCTAGGCGGAACGCCGCGACCCCTGGGCGGAACCCCACGACCCCTGGGCGGAACCCCGCGACCCCTGGGCGGAACCCCGCGAACCCCTTGGCGGAACCCCGCGAACCCCTTGGCGGAACCCCGCGAACCCCTTGGCGGAACCCCGCGACCCCTTGGGGGCACCCCGCGACCCCTTGGGGGCACCCCACGACCCCTTGGGGGCACCCCACGACCCCTTGGGGGAACCCCACGACCCATTGGGGGAACCCCACGACCCCTTGGCGCACCCCCGGGACCCCTAGGTGGAACCCCGGGACCCCTAGGCGGAACCCCGGGACCCCTAGGCGGAACACCGGGACCCCTAGGCGGAACCCCGGGACCCCTAGGCGGAACCCCGTAACCCTTCGGCGGAACCCCGTAACCCTTCGGCGGAACCCCGTAACCCTTCGGCGGAACCCCGTAACCCTTCGGCGGAGCCCCGGGACCTCCTTGGATTCTGCGGAACGGGTTCCGGTTGTCTGCCAATCGGCATGTCGAGTTGCCCAAAATAAACGTTCCCTTTATGATGAAGCATCTTGTTTAAGCAATTACTACAAGAAGCCATGCTACGCCAGCATGACCAGGAAGAGAATCGAGCACGACCACCAGTTTCAACACGTGCGAGAGGAAAAGCAGTAACTTGATAACTCCTGGAAAGTCTATCCAATATCCGCTGACCGACGTCACAAAGTAGGATCCACGACACTCAATTATTCCAACACCATCACAACTGTACAACCCACGCCTAAGGTCGAACCAGAATCCATGAAATGTGAATATTGTCCGTTTAGTGATAAATCAGCACAGACTCACTTGAGTAAGATATCGTGGGTCGATACTCAGGTATGGTGATAGCTGGCTCATCCCTGGCACTGCGAAGATAAACGGGCACAAGAACACCGCATATATCCATTTAAAAAAACACGATTCTCAAGAGAAACCACCGAGCTGAAAACGGTTCATTTATACAACGAATATAGAAATTAAGGTTTAAAAAAAATGATATCGTTAACTTAATGGTTATCAAGTACAGCAAGCACGTCAGGCGGAAAATCAAGGTTAAATCGGCCTTGGACATGCCAAATGACAATCACAAAAACACGAACTCACGAGGGGCATTCATAGATGTTGTAGGCCCCAAATAGTCAGTCGGTGGTGGTTGCATGGAACCACCAAGGATGTTAAATCCGCGGTTTTTTGAGTTATCCATCAAGAGACCGGATAACCGGCACGGCTTCCCCACGAGACTCAACTCAACTCCGATGACGTCTAAACAAGGGGAGATGGAAACATTTTATTGTTGTGTACGTTTTTATTACATTTTCTCACACTCGCAACACAGATCACATATTGTATTTTAATTCTGCTTGGTAAATCGAAAAAGCAATTTAAACGAAGCCGAAAAATAAACAACAACAACAACAACAACACATACTGTATGTACAGTATATATAGATACATAACTCCACTTTAAAAATAACTTATTTGCCCTTTAGCATTAGTAATGACAATGAAGTAATATTTTAATCGAGATAAACTTTTTAAAAACGTTATAGATAGAAAAAAGGGAATAATAAGAATAAAAAGCTGGAGCCGGAAGTGTCGTTATCCATTCAATATTTTCGTCCCTTGAATAAGTTCGAAACTCTTTTCAGAATGTGTTCATCTATCAATAACATGATACATCAAAGAAATAGCACTGCAGATCAGTGTCATAAATGAGGAAATAGCAAGTTTTATGTTTACGTCCGTGACGTGCCACGACGCGTGACGTTAAGGACGTGACGCAAAATAATAACAACCACCGTCTACGCCGCAACATATTATACAATAAAGGTGCTCTCCAGATAAGTATGTAACGTTCACTCACAATTTCTTTTAAACAAGAGAAATCTTCCATTTATTTAGGAGGTAAAATAACTTGTCAAAGTTACCACAAGTGCACAAGTTGAATAGAATATTAGGGGAAATCTCTTTATTAGCATGCAGGGGGGAGTTTTAAATCTATAAGTTTTAGAGAGTTAGGAGTTAAGGGAGTTTTCGAGACCCTATATACTAGGCGTAGCGCCATGTTGCGTCCCAAAAAATTCTGGTCACGTGGGTCATGGGCGCCATTTTGTTTCCATCGCGAGTTCATTGAATGAGCATTGGTTCGCTCATTCTTTTTCTTTTTTTTTCTTTTTTCATTATCATTATTCTTTTTTAAATGACAGGATGCTCCGCCATTAAATGCACCAATCGATCAGAGAAGGGTTTCAAAATGTATAGATTCCCCGACGATGCCGCCGGAAGAAAACAATTTGGGAAAATAAAGTTATTCGTCTGAAATAGAAACCGAAATAGTGACAGGATGGTGCTGGTAGAACGTGTTCATAATCAGAAATTGGATGACATTCTCTTTTCGGATGGACAGAGGGCACTCAACACGGCTGACTGAAGGATTAGGTACCATCATCAGACGCTCGCTCAGGGGCATTGCACTTATCTGGAATGAAAGCCCCATCCGCATTACAGCTATGGTCATCACCAGCAACTAGTCTGGAGCCACCAGTGGATCATTTGTTGTCATTGTCTGGTAAGAAATGGCACTCAGCCATGTTGTAGAATCTCCTGACTGATTTGCGTAGTAGAACACAGGACTTTGTAACAAATACTTTCCTTTGCATATTACGACGAGGTGTACTGCTCCTGAAGTTGAAGCCGCCGGTGAGACGCATTGCTCTAGTGTCCTCCATTGTGCGTATATCCTTGGAGGAATGACAGAGCCTGCAGGATTTCGTGCTTGAGTGAGGCCAGTTAGCGGTTGTGAAGTTTGCCACCATATTTCTGCTTAACGATCTGGAGAAGAGAAAAATTTATGAGTGACAGCCACAAGTATACAACAGTGTTCTCAATGGATGGGGTCATATCCTGGTCTGTATAGTGATGGCCTCCTTGTGGTGGGTGACGCCCCAACCACCCATCAGGAGATTATCTTCAAAGAAGCCAGTCAGCCGCTGGAACTGGTCTTCCGGGCTTTCATCTGCCTCAAGCCTGATATTGTAGGCAATTGGCATACTCGTCCATAAACTGGTCTTCTGGGCGTTCATCTGCCTCAGGCCTGATATTGGAGGCCATTAGCATACTCGTCCATAAACTGGTCTTCTGGGCTTTCATCGGCCTCAGGCCTGATATTGGAGGCCATTAGCATACTCGTCCATAAACTGGTCTTCTGGGCATTCATCTGCCTCAAGCCTGATATTGTAGGCCATAATCATGCAAATGCATAAACTGGTCTTCCGGGCGTTCATCTGGCTCAAGCCTCATATTTGCCAAGTCCACAAAATGAGTTCCTGTTGACTGAAATACAAAATGTCTTTTCTTCTGCGAAATGTCTATTACTGATGCCGACATCTTAATGATGGAGTTGCGCGAGATTACTGTGCAGAAATTAGCAATCTGCCCGAGCATAGGCTCAAGGTGTGCCCGAGCAACGTCACAGAGGCAGCACTGTGACGATCACTAGGTTTTGCATGCATGTGGAAATATTCCTTGCCGGATGATTTGTTTCATACTGGAATTGCTGTTAATAAAACTGATCCCTGGTGATAGACTGTATCCTCATCCCATTTTCCCACTCTTTGCTTTTTGGACATTTGCAATTTACGGTTGGATTCGAGACCCCTCAATTATCCAACCAATACTGCAATGTAATATGAATGTTAACATTCACAGTGGATTTTAGAGTGGTTGAAATAACAGAGGCAATGGAAGATCTAATATCTTGTTGATATAATATTGCTGCGGTTTTGCGATTGGTACAGTAAAGGTTAATAAAGGTTAAATGTTTGCCCCCCATAGATAGTCATACGAGCAACACGTAGCCTCATTTGTAGTATAGTTATGTCTTAGTATATGTGAGAGTAGGTCCCTTCCAATGTTAATCCTGCGTTGTTGTAAAGACAGGAGGATAGGCCCTACTTCTACAAACCATTCCACCTCTACAGGCTCGATCCAGTTTGTTAAGCATCGGTTGCTCACGAGTCGAGTTAACACGAGGTGGGCCTCGGCAGGTTGAGGAGGGTTGAGATTGGCGCGGCAGCAGTGGGGACGGTAAGAATGAGCCACCAAACAGGGCTCACAGAGTGTGGCTGCAGCACAGCGTCACAGGGCGTGGTTGGGACATTTGATCGGGCTAAGGGCGTGGCAATAAAACCGATCGCGCAAAGCCCCCACCTCAGTTATTAGGAGGGAGAGGCGCTCGTTGAGTTTGTGAGTCCAGTTATGAGGAGGGAGAGGCACTCGTTGAGTTCGTAAGTCCAGTTATGAGAAGGGAGAGGCACTCGTCAAGTCCAGTTATGGGAGAGGCGCTCGTCAGTACTCAGTTGAGTTGCGCATGAGTTCGGTCGGGAGCCCCCAGAGTTATGGGAGAGGTGCGCTGGAGTGACTTCTGAGTTATGAGAAGGGAGACGCGCTTGACGAGAATCATTCGTGCTGTATGAACCTGGTGACGAGAAATACGTGGGCGCAGCCAGGGCGGGTATAACTTGCGCGGTTCAGCGAAAGCGAGTGAACGTGGCTGAATAACCGCCAGCCACGCAAAGTCTGCTCTCTACCATTTGCCCCGAGATTATTACCCGTTGTTCGAGCGGCACGATACGAGTTCCTGCTTTTGCCTACCTTCATCTTCGCGGGACGTGCCGGGGACCATGGAGAGTGAGACGGAGCCGATCCTGGACGACCACTGCGGCGCTGGTGAACATCATCCTGCCCATCTGCAATCCCCGTGTGAGTGTGAGTGAGACGGGCCTGTTTGTCCTGGGGTATTAAGCATAAGACTGTCTAAGTTGCCCTGTGTCTCTTCGTCCTGAGCTGTAAATACGTGCAATAATAATTAAACCTATTTGTTCTTCCTTTTCTTCTGTATTCGATCGTTCCCGTGATTTCTCCATTGACTAAGCGTGGCACGGGTAAAACCGCTTGAATCGGGTTCCATTAATTATAACGGCACGGATCACGTGTACGCAAACCGCTCGGTGTATCACCATCACACGTGGTTCATGCGAGGCTTATTTCCTCGCTTCCAGGGCAGTGCTAGTACTTAGGTACGAGCGAATTTGGTCCCTAAACCCTATTTGGCGCTGTCCGGAAGGGACGTAATAGGTCTCGGGTCGCGCCAGGCTAGTAAAGACAAGGGGATTAATCCCCCCTTGATAAGGGGAGAAGGCCGGCGGCAGATCCGCAACAATATAATGTCTAATATCCATGTTGATAGCGTTATGTCGGTGGGTAGGGCATATATATAGATAGATTTAGGTAGATCTGTATTGGTATCATGCTCCGGTTGTCGTGGGTAGGTAGAACCATCTCGATGAAAATAAGTAGAGGACCTGTCTAGACCAGATGTCGAATAAGTTGGGTATGTGTCTCCGCGACGAGGGGGCGGGGCTTGTTAACTAGCATAGGGATTATGCTAATTCCATTGTGTGTCGTTCCCTCTGTGAACATCCCGGTGTCCCTTATGGCAACACATCACATACATTAGTTAGCCCCATTAGCACAACACATTAATTAATCTCCCGCCGCCACAATGACTGACCGAAAAGACCAACAGGAAGCGGCTGCATGCCACAGTGCCATGGCAGGCAGACATCGTGCAAGGCTGGCTGAGGCCACGCTCACTGCGCGATGGATTGACACCAGGGTTTTTGATGGGCAGATGACACGACTGGAAGGGAGGGCCAATCGGCATGCAGCTGAAGCCCAGAGATAATAAGGAGCGAGCTGATTGGCCGAAGGGTTTTGATAAAAGTGGAGAGAAGCCGACATTTTCTCTCTCTTGTTCGGGATGTGAAAGCAAGTGGTCGGAGATCGACATTTTGAGCTCTTCCCTTGGTCCTTCTCGCTTTGGCTTTTCTCCTTTCTGGACCTCCCTTCTGCCCTTGTCTTTCGCTACGTTTGGACCTTTTTCCTTTGCCACCCACGAATTTGCCTGCTCAACAACGGACGTTGGAGTAACGTTCGAGGGCCATCGATTCTCCTCTCTGAATTCATGGTCCTGAATGGTTCCTCCTCACCCGCAGGAGTACCTCTGGTTACGGCTTCCTCTCCGCTCCCACCTTTTGTTCATATGTGTTCTGTACTGTCCCCCAAACAGTGATGACTCCATCTACATTTCAATGTCTGACAACATGGACCAACTTCTATCCACTCATCCCAACTCGCTCTTCCTCATATGTGGTGACTTCAACTGTCATCATGCCACCTGGTTGGGTGTGGGTTCCTCTCTCACTAGTCATGGCACCTCAGCAAAGGACTTCTGTGACTCACTGGGATTGACACAATCTGTCAATTTCCCGACCCGGATCTCAGCCAATGGAGTATCTTCTCTTCTAGACTTGGTTATGACAAACTTCCCTGCTAATGTCTGCTGCTCTTCTTCTGCTCCAATCGGTTCTTCTGATCATGTGCTTGTCAAAGTGGACATCTCTCTGGCCATTCTCAGAGAGCCTCCTCAGCGTCGACGAGTCTGGCATTTCACTCAGGCCGACTGGGACGGTCTTCAAGCAGCCATCAATCGTCTGGATTGGTCTCCCATCTCCACTGCCTCTGACATCAATTCTTCCTGGGAATTCTTCCAAAGCAAACTGATCTCTCTCATGCACAGATTTATCCCATCTCGCCTTCAATTGTCTTACCCTTCCTCCCGTCCATGGTACACTGAATCTTGTGGTGAGGCAGTTGCCCTGAAACAACTTGCCTTTGCCTCTTGGAAGGCTAATCCAACTGAAGGAAATCTCAGTTCCTTCCACCAAGCTCGGAACAAGTGTGTGTCTACCCTCAGGAGTGCCAGGAAGCACTATCTCTCCTCACTCAAGAATGAACTCTCAAACCTGTCTCCTTCCTCCAAATCCTGGTGGCGTCTGGTCAAATCCGTTTCTGGTGTTTGTTCCCCCTCCATCCCCTCCCTTACCTCAAATGGCCACACAGTTGACATCGCACGTGACAAAGCCGAATGCCTCAACTCTGTGTTCGCCTCGAAATCCTGAGTCCCAAACCCATCTCTCTCTGTTCCCACCTTTCCCAGTCGAACCCAACTGCTCCTGGACTCTGTGTCCTTCTCTCCTGACAAGGTGGAGGAGTTTTTGTCAAACCTCGACTCTGATTCTGCAACTGGACCAGACGGCATCAGCCCACGGGTCTTAAAATCCTGCTCTGCCGCTCTATCTCACCCTCTCTCTGTTCTTTTCACCCTATCTTTTGCTCAAGGTCATCTGCCAGCATCCTGGAAATCAGCTAACATTACCGCTTTACACAAAAAAGGTGCAAAAACAGATCCTTGCAACTACAGACCAATCAGCCTGCTCCCAATTATCAGCAAAGTCATGGAATCCATCATTGCTTCGGATATGAAATCTTTCCTCTTCTCCAATGGCTTGATCTCTGATCATCAATTTGGTTTCAGACCAGGTCACTCTACTCTGGACATGCTGCTTCTGCTGTCTCAACAATGGATGGAGGTCCTCAATGCCAAACAGGAAATCAGAGCTGTCTCCCTTGACATATCAAGGGCCTTTGATACGGTCTGGCACCCAGCTCTGCTCACCAAACTCTCCTCCTATGGTATCCATGGAAATCTCCATGCATGGCTTGCGGACTTCCTCTCTGGTCGTAGTCAACGTGTGGCCCTGAATGGATTTCTCTCATCTCCCCTTCCTGTTCAGGCTGGAGTTCCCCAAGGAAGTGTGCTGGGCTCTGTGCTTTTTCTGGTCTTTATCAATGATCTCTCTGACTCTCTGGAAAATCCTCTCTATCTCTTTGCTGATGACTCCACTCTCTGCCGCTCCATTCCTCTTCCCTCAGATCGGCAGTCTGCAGCCTCCTCACTCTCTGAAGACCTGGACAAAATCACAGACTGGTCAAACAAGTGGAACATGTCTTTCAATCCTGCCAAATCTCACTCTCTTACTATGTCTCTCCGAAAAGATCGACTGGACAACCCTCCCATCTACTTTCTCAACAATCCTCTCCAAGAAGTTCTGTCACTCAAGCTTTTGGGTCTCACTATCTGCCATGATCTTTCTTGGGAAAACCACATTTCCAAGCTGGCCTCCAAAGCCAGTCGCCGACTGGGCATCCTCCGTCGTGCGAAGTCCTTCCTCGGCACACCTGAGCTCCTCACCACTTACAAGGCTTTCATCCGCAGCTCAATGGAATACTGTTCTCCCCTATGGGCTGGTGCTCCTGCCTCACACCTGGCTCGGCTTCACGCTGTTGAATCCAAAGCTTTCAAAATCATTGGAATCTCCCGCGATGAAGCTATCTCTGAGGGCCTTTCACTCACTCACCGCAGGCAGGTAGGTGGTCTTTCTGTCTTCTACCGACTCCTCTCCGGCCTTGCTCCCCCAGCTCTCTCTGTGCTCTGTCCCCCAAATATTCCTACAGGTCGCACAAGATCTGCCAGCAACCCTCTGATGGTTAAACTGCCGAAATCTCGGCTCTCTGCTCACCTTCACTCTTTCATTCCTCTTTTCTCCCGCCTGTGGAACAAACTCCCACACTCCCTTCAATCCCTCTCCTCCCTCCAGGTCTTTAAAACAGCTGTTCACCACCATCTCTTATCTTCCCCCATCCATAACCTTGATCTTTTCTACCCCCACTAATTCACCCCAGATCCACCTTGTTTGAAATTCCAACTTATTTCCTGGAAATCCTGGCAGTGTCCATATGTTTATACCTCTCCCACCCCCCCCCCCCTTCACATGCCTCCCCCCCTTCACATGCCTCCCCCCCTTCACATGCCTCCCCCCCAAAGCCCTCTCCCTCCCACAGATCTCTCGATGTCTCCATGTCTCTCGGTCCCTGCTCTCAAATGTTGTGTTTGTGTCCTTCCCCCTCTCTCCCCATCTTGTCTACCGCTCCCGATGTTATTTGTTTTATGTGTCTGTTTGTCTTTCTGTGTGATTAATGTTCGCTCTTTCACGAGCCTCGATCTTGTATACAAAAAAATGTGCAAGCGAGGCTTGCCGCTGGAGCGGGCTCGACCGGGGCGAGCGAGTGGCTCAGTGGCCTAGCAGTGTGCGAAGTGGGTCTTATCGAGGCCTAGTGGACAAGGGCGCACCGAGGCCTGCTTCACGCCAACATCGGAGCCGAACGGAGCCTGACCGACATCACACATCCAGACAGATAAGATGCATCCACAAACAACGTTTTATTTGATTCATTCTTCCAGTGTTGTGTATTTGAAGTGAAGTGTGGAAGTGCTCCATTAGAGGGGTTTAGGTTTTATCGTTGCGTCTCATTGTTCTCGGGTTCCGTAATAAATATTTATTTCTTGTACATTTTACCTCAGTCTCGGGTTGAGTTCATTTCCACAGGGAGAAGACATCGTCGGACAAACAGGTAAGCAGCGGCATCCTCCCCCAATCCCCCGGCTCATGTATCGATCTGCCATTTAATTGGAAACGCTTCAAAGTAAGCTCGATTCCATCCGGGGACACTCTGTCTTAATAGATTCGTCCACACGACAATATGAAGCAATATCTTATTAACAACACTTTTAAGATTCCTGCATATTGCATGTGGTCCACCATTCATCCCTTTCTGGTAAAACTACCTAAATCCAGGATCACTGCTCATCTCCACTCATTCGTTCCTCTTTTTCCTGCCTGTGGAACCAACTTCCACATTCTCTTCAATCGACCTTTTCTCTCCAGGTCTTCAAGACAGCTGTTCACCACTATCTCTGGTCATCCCCAATCCAAAACCATGATCTTATCTACCGTTGTTAATCACCCCTTCCCTTCCCTAGCCCCAATCCCCCCTCCTTCCAAATTTCCAGTTTTTCCTGAGAGCTTCCTCTTGTATCCATCCTGCCAATTCCATGCTTCCTTTCCTGCCCCTCATTCCTCCTACACCCATTGTTTGTCCAAGTTTCCCTCTATTTTGTCCTTCAACTCTGCTGTTCGTGTTTCCCCCCACGCTCTCTCATTCTCTACTGTTCCTTTTGTCCTATCGCTTCTTGATCTGTTCAGTGTCCTAGCTCTTCTGGGAGAAACGGACGTAAAAGCACTTTCTTAATTTCTCTTTTTCTCCAGATGAAGGGTTGACACTCAAAACATTGAGACCACATGTTGAATCTCAGATCAATTTTTAGATCATTCCATAAAGCTCACAAGTTAGTGTCCACTCTCAGGAGTGACAGAAAAGATCATCTGTCCAGCCTCAACATTTAAATTTCAAACTTTACTAAAACCTGGTGACACCTTATTAAGTCTGTCTCCCCTTCCATCCCTTTCCTCACTGAAAATGTTACTCCAGCCGACTCCACTCATGAGAAGGCCGAATGCCTCAATTCTGTGTTTGCTTCCAAATTTTGTGTTCCTAATGTCTCACTTTCTGTACTCACCATACCCAGTCATACCCAACTGCTCCTGGACCATGTGTCTTTTTCACTGGTGAAGGTGGAGAAGTTTCTTGCAACCCTCGACTCTAATGATGCAACTGGACTGGATGGCATCAGCTCACGTGTTGTAAAAACCTGCTCTGCTGCTCTTGTACTTCCTAGTTCAGTTCTGTTCACTCCATCATTTCACCTCAGTCATCTTTCATCTGCTTCAAAGTCAGTCAACATCAATGCATTACATAAACTAGAGAGTTCATAGAACATGATACTCTGCGCAGTGTTAAGGTTTATACAGGAGGGCCATGCCAGTCACGAAAGGTGCAAAAACCGATCCCCTTAACTACAGACCTATCAGCTTACTTCCAATCATCAGCAAGGTCATGGAATCCATCGCCACAATAGACATAAAATCCTTCCTTTTCTCAAACAGCCTCATCTCAGATCATCAATTCAGATTCAGACTAGGTCACTCTACCTTGGACATGCTGCTTCTACTCTCCCAACAATGGATGCACCCTCAATGTCAGTCATGAGATTAGGGTCGTCTCTCTAGACACATCTCGAGCATTCAATACCGTCTAGCACCCCACCTTGCTCTCCACACTCTCTGCCAATGGCATTCAAGGCCAACTCCACGCATGAATTACTGACTTCCTCTACTCCTTGAGCCAATGCGTGTCTCTCAATGAGGTCATTTAATCCTCTCTCCTGTCAAGGCTGGAGTGCCCCAATGCAGTGTTCTGGGCCCAGTTATATTCCTAATTTTTTCAACGATTTTTCTAACTGTGGAAAATCATCTTAATCTATTTATTGATGAATCCACCCTCTGAAATAAAATCCCTCATCCTTCGAACAGGCAGGCAGCAGCCTCTTCCCTCTCTGCAGACTTTGATATAATCACAAGCTGGTCAAACACTTGGAATGTGACTTTAAATCCAGAAAAATCTCACACTCTCACTCTCAATCTCCTGGGTCTCACTATCAGCCATGATCTTTCTTGGGCAAACCTCATTTTAATGTTGCTCTCCGAAGCCAGTCACTGACTGGGCATTCTCCGCCGATACAAGTATTTTTGGAAAATCATTCACTCACTGTCTACAATGCTTTCATCCACAGCTTGATCGAGTACTGCTCTCCCCTCTGGGCTGGTGCCCCTGCCTCACACCTTGCTCAGCTTGACGCCATAGAAACCAAAGCCTTCAAGATCATTGGAATCTCCCCCAAGGAAGTTCAGTCTATGGGCTTATCACTTTCATATTGTAGACAACTCGGTGGTCTTTCTGTCCTATTTTCGGGTCTTGCACCCTCTGCTCTTTCTGTGCTTTGTCTCCCCAGGTTTCTGCAGGGCACACATCGTCCACCATCAACCCCTTTCTGGTGAAGCTCCCAAAATCCAGAATCATGGCTTTCCTCCAGTCATTCGTTCCTCTTTTTTCCTCAACTGTGGAACCACCTTCACGTTCTCTCCAATCTCATTCTTGCTTTTAAACGTTAGCCTTCCCAGCGCCCCATTCAAGGCCATTATCTTGTGATAGACTGGTGATAGATTGTATCCTCATCCCATTTTCCCACTCTTTGCTTTTTGGACATTTGCAATTTACGGTTGGATATCGAGACCCCTCAATTATCCAACCAATACTGCAATGTAATATGTATGTTAACATTCACAGTGGATTTTAGAGTGGTTGAAATAACAGAGGCAATGGAAGATCTAATATCTTGTTGATATAATATTGCTGCGGTTTTGAGATTGGTACAGTAAAGGTTAATAAAGGTTAAAGGTTTGCCCCCCATAGATAGTCATACGAGCAACACGTAGCCTCATTTGTAGTATAGTTATGTCTTAGTATATGTGAGAGTAGGCCCCTTCCAATGTGCTCTTTCCAAGTTCCCAGTTTTTTCTTCTTGAGTGTTTCTATCTATCTTGTCCACCCAATGTCCTCCCATAGCTCTCGTTGTTCCCTACATCCCTTATTATTTGTCCAAGTCCCCCTCTATTTTGTCCCTCTTCTTTGCTGTTGGTGTGTTTCCCCACTCTCTTTATCCTGTTCCTTTTGTTCTGTTATGTCCTGATCAGTTATATTTTCTACCTCCTCCATGAGCATCGACGTTGCATATGAAACAAGAAAAAGAGCAATCAGAGATTGCAAACCCTTGCCAGGATGTATTTTCAGTGGTTTTTTTAAGGCTTTTGTATTAAATCAAATATGGCGGCCGAACCACGTGACCTATGACGTCATAATTATCATAAAAAAATTATACAGGTGGAGTTGCACCTAGGGTGAAAATTTCCTGTCAATCGGACCAACGGTTGCAGAGAAAATCATATTTATTCTGTGCGGAACAAACAAACAGACAGACAGACAGACAAACAGATAAATGAAAAATCGGTCAGAGACTGAGGACTTACTGGAATGTACTTTTTTATCGGCCATTTTGGACAAATATGGCGGCCGAACCACGTGACCGATGACATCATCATTATTTGTTTTCTAAACTAATTTATTCCTTGATGATGCTCAAGAAATTTCATCTTGATCGGATGAAGTTTTGTACTTGTCGAATTATGACGTCATAATGGAGGCACCTATGACATCATCATTAACATATTTTATTCCCCATGGAGAGTTCTTTACAATGAGCCACGTCTCAATTTTGTCTGTTCAGCACTTTCAGAGATATAGTGGTGCAAATTTTTTCGGTTTTCCCAAGATGGCGGCCGAACCACGTGACCCATGACATCATCATTTTTTTTTTCTCCACCAGTTAATGCCGACATGGTGCTCAAGAAATTTCATCTCAAATGGATGAAGCTTCGTACTTGTCGAATTATGACGTCATAATGGAGGCACCTATGACATCATTAACATATTTTACTCCCCATGGAGAGTTCTTTACAATGAGCCACGTCTCAATTTTTTCTAGTCAGTGCTTTTAGAGATATAGAGGTGCAACGTTTTTGGTTTTTCCAAGATAGCGGCCAAACCACGTGACCTATGACGTCATAATTATCATAAAAAAATTATACAGGTGGAGTTGCACCTCGGGTGAAAATTTCCTGTCAATCGGACCAACGGTTGCAGAGAAAATCATATTTATTCTGTGCGGACAAACAAACAGACAGACAGACAGACAAACAGATAAATGAAAAATCGGTCAGGGACTGAGGACTTACTGGAATGTACTTTTTTATCGGCCATTTTGGACAAATATGGCGGCCCGAACCACGTGACCGATGACGTCATCATTATTTGTTTTCTAAACTAATTTATTCCTTGATGATGCTCAAGAAATTTCATCTTGATCGGATGAAGTTTTGTACTTGTCGAATTATGACGTCATAATGGAGGCACCTATGACATCATCATTAACACATTTTATTCCCCATGAAGAGTTCTTTACAATGAGCCATGTCTCAATTTTTTCTATTCAGCACTTTCGGAGATATAGAGGTGCAAAATTTTTCGGTTTTTCGAAGATGGCGGCCGAACCACGTGACCGATGACGTCATCAATTGAACACAGTCTATTCCAGGGCAAGACAAATATGTGTGTACAGTTTGGCGATTCTACATGCAACGGTGTAGACGTAGTGCTGCGCACAGACAGACAGACCGACAGACAAACAGACAGACAGATGAAAAATCGGTCAGAGACCGAGGACTTGCCGGAATGTACTTTTTTATCGGCCATTTAGGACAAATATGGCGGCCGAACCATGTGACCGATGACGTCATCATTAACATATTTTATTCCCCATGGAGAGTTCTTTACAATGAGCCATACCTCAATTTTTTCTGTTCAGGACTTTTGGAGATGTGGAGGTGCAGAGTTTTTCGGTTTTTCCAAGATGGCGGCCGACCACGTGACTGATGACGTCATCATTAACATATTTTATTCCCCATGGAGAGTTCTTTACAATGAGCCATGTCTCAATTTTTTCTGTTCAGCACTTTTGGAGTTATAGTGGTGAAAATGTTTGCCGTTTTTCCAAGATGGCGGCCGACCACGTGACATATGACGTCATCATTAACATATTTTATTCCCCATGGAGAGTTCTTTACAATGAGCCAAGTCTCAATTTTTTCTGTTCAGCACTTTTGGAGATATAGTGGCGCAACGTTTTTCGGTTTTTCCAAGATGGCGCCAGAACCACGTGACTGATGACGTCATCAATTGGGCACAGTCTATTCCAGGGCAAGACCAATATGTGTGCAAAGTTTGGCGATTCTACGTGCAACGGTGTAGACGCAGTGCTGCAAACAGACAGACAGACAGACAGACAAACAGATGAAAAATCGGTCAGAGACCGAGGACTTGCCGGAATTTACTTTTTTGTCGGCCATTTAGGACAAATATGGCGGCCGAACCATGTGACCGATGACATCATCATTAACATAATTTATTCCCCATGGAGAGTTCTTTACAATGAGCCATGTCTCAATTTTGTCTATTCAGCACTTTCAGAGATATGGAGGTGCAAAGTTTTTCGGTTTTTCCAAGATGGCGGCCGAACCACGTGGCCTATGACGTCATCATTAACATATTTTATTCCATATGGAGAGTTCTTTACAATGAGCCATGTCTCAATTTTTTCTGTTCAGCACTTTTGGAGATATAGTGGCGCAACGTTTTTCGGTTTTTCCAAGATGGCGGCCGAACCACGTGACCTATGACGTCATCATTAACATATTTTATTCCCCATGGAGAGTTCTTTACAATGAGCCATGTCTCAATTTTTTCTGTTCAGCACTTTTGGAGATATAATGGTGCAAAGTTTTGCCGTTTTTCAAAGATGGCGGCCGACCACGTGACATATGACGTCATCATTTACATATTTTATTCCCCATGGAGAGTTCTTTACAATGAGCAATGTCTCAATTTTTTCTGTTCAGCACTTTTGGAGATATAGTGGCGCAACGTTTTGCCGTTTTTCCAAGATGGCGACCGAACCACGTGACTGATGACGTCATCATTTACATATTTTATTCCCCATGGAGAGTTCTTTACAATGAGCCATGTCTCAATTTTTTCTGTTCAGTACTTTCGGAGATATAGAGGTGCAAAGTTTTTCGGTTTTTCCAAGATGGCGGCCGAACCACGTCACCGATGACGTCATCATTTACATATTTTATTCCCCATGGAGAGTTCTTTACAATGAGCCATGTCTCAATTTTTTCTGTTCAGTACTTTCGGAGATATAGAGGTGCAAAGTTTTTCGGTTTTTCCAAGATGGCGGCCGAACCACGTGACATATGACGTCATCATTAACATATTTTATTCCCCATGGAGAGTTCTTTACAATGAGCCATGTCTCAATTTTTTCTGTTCAGTACTTTCGGAGATATAGAAGTGCAAAGTTTTTCGGTTTTTCCAAGATGGCGGCCAAACCACGTCACCGATGACGTCATCAATTGGGCACAGTCTATTCCAGGGCAAGACCAATATGTGTGCAAAGTTTGGCGATTCTACGTGCAACGGTGTAGACGCAGTGCTGCAAACAGACAGACAAACAGACAGACAGACAGACAGACAGACAAACAGACAAACGAACAGATCAACATACTTGCCGGAAAAAATTTTCCGGCAAGTAACGAACAGATCAACATACTTGCCGGAAAATTTTTTCCGGCAAGTAACAAACAGACAGACAAACAAATGAAAAATCGGTCAGAGACCGAGGACTTGCCGGAATATACTTTTTTTATTGGCCATTTTGGACAAATATGATGGCCGAACCACGAGATCGATGATGTCATCATTATTTGTTTTCTAAACTAATTTATTCTGAGATTATGCTCGTGTTGTTGGTGTTGGGCTAGCGGCTAGGGTGCCGGCTTAGGATACCAAGGATCCTGGGTTTGAATCCCGGTCGATCGCTGAATTAACGCCAGGGGGGTTGACTCAGCCTGTTCATCCTTCCGAGGTCGGCTAATTGAGTACCAGTTCACTGGTAATTCCCTGTTTGTCGTTAAAGGCGGCAAAAAGGGTTGGCGTCAGGAAGGGCATCCGGCCGTAAAACATTGCTTCAAAAAGGGGAGCAAAAAACAACAACAACCACGGTTCCCGAAAAAGGCCAACCCCCGCTTTGCGGGGAAAAATGGCCTCTAAAGGTGGTTATTTTTTTTATTTTTTTTTATGCTCAAGAAATTTCATCTTGATCGGATGAAGTTTTGTACTTGTCAAATTATGATGTTATAATGGAGGCACCGATGACATCATCATCAACACATTTTATTCCCCATGGAGAGTTCTATACAATGAGCCATGTCTCAATTTTTTCTGTTCAGTACTTTCGGAGATATGGCGGTGCAAATTATTTCGGTTTTTCCAAGATGGCCGCCGAAACACGTGACCGATGACGTCATAAATTGGGCACAGTCTATTCCAGGGCAAGACGAATATGTGTGCAAAGTTTGGCGATTCTCCGTGCAACGGTGTAGACGCAGTGCTGCAAACAGACAGACAGACAGACAAACAGACAGACAGATGAAAAATCGGTCAGAGACCGAGGACTTGCCGGAATGTACTTTTTTATCGGCCATTTAGGACAAATATGGCGGCCAAACCACGTGACCGATGAAGTCATCATTACTTGTTTTCTAAACTAATTTATTCCTTGATGATGCTCAAGAAATTTCATCTTGATCGGATGAAGTTTTGTACTTGGCGAATTATGACGTCATAATGGAGGAACCTATGACATCATCATTAACATATTTTATTCCCCATGGAGAGTTCTTTACAATGAGCCATGTCTCAATTTTTTCTGTTCAGTACTTTCGGAGATATAGAGGTGCAAAGTTTTTCGGTTTTTCCAAGATGGCGGCCGAACCACGTCACCGATGACGTCATCAATTGGGCACAGTCTATTCCAGGGCAAGACCAATATTTGTGCAAAGTTTGGCGATTCTACGTGCAACGGTGTAGACGCAGTGCTGCAAACAGACAGACAGACAGACAAACAGACAGATGAAAAATCGGTCAGAGACCGAGGACTTGCCGGAATTTACTTTTTTGTCGGCCATTTAGGACAAATATGGCGGCCGAACCATGTGACCGATGACATCATCATTAACATAATTTATTCCCCATGGAGAGTTCTTTACAATGAGCCATGTCTCAATTTTGTCTATTCAGCACTTTCAGAGATATGGAGGTGCAAAGTTTTTCGGTTTTTCCAAGATGGCGGCCGAACCACGTGGCCTATGACGTCATCATTAACATATTTTATTCCACATGGAGAGTTCTTTACAATGAGCCATGTCTCAATTTTTTCTGTTCAGCACTTTTGGAGATATAGTGGCGCAACGTTTTTCGGTTTTTCCAAGATGGCGGCCGAACCACGTGACCTATGACGTCATCATTAACATATTTTATTCCCCATGGAGAGTTCTTTACAATGAGCCATGTCTCAATTTTTTCTGTTCAGCACTTTTGGAGATATAATGGTGCAAAGTTTTGCCGTTTTTCCAAGATGGCGGCCGACCACGTGACATATGACGTCATCATTTACATATTTTATTCCCCATGGAGAGTTCTTTACAATGAGCAATGTCTCAATTTTTTCTGTTCAGCACTTTTGGAGATATAGTGGCGCAACGTTTTGCCGTTTTTCCAAGATGGCGACCGAACCACGTGACTGATGACGTCATCATTTACATATTTTATTCCCCATGGAGAGTTCTTTACAATGAGCCATGTCTCAATTTTTTCTGTTCAGTACTTTCGGAGATATAGAGGTGCAAAGTTTTTCGGTTTTTCCAAGATGGCGGCCGAACCACGTCACCGATGACGTCATCATTTACATATTTTATTCCCCATGGAGAGTTCTTTACAATGAGCCATGTCTCAATTTTTTCTGTTCAGTACTTTCGGAGATATAGAGGTGCAAAGTTTTTCGGTTTTTCCAAGATGGCGGCCGAACCACGTGACATATGACGTCATCATTAACATATTTTATTCCCCATGGAGAGTTCTTTACAATGAGCCATGTCTCAATTTTTTCTGTTCAGTACTTTCGGAGATATAGAAGTGCAAAGTTTTTCGGTTTTTCCAAGATGGCGGCCAAACCACGTCACCGATGACGTCATCAATTGGGCACAGTCTATTCCAGGGCAAGACCAATATGTGTGCAAAGTTTGGCGATTCTACGTGCAACGGTGTAGACGCAGTGCTGCAAACAGACAGACAAACAGACAGACAGACAGACAGACAGACAAACAGACAAACGAACAGATCAACATACTTGCCGGAAAAAATTTTCCGGCAAGTAACGAACAGATCAACATACTTGCCGGAAAATTTTTTCCGGCAAGTAACAAACAGACAGACAAACAAATGAAAAATCGGTCAGAGACCGAGGACTTGCCGGAATATACTTTTTTTATTGGCCATTTTGGACAAATATGATGGCCGAACCACGAGATCGATGATGTCATCATTATTTGTTTTCTAAACTAATTTATTCTGAGATTATGCTCGTGTTGTTGGTGTTGGGCTAGCGGCTAGGGTGCCGGCTTAGGATAACCAAGGATCCTGGGTTCGAATCCCGGTCGATCGCTGAATTAACGCCAGGGGGGTTGACTCAGCCTGTCATCCTTCCGAGGTCGGCTAATTGAGTACCAGTTCACTGGTAATTCCCTGTTTGTCGTTAAAGGCGGCAAAAAGGGTTGGCGTCAGGAAGGGCATCCGGCCGTAAAACATTGCTTCAAAAAGGGGACCAAAAAACAACAACAACCACGGTTCCCGAAAAAGGCCAACCCCCGCTTTGCGGGGAAAAATGGCCTCTAAAGGTGGTTATTTTTTTTATTTTTTTTTATGCTCAAGAAATTTCATCTTGATCGGATGAAGTTTTGTACTTGTCAAATTATGATGTTATAATGGAGGCACCGATGACATCATCATCAACACATTTTATTCCCCATGGAGAGTTCTATACAATGAGCCATGTCTCAATTTTTTCTGTTCAGTACTTTCGGAGATATGGTGGTGCAAATTATTTCGGTTTTTCCAAGATGGCCGCCGAAACACGTGACCGATGACGTCATAAATTGGGCACAGTCTATTCCAGGGCAAGACGAATATGTGTGCAAAGTTTGGCGATTCTCCGTGCAACGGTGTAGACGCAGTGCTGCAAACAGACAGACAGACAGACAAACAGACAGACAGATGAAAAATCGGTCAGAGACCGAGGACTTGCCGGAATGTACTTTTTTATCGGCCATTTAGGACAAATATGGCGGCCAAACCACGTGACCGATGAAGTCATCATTACTTGTTTTCTAAACTAATTTATTCCTTGATGATGCTCAAGAAATTTCATCTTGATCGGATGAAGTTTTGTACTTGGCGAATTATGACGTCATAATGGAGGAACCTATGACATCATCATTAACATATTTTATTCCCCATGGAGAGTTCTTTACAATGAGCCATGTCTCAATTTTTTCTGTTCAGTACTTTCGGAGATATAGAGGTGCAAAGTTTTTCGGTTTTTCCAAGATGGCGGCCGAACCACGTCACCGATGACGTCATCAATTGGGCACAGTCTATTCCAGGGCAAGACCAATATTTGTGCAAAGTTTGGCGATTCTACGTGCAACGGTGTAGACGCAGTGCTGCAAACAGACAGACAGACAGACAAACAGACAGATGAAAAATCGGTCAGAGACCGAGGACTTGCCGGAATTTACTTTTTTGTCGGCCATTTAGGACAAATATGGCGGCCGAACCATGTGACCGATGACATCATCATTAACATAATTTATTCCCCATGGAGAGTTCTTTACAATGAGCCATGTCTCAATTTTGTCTATTCAGCACTTTCAGAGATATGGAGGTGCAAAGTTTTTCGGTTTTTCCAAGATGGCGGCCGAACCACGTGGCCTATGACGTCATCATTAACATATTTTATTCCACATGGAGAGTTCTTTACAATGAGCCATGTCTCAATTTTTTCTGTTCAGCACTTTTGGAGATATAGTGGCGCAACGTTTTTCGGTTTTTCCAAGATGGCGGCCGAACCACGTGACCTATGACGTCATCATTAACATATTTTATTCCCCATGGAGAGTTCTTTACAATGAGCCATGTCTCAATTTTTTCTGTTCAGCACTTTTGGAGATATAATGGTGCAAAGTTTTGCCGTTTTTCCAAGATGGCGGCCGACCACGTGACATATGACGTCATCATTTACATATTTTATTCCCCATGGAGAGTTCTTTACAATGAGCAATGTCTCAATTTTTTCTGTTCAGCACTTTTGGAGATATAGTGGCGCAACGTTTTGCCGTTTTTCCAAGATGGCGACCGAACCACGTGACTGATGACGTCATCATTTACATATTTTATTCCCCATGGAGAGTTCTTTACAATGAGCCATGTCTCAATTTTTTCTGTTCAGTACTTTCGGAGATATAGAGGTGCAAAGTTTTTCGGTTTTTCCAAGATGGCGGCCGAACCACGTCACCGATGACGTCATCATTTACATATTTTATTCCCCATGGAGAGTTCTTTACAATGAGCCATGTCTCAATTTTTTCTGTTCAGTACTTTCGGAGATATAGAGGTGCAAAGTTTTTCGGTTTTTCCAAGATGGCGGCCGAACCACGTGACATATGACGTCATCATTAACATATTTTATTCCCCATGGAGAGTTCTTTACAATGAGCCATGTCTCAATTTTTTCTGTTCAGTACTTTCGGAGATATAGAAGTGCAAAGTTTTTCGGTTTTTCCAAGATGGCGGCCAAACCACGTCACCGATGACGTCATCAATTGGGCACAGTCTATTCCAGGGCAAGACCAATATGTGTGCAAAGTTTGGCGATTCTACGTGCAACGGTGTAGACGCAGTGCTGCAAACAGACAGACAAACAGACAGACAGACAGACAGACAGACAAACAGACAAACGAACAGATCAACATACTTGCCGGAAAAAATTTTCCGGCAAGTAACGAACAGATCAACATACTTGCCGGAAAATTTTTTCCGGCAAGTAACAAACAGACAGACAAACAAATGAAAAATCGGTCAGAGACCGAGGACTTGCCGGAATGTACTTTTTTATCGGCCATTTAGAACAAATATGGCGGCTGAACCACGTGATAGATGACGTCATCATTAACATATTTTATTCCCCATGGAGAGTTCTTTACAATGAGCCATGTCTCAATTTTTTCCATTCTGCACTTTTGGAGATTTCGTGGTGCAAAGTTTTGCCGTTTTTCCAAGATGGCGGCCGCACCACGTGACCGATGACATCATCATTAACATGTTTTATTCCCCATGGAGAGTTCTTTACAATGAGCCATGTCTCAATTTTTTCTGTTCAGCACTTTTGGAGATATAGTGGTGCAAAGTTTTGCCGTTTTTCCAAGATGGCGGCCGAACCACCTGACTGATGAGGTCATCATTAACATATTTTATTCCCCATG
This sequence comes from Myxine glutinosa, assembly GCF_964187855.1. NCBI lineage: Eukaryota > Metazoa > Chordata > Myxini > Myxiniformes > Myxinidae > Myxine > Myxine glutinosa. Next base: position 89,025,720 of record NC_136268.1, read on the forward strand.
GAGAGTTCTTTACAATGAGCCATGTCTCAATTTTTTCTATTCAGCACTTTCGGAGATATGGAGGTGCATAGTTTTTCGGATTTTCCAAGATGGCGGCCGAATCACGTGACCGATGACGTCATCATTATCATATTGTATTCTCCATGGAGAGTTCTTTGCAATGAGCCATGTCTCAATTTTTTCTATTCAGTACATTCAGAGATATGGATGTGCAAAGTTTTTCGGTTTTTCCAAGATGGCGGCCGAACCACGTGACTGATGACGTCATCATTAACATATTTTATTCCACATGGAGAGTTCTTCACAATGAGCCATGTCTCCATTTTTTCTGTTCAGCACTTTTGGAGATATAGTGGTGCAAAGTTTTTCGGTTTTCCCAAGATGGCGGCCGAACCACGTGACTGATGATGTCATCATTAACATATTTTATTCTCCATGGAGAGTTCTTTACAATGAGCCATGTCTCAATTTTTTCTGTTCAGGACTTTCGGAGATATGGAGGTGCAAAAATTTTCGTTTTTTCCAAGATGGCGGCCGAACCACGTGACCGATGACGTCATCATTAACATATTTTATTCCCCATGGAGAGTTCTTTACAATGAGCCATGTCTCAATTTTTTCTGTCAGCACTTTGAGATATCGAGGTGCAAAAATTTTCGGTTTTTCCAAGATGGCGGCCGAACCACGTGACCGATGACGTCATCATTTGGGCACAGTATATTCGAGGGCAAGACAAATACGTGTGCAAAGTTTGGTGATTCTACGTGCAACGGTGTAGACGTAGTGCTGCAAACAGACAAACAGACAAACAGATGAAAAATCGGTCAGAGACCGAGGACTTGCCGGAATGTACTTTTTTATCGGCCATTTAGGACAAATATGGCGGCCGAACCACGTGACTGATGACGTCATCATTAACATATTTTATTCCCCATGGAGAGTTCTTTACAATGAGCCATGCCTCAATTTCTTCTATTCAGGACTTTTGGAGATGTGGAGGTGCAGAGTTTTTCGGTTTTTCCAAGATGGCGGCCGAACCACGTGACCGATGACATCATCATTAACATATTTTATTCCCCATGGAGAGTTCTTTACAATGAGCCATGTCTCAATTTTTTCTATTCAGCACTTTCGGAGATGTTGAGGTGCTAGGTTTTTCGGTTTTTCCAAGATGGCGGCCGACCACGTGACTGATGACGTCATCATTAACATATTTTATTCCCCATGGAGAGTTCTTGACAATGAGCCATGTCTCAATTCTTTCTGTTCAGCACTTTTGGAGATATAGTGGCGCAACGTTTTGCCGTTTTTCCAAGATGGCGACTGAACCACGTGACTGATGACGTCATCATTTACATATTTTATTCCCCATGGAGAGTTCTTTACAATGAGCCATGTCTCAATTTTTTCTGTTCAGTACTTTTGGAGATATAGAGGTGCAAAGTTTTTCGGTTTTTCCAAGATGGCGGCCGAACCACGTCACCGATGACGTCATCAATTGGGCACAGTCTATTCCAGGGCAAGACGAATATGTGTGCAAAGCTTGGCGATTCTACGTGCAACGGTGTAGATGCAGTGCTGCAAACAGACAGACAGACAGACAAACAGACAGACAAACAGACAGACAAACAAACGAACAGATCAACATACTTGCCGGAATCTTTTCCGGCAAGTAACAAACGAACAGATCAACATACTTGCCGGAAAAAATTTTCCGGCAAGTAACAAACAGACAAACAGACAAACAAACGAACAGATCAACATACTTGCTGGAAAATTTTTCCGGCAAGTAACAAACGAACAGATCAACATACTTGCCGGAAATTTTTCCGGCAAGTAACAAACCAACCGATCAACATACTTGCCGGAATCTTTTCCGGCAAGTAATGAAAAATCACTCATAGTGACACTTGGCAAAACGGAACAAAGTAGCATGGCACTCAGTGGAGCATCCTTTTGACCTCAAAAATAATTCGTGGTTGAATTCAGTTTGCTGAAATGAAAATCCTTTTCAGATTTCAAGGTAATCGGATGAAAATTGAGGATTTTAGAAATTTACACAAAGGAGTTGACCTTTGGCCTATGTTGGCCTTTTGACCTTTTGACCCCAAATGTATATAAGATTTTGTCGGACCACAAACTCTACCATTTGGTGAAGTTTCGTGAAGATTGGTTTAAAATTGTGAACTGTAGGCAAGTATAAGTGAGCGGACAGACAAACAAACACACAAACCGGAGTGATCAACATACTTGCAAAAATTAAAAAGGATTTTTTTTTTTGCCAAGTAACAAACAAACGGACTCAAATGCAATACCCTCTCCTCTGGCGAGGGTAATAAATGAATAATAAGGCAAGGAAGGTAAAATTACCCAAATTGGCCATCTTTTTAAATACCGAGCTTTGGATTACAGTCCTCTTCCTCTTTGTTATCAACCCTTTGAGTACGGGATTTTTTTTGATAAAAATACCCCCGGTACGGGATCAATTTGGCATTTTGGTACGGGAATGCAACCACGTACTGACCATCTATTTATAGGTATAGTCGATGACGTGTTATAACGTCATCCATACACAAAACTTTTTTGCGGGTTGCGGCACTGGACGTCATCCGTACTCGAAGGGTTAAATACAAGCAAAAGTACCCGGTGTTGCTGGGTAACAATGAGTCGCTTCCTCACTGGAATATGAATGAGGAGGGAGGAGAGAAGGAATGGAGAGGGTAGGAGGAGTGGAGGTCGGGGGGAGAGGAGGGGGAAGGAATGGGGAGTGAGGAAAGGGGAATGGGGGGCGGGGGGGGGACAGGAACGGGAAATGGGGAGGGGAAGTGAAGTGAAGGGGAGGGGGAGGAGAGAGAGGGAAGGGGAGTGGGGAAGGGAAGGTGAGGGTTAGTATAATCGCACAGAAATGTTAGTCAATAAAGAAATGGGTACGTAAAAACAAAAAAGCAGCTCTGTCTACTGTAACGCCATGGCTTGCAAAACCAGCCTGAATAGCGTTCACCCAGTGGTGGTTAATCATATTCAAAAATATATGCAATCTGGGTCCATCATCTAGAGGGAATTTAATAAACAGATCTAGTTACAGTGGAGCAGTGGCGCATAAAGGAGAAATGACACTCGTAGAGAGATGTCAAATTGCCGCCACCCCTCGTAACTTGCCATAAGTCTTTGAATGGTGTGTGTGTGTGTGTGTGTGTGTGTGTGTGTGTGTGTGTATCCGTGTCCATGTGTGTCCCAGTGTGTGTGTGTGTGTGTGTGTGTGTGTGTCCTTGTGTGTGTGTGTGTCCGTGTGTGTGTGTCTGTGTGTGTGTGTCCGTGTGTGTGTGTGTGTGTGTCTGTGTGTGTGTGTGCAGTGTCCGTGTGTGTGTGTGTGCAGTGTCCATGTCAGGGCGGTAACCTTTTTACCATTTGAGTTTTGTCATCAAATTTTCACCAAAGCTTTATCTATCTATAATTCCAGTAATCTCTGTACGTCTGTACGTCTGTACGTTTGTTTGTCTGTGACCGCTGTTTCTCGACAACCACGGGTCCGATATACTTTTAACTTGCCAGGTATATTGCTGGGGACCCGAGGATGTGCCTTTTCAAGGTTTCATATTAATCGGACAATTACTTACCGAGCTATGTCCAAAAAACGATTCAACCAATCAGAGAGCAGCGAACGATCGCGTGTGCCGAACGTGGAGGACACACTCTGCCTCGGATGGCACATTTGAGAGCGTATTCATTTATTTCACGTTTGCAAACTATGTTGGCGTTAAACTATGTTTTAAAACTAATAAAACCGAATTTGCGATTCATTCGCTTTCCTGCGCGTTTGTGCACGCGATGGCGATTTCTTTACCAAACTCCGGAAGCCGTTCGCTTTGGACCAAACCATTGCATGTAAATAGAGGGGGGGGATTGTCACCGTACTCGCAAGCCGTTCGCTTTGGACCAAACCATTTCATGTAAATAGAGGGGGGGGATATAATTTTAGATATAGATATAGTACGGGCAATGCCCTAGTAATGAGAATATGGAGAAGGCAAATTAAGAAATTTTGTCAAAAGGTCAAAGGTCAGCATCACATAAAATCATCAATTTTCATGTGATTGACCTGAAATTTTAGGAATTTGCGTATTGGGTCAATTAATTTGTGGACAGCACAGATGGAGTACACAAAAATGGCAACACAAAGATTTATCTTTAAATAGTTTTCTATAAATGTGAAAATCAAGCAGCAAATCAGCAAAATGTGGATACCACTGAGAGCAGACAAAATGTCGACTTTACATTTGCAATGAAATTGTTTGACATGGTGGACGTTTGATATGAGTTCCAAACACAACGTAAATTTGTTGTTTTTTTAATAAGTATATTTATGTAGGTACATCAATATAACTATCTATTAATGCTATGAAAGTACACAACAACAACAACAACATGCATTTTAAGGCCATTTTCCCTGCTAGAGCGGGGGTTAGCCTTACGGTCCCCATGACAATCTTCTCCATTTTGCCCTATTTTCTGCATCTCTCCTTGTTAACCCCCTTGCCCGCATTTCTTCTTCCACCATCTTTAGCCAAGTCTTTCTCGGTCTTCCCCGTCCTCTACTTCCTTCTACATTCATTTCCATCACTCTTCTCAACCAGTCACTTTCAGTTTCATCCTTCCTCAACACATGACAAAACCATCTCAACCTGTTCCTCTTCACAGCATCAATCACAGGCTATGCTATGAAATGCTATGAATGCTATGATGCTATGCTATGAATGCTAATGCTATGAAAGTATATCGCACAAAAATGTGAGCTCTGTGGCTCTGTCTACTGTAACGCCATGGCTCACAAAAGCAGCCTCAATAAAAACAAAAAGGGACCTATGTCTACTGTAATGCCATGGCTTGCAAAATAAGCCTGAATAGCGTTCACCAAGTGGTGGTTAATCATATTCAAAAAATATTTTAAAAACTGATCACGGGAACAGTGAAGTGACACCCTATCACATGGAAGTAGGAATTCAGTTAAAAATTAGTGAAGTTAAATGAATAAAAACTAACCCAGAAGCTGAATCACAGCCGCGCTTAAATAAATGAATATATTGTCACGTGCTCCTCCCCAACCCCCTGGTCACGGTGTACCTCCGAGCCCCGAGAGGAGTCACGGCAGAAAAATGTGTTATTCTGTATGTCGAAGATCACTGGTGAAGCCACACCAATTGTTACCAACAAACAAATATTGTATTGTAGCGGTCCCCGCTGAATGTACACAATCGCCTTGCACCTGACAGGACGCGGCCAGGGCGCGATCGCCATGCCGGGCTCGTCCGGACGGGCCCAGACGCGCCTCTCCTGGGCATGCCCGGACTCGCTGTTCCCGGGCACGCCCGAACCTCCCGGGCACGCCCGGTCTCGTCTTTCCCGGGCATGCCCGCTCTCGCCTTTCCAGGGCTCGCCCAGAGCGCTCGGGCACGCCCAGCCTCGACTTGCCAGGCTGCGTCCAGGACGCCCGGGCATGTCCAGACTCGCCTTTCCAGGACTCGCCCTTGACACCCGGGCATGCCCGGTCTCGGTTTTCCCGGGCAAATGCCCCGGCATAAATGTGTATATATATTGCTGCCCGATAAACGGGCTTTTCAGAATACCTGAGCTGTTTTGTTTCAATAAAGCAACTCGGATGAATTCCGTCTTTGGTCGCGTCAATTCTTTCGACTCGCGTTGGAGCGCAGCTCCTTCACTGGTGACCTACCGACATGGACACGGCAGTGACTCTTAAACTGCATACCTTCTGGGAGGCTCACGCGGCTGTTTGGTTCGCCCAGGCGGACTCCCAGTTCGCCCTGCGAGGCATCACCGCGGACGACACCCGCTTCCACCACGTCGTGGCAGCGCTCGGTTCCGCCACCACGGCCCGTGCCCTGAGCCTCCTCGAACACCCGCCGGCTGCTGACAAGTATGACGCGCTGAAGACGCTCCTCCTCGACGCTTTCGCCCTCTCACCGGCGATACGCGCACGGCGCCTGCTCGACCTGCCCGAGCTCGGCGACACGCGCCCGTCCGAGTGCATGGACTACATGCTCTCGTTGCTCGGTGAGCACTCTCCGGATTTTCTGTTCCGCGAGCTGTTCCTTCGCCAGCTGCCTCACCCGGTACGCCTCGCCCTGGCTGGCACGTCGATCACTGATCCCCGCACCCTCGCCAGGGAAGCCGATAAGATCTCCTCGGCGAGCCAACACATCGGCGCGGCTACCTGGAGCCTGCCGCCGTCCGAGGCGACGCCCACGACGCCCGAGTGCCCTGCGCGGTTGGAGGCCGAACTGCCGGTGCAACTGGCGGCCGCCACGCTGCGCCGACCGCTTCCGACATAACGGCCGGGGCCTCCACCTGACCAGGCGTGGTGTTATTACCACGCCAGGTTCGGACACAAGGCTCGGACGTGCCGACCCCCGTGCACTTTCGGCCAGTCGGGAAACGGCCGGGCCGGCGTTCATTCCCAGCCATGAGCGCCGGCCACTCGGGCAACTTGCTTTTTATTCGGGACAAAGCGTCCGGGCGGCGTTTCCTTTGTGACACCGGCGCCCAACTGAGCGTCATACCCGCCTCCGAGCAGGACAGGCGGGACGCCGTTTGCGGCCCCTCTTTGGTCGCTGCTAATGGCTCGGCCATACGCACTTTCGGCCCGCGCGACGTCACCCTCTGCTTCGGCAGCCAGCGCTTTCAGTGGACCTTTGTGACCGCCTGCGTCCCCATGGCTTTGCTGGGCGCCGAATTCCTCTGCGCGCACGGGCTGCTGGTCGACGTCAAACGTCGTCGCCTTGTCAACGCCGAGACCTTCAGCTCCCTGGTGTGTACGATGAGCAGCTCCGCGCTGACCGAACTGGCGCGCGCCCTCCCGACGGCGAACGGGTTCGCTCGCCTGCTCGCGGAATTCCCGGCCCTCACGCGGCCGACGTTTTCGGCCGTCGCAGTGCGGCATGGGATCGAGCACCACATACCCACTACGGGCCCGCCGGTCTATGCCAGGGCCCGCCGCCTCGACCCGGCCAAGCTCGCCGTGGCAAAGGCCGAGTTCGACGCGTTGGAGCACCTCGGCATCGTGCGGCGCTCCAATAGCACGTGGGCCTCACCACTGCACATCTTGCCAAAGCCGGGGGGCGGATGGCGCCCGTGTGGCGACTACCGCCGCCTCAACGACGCTACCACCCCCGATAGGTACCCGATCCCGCACATCCAGGACTTTTCCGCCCGTTTGGCGGGACGGGTCATATTTTCCAAAATTGACCTGATACGGGGATACCACCAGGTACCTGTCCGGGCGGCCGACGTCCCGAAGACGGCCGTCATCACGCCGTTCGGCCTGTTTGAATTTTTGAGGATGCCGTTTGACCTCAAGAACGCGGCCCAGGCATTCCAGCGCTTAATGGACGGCGTGCTGCGCGACCTGCCATTTCTTTTCGTCTATCTGGACGACATCCTCGTCGCCAGCAAGTCCCGCGCCGAGCACCTCCTCCACCTCCGAACACTGTTCGGTCACCTCAGCGAGCACGGCTTAATTGTCAACCCGGCCAAATGCCACTTCGGCACGACGACCGTTGACTTTTTGGGCCACCGCATCACCAAGACCGGGGCCGTGCCGCTGCCGACCAAGGTCGAGGCCATCACCACGTTCCCGCGTCCCCAGTTCCATCAGGGCCCTGCAAGAGTTCCTCGGCATGGTGAATTTTTATCACCGATTCGTGCCCCGCGCTGCTCAGCTCATGCGGCCCCTTTACGAGGCCCTCCGGGGCAAGCCGGCCAAGCATGACATCGTTTGGTCCGCGGCCATGGACGCGGCCTTCGCGAGCGCAAAACGGGCCCTCGCCAACGCAACGCTGTTGGGTCACCCGGTGCTCAACGCGCCCATCGCCCTCACTATGGACGCCTCCAACTACGCGGTCGGCGCCGTCCATGAACAATGGGTGGGCGGGGTTTGGCAGCCACTCGCTTTTTTCAGCCGGCAGCTCTGGCCGAACGAGTTAAAATACACCACGTTCGACCGCGAGCTGCTCGGTCTATTCCTGGCCATTCGCCATTTCCGACACCTCCTGGAGGGCCGCCCGTTCATGGCTTTCGTCGACCACAAGCCGTTGGTCTACACAATGGCCAAAGTCACGGAGCCGTGGTCGGCCCACCAGCAGCGCCACCTCTCCGCCGTGTCGGAATTCACCACGGACATCTGGCACGTCGCCGGCAAAGACAACGCCATGGCCGACTGTCTTTCTCGGGCCAGCGCGAACGCGGTCCACCTCGGCGTGGACTTCACGCTCATGGCTGCCGACCAGACCACCGACACCTCGGTGCAGGCCCTCCGGGCGGCGGACACGGGCCTCCGCCTGGCCGACATCCCCTTCGCGGGCACCGTCCTGCTCTGCGACGTCTCACAGGGCCAGCCTCGCCCCATCGTGCCCGTTTCCTGGCAGCGCCGCATCTTCGCCTCCATCCACGGCCTTTCTCACCCGGGCCGGAAAGCTTCTCAGAAGCTGGTGTCGCCGCGTTTCGTCTGGCACGGCCTGCGACGTAACGTCCGCGACTGGGCCAACGCCTGCACGGCCTGCCAGCGGGCCAAGGTCCACCGCCACACCCAGGCCCCGCTAGCACCTTTCACCGTGCCTGCACGGCGTTTCGACCACGTCCACGTGGACCTGGTGGGTCCCCTGCCCCCATCGCGGGGGTTCACCCACCTGCTCACCATGGTGGACAGGACCACCAGGTGGCCGGAGGCCGTGCCCCTCACCTCCACCACCACCGCCGACGTGGCGCAGGCATTCATCGCCACCTGGGTCGCGCGCTTCGGCGCACCGGCGGACATCTCGTCCGACCGCGGCCCACAGTTCACGTCCGAACTTTGGGGCGTGGTCGACCGCTCGTTGGGGGTCACGCTGCACCGCACCACGGCCTACCACCCCCAAGCCAACGGGTTGTGTGAGCGGTTTCACCGCTCCATGAAGGCCGCACTCATGGCCGGCCTTCAGGACGACGGTTGGACCGACCGGCTGCCGTGGGTCCTTTTGGGCCTCCGCACGGCCCCCAAGGAGGACCTCCGGGCGTCCGCCGCCGAGCTCGTCTACAGACAGCCGCTCCGCGTCCCGGGCGAGTTCGTGCCCGACGCTACCAGTCCCTGGTCCGCCGCACACCAGTGCTCGGACCTCCAGGAGGCCGCCCGCCGATTTGCCCCCGTGGCAACGTCCCGCCACGGTGGCCCCCAGTCCTACGTCCCCCCGGCGCTTCGCACAGCGGAGTACGTCTTTGTGCGTCATGACGCGCACCGGGGGCCACTCCGGCTGCCGTACGACGGGCCCTTCCGGGTCCTGCGACGGGGCGACAAGTCCTTCGTCGTCGATGTCGGCGGCCGTTCGGACCGGATCTCTGTGGACCGCCTCAAACCGGCACACGTGGACGTCGACCGACCACCACGGTTGGCCCTTCCTCTGCGGCGAGGCCGCCCCCCGTCTACAGTTCCCCCCGCTCGACCACCCACCACCGGATCGGATCCCCCCCCCCCCCCACGACCCTCCAGGGGTCGCTTCGGCCAGGTCATCCGGACCCCCCTTAAATTGACCCTGCCGGTGCAGGTCGATTCTGGAGGGGCGTGTGTAGCGGTCCCCGCTGAATGTACACAATCGCCTTGCACCTGCCAGGACGCGGCCAGGGCGCGATCGCCATGCCAGGCTCGTCCGGACGGGCCCAGACGCGCCTCTCCTGGGCATGCCCGGACTCGCTGTTCCCGGGCACGCCCGAACCTCCCGGGCACGCCCGGTCTCGTCTTTCCCGGGCATGCCCGCTCTCGCCTTTCCAGGGCTCGCCCAGAGCGCCCGGGCACGCCCAGCCTCGACTTGCCAGGCCGCGTCCAGGACGCCCGGGCATGCCCAGCCTCGACTTGCCAGGCCGCGTCCAGGATGCCCGGACATGTCCAGACTCGCCTTTCCAGGACTCGCCCTTGACACCCGGGCATGCCCGGTCTCGGTTTTCCCGGGCAAACGCCCGGGCATTAATGTGTATATATATTGCTGCCCGATAAACGGGCTTTTCAGAATACCTGAGCTGTTTTGTTTCAATAAAGCAACTCGGACAAATTCCGTCTTTGGTCGCGTCAATTCTTTCGACTCGCGTTGGAGCGCAGCTCCTTCAGTATTAAGATCACACAAGAATAACGGTACAACAATAATAGTAATCAAAAGTACAATCTGTAGCGACCCATGGGTCCCCCAAACGAGACCAGCAGCAGAATCTCCTTGCTCCAGCCGGTGACGTCACCGGCGGACAACCTCGGCGCCGGGGTGGCTGGTCACGTGACCACCAAAGCGTGCCGCGCATACGGTTATGGTCCTTTGCACCTGTCGGTCACGTGAGCACCGAAACGCGCCTCGCCTGAGAGGCGTGGTTTTCGGTTTCGGTTATGATTTCGGGTTGGGATATATACACAAAGAATTAAGTTAAGCACCCCCCCGTTTTTTTACAACCTCGCACATTACAAGTTTGTTGTCGTCAAAACAGTGTAATATACCCATGATATTGCTATATTTTCTGGAGAAGTGATATTATGGTCACATAAAAACATAACAATCATGCCGTTTTCAATATTTTATTCTGAATAATTTAAGGTGAAATGTTTTGGGAATTTTAGGCATATTTTCGCCTCAATTTAAGTATGGAGCTATAGGTCCATCACGGACAGTGTGGATGACGTTTATGTTTTCTAACGTACAGTCATTGTTCTGAGAAGACCTCTAGCGATCTTTGCGTCAATAACGTGTGTAGGACCCACGTGATCGGATCACTGACTCAACCCTACGTCTCATAGACCCTGTAAGCCGTCGTATGCGTTGCTGTGGCAGGTTGTTCCATTCCCGATGTAATGCACGTTCCAATTCATCCAGATTGGCTATTGGAGGGACCATCTTCGCAATTTGTCGTCCCAACATGTCCCAAACGTGCTCGAGGGGGTTCAGGTCAGGACTGTACGCAGGCCAGGGGATGGTTGTCACAGCACCTTGCTCCATCCGATCACGTGGGTCCTACACACGTTATTGACGCAAAGATCGCTAGAGGTCTTCTCAGAACAATGACTGTACGTTAGAAAACATAAACGTCATCCACACTGTCCGTGATGGACCTATAGCTCCATACTTAAATTGAGGTGAAAATATGCCTAAAATTCCCAAAAAATTTCACCTTAAATTATTCAGAATAAAATATTGAAAACGGCATGATTGTTATGTTTTTATGTGACCATAATATCACTTCTCCAGAAAATATAGCAATATCATGGGTATATTACACTGTTTTGACGACAACAAACTTGTAATGTGCGAGGTTGTAAAAAAACGGGGGGGGTGCTTAACTTAATTCTTTGTGTATATATGCAGCCCGATAAACGGGCTTTGGAGAGTTCCCGAGTTGGTTTTTACAATAAACATCTTCTCGGACGAGTTTGTGTCTTGCCCATCACTTCGTCCGTCTCAAGCAAGAGCCCGGCTCTTCAAATCAATATATATCCTATGATGGTACCATCAGTTTCGTAACATATAACTTAGTATCCCTAACTTAAGGTTCATCTGTGAAAAAATTTAAAAGAAGCTAATTTCAACTGATTTGGGTAGGTATCGGTATGGACAACTACCAAAAAAAAGTAAGGAGGGATAGGGGTTGGGGAAACCTTTTTATTAGAGGTCAAAGGTCATTGACCTCTGCCTAAATCATATAAAATTGTATTTCAGCAACAAAATATGGTATATAGATGATCTTGGTGTCAAAATGCACAGGATTACGAAAGAAGATGACATAGAATAATGACTGACCCATGGAACCAATTACTGACCTCCGAAAATGAGGTCAAAGGTCAAAAATAGACGTCTTATCACCAAAATATCATATCTTCTTCCCAGCCATCCGCCGCATATGTTCATGGTCTTTCGTTGATGATTCCTCCCCGTAGCCATCAAACACTACAGTAGCATCCTTGAATTTGTTGTCAACATATCTGACATATGTATCAACTATAGTCTTGATGGTTGCACCGCTGGACCACTTTACCTGATGAAGTAGCCACCCTCCATCAACAACATGCATCTTGCTGTTTATGTCCACGTCAAGTATTGTAGCTGTTTCCTTGAGCATCTTGCCAAATTCATGCTTTTTGGGTTTTCTCATCATGCGATCCATTGTGAAGAGAGATGTTGGGACCGGGGTCAGCTCAAATTTGAACATGTGTTCGATCCCTGCATCTCTCTCTGCCATGAAAATCAGTCTATTGAAAAGAAGGGTCTTTTCGATGTAGATCCTCTTGTCGCCTACCTTTACTTTCTTCTGAAGTTCAGCCAGATTTTTGCATTTCTTTGCTGTCTTCATGCTCTTAACCGGTGACTCATTATCAAGATCCTTTTGCATTTCATGGCCTATCCTCACTGAATCATCACAGTTGACAATTGACTTGTCGGTAGTTATTACTCCACTAGACAGCGAAGTAATGGTGTTGGGGTCTTTTACCTGAAATGAAAAATGAAATATTATTTTACATAGCTAATATGATAAGTAAATGTTCCACAAATAGTAACTGAAATGTGGAATGATTTCTGTGCTACTATCAGTAAATGAAACAGATCTATACTAACCTCTATGAAGGGGTTATGAGTTGAAAACCATGCAGAAATCAACTTGACGTACTGGCTGTCTTTCTCTAGACGCTTTGCCCCAAGGTCTGTGTGGGTCCTCTTACTCCGCTTTCCACCAATCATTTCTTCCATCAGGTCCCCCAGAAGCTTGAGATGTGAAAACGTACCAGCCCATACTTTCACAGAGCTCTCGTTGCGCATTCTTCCTCTTGTTAAGCCTCCATTTGACTTGGCTTTCCGCATGAGTGTCTCTTCGAGTGTCTGGTCAGAAAATTGTCCAGAAAATTGCTCATCGCTGTAGCGTGTTGTGTGATTCCCCTTGTAGCATTTATTATGATAGACAGCCTCTTCCGCTACAAGATCTGCCATTCCTTCCAAGCGTCCTTTCACAGCCATTCCAAGACTATATTTTCTTTCACTTGCGATTCTCAGAAGTGATTTCTTTAGCGTCATAGTTGATGCTCGATGTATGGTCTGCTGTCTATCAGGATGTCTTTCATCAAAATGGATATCCTCATTGCATATGAAACATCTTTCACTGTACGGAAATCGAGTAGAACCCTGGCCTGAAAACATTACATGAAAACATGGACAAAGTTAGTTGCCATCCCATGTAAATCACCATACTAACTTCAAACATTCAAAATTCAAACAAAATAACATAAAACAGGTATGGGCTTGGAATCTTAATGAAATTTACATGAATCAAGTAAAGAATTACTTTATCTTACCATCAACTTTGTCATCATTTACTGCTTGAGACACCTTTTGTCGCTTTGGTCTTGGCGCATGCTCTTGCTCCTCAACATCTGGCTCCTTTTGCATGAAAAGGGTTCGGCATCTACGATGGACTGTCATAGGAGTGTTGCTACTCCATTTTTGTTCCAATCGCTCCAATAATGAAGAGTTGTTGATAAGTCTACACTGCTCTATTAGATTCTCATATCCCTTTCTGTACAACCTCTGTAGCTTTCCTGCTTCTGAAAAGTCCTCACTACATATTTCACATATATCCATCCTGGTAATTTTGTTATTTTACAGTATTGTTCCAAAGGCCTCAGGGAACTTTTGGGACATCTCACTGCACTGGGGTAGTCAAGGTACATGTAGGCTAGCTAGGTTTTCTCAGTAATCACTCCTGAAACAAAGACAAAACAAAGACTTCATTCATGCAATATATAGTGTTTTAGTCTAGGGTCAATGACATTTGATCCCAAGAAAGGTAATTTCCCCCTCCCCCTCTGCTCTTGGAATAAATAATAACCCCCATATCCACCACGTAAGTTGAAATTAACCTCTTCGGTTTTTTTTTTGCTCATTTTTATATAATATGGTAATTTTCCTGTTATAAATATGACATTTTAGTGATAAAACAGCTTTTTTGACCTTTGACCTCATTTTCAGAGGTCAGGATTTGGTCCCAAGGGTCAATAATTATCTTATGTCATCTTCTTTCGTAATCCTGTGCATTTTGACACCAAGATCATCTATATACCATATTTTGTTGCTGAAATACAATTTTATATGATTTAGGCAGAGGTCAATGACCTTTGACCTCTAATAAAAAGGTTTCCCCAACCCCTATCCCTCCTTACTTTTTTTTGGAAGTTGTCCATACCCATACCCACCAAAATCAGTTGAAACTAGCTTCTTTTAAATTTTTTCACAGATTGGCTAATATATGGCTAATTTAGGGTTACTGACTCACTGTGCTCCAAGTGAGTGAACCAAGAACATTCCCAATGTCTCTTTCCCTGCTTCAAACCAAAGTTGATTCCGGTTTCAAGCCGAAGTCGATCCCGGCTTCAAGCCAAGGTCGATCCGCTCCAGCGATCGTCAGAACGATGTCTAATCGAGACCAGAATCCCATTCGGATGACGGTCACATCCACACGGCCAAAGCTGCACCAAGGCGCCCTCAAGGCGACTGGGAAATCCAAAGGCGCCCTCCAGGCAACTGGGAAATCACACCCTCGGGTATGGACGTTTCACGGCTCACAGTCAGCGAACCTCAGATTTACCTTCAAAATCCGCATTGCACACACACACACACATCAGATAAACGTCTGAATGCGGTGAGAACGGCTGAAGCGAAGCAAAGAAACCTTGCTCGACGCACAAAGCACGCGAGTCAAAATGGCCGACGGCCCGTACTCGAAACATAACGGCAGTCCAACGATTCTCTTCGGAATCGACCGCAAAACCTGACACGCAGGTTGATCTGTCACAGCGATAACAACTCTGTCGCAGGAATCCCTTTCCCGGGAAACCCAAAAGTTCGCTAGTGACCTCCGTTCGCTAGCGTTGGCTCAAACCCTCAACGCCGCTCGGTTTCTTCCCCGATTCACTCGCTCCGCCTTCTTTTCCCTCTCTTCCTCTTCGCCGTCATCCGGTTCTCGATCCGGTTTTCGGTTTCTTTTAACTCTAACTTTTTCACCTTTTGAAAACAGTTCATAAACAATAAACCTTTTGAAAACAATAATAGTACATGGAATCAAAAATGTTTACAGTGGATGAAAACCACAACAACGGAAGTGACGAATCCGTAACAATATACACTTAGTTATAAAATCACTAGATATGGTAAATTTTGTCAGATTTCACTCCAGATTTGGACATTTATTTAGTTTACAGCATCCAATCCTCATATCCAAATCCAGATTTAGATGATATAATTCAATTATGTAATGATAATTGATCGTGTTTCCAAGGCAAGGCAAGTTTTAGTAGGCCGAAACAAAATGGCGGCTTAAGAACCCAATGAGGTGCAGTGGGCTGACCAAGATGGTGGGCCGCCATATTGGTAAGCCTTTTTCAGGTATTTTTCTTTTGAGCACCTCGTTAATCATCTTCAAAAAGGGTGTTATAACACAACCAAACACCCAGTTTTCATCCTTGCAATCTGTTGGAGGTCCAGGTGTATGGCGCTAGGTTTCATGGTTTTGGAGTTATGGAGGAGACAGATGGATGGACGGACACTGCCTTTTATTATTATTATTATAGATGCTTATGGGTACCAGAGAATGATTTAAGGTT
The DNA here is from genome assembly GCF_964187855.1 of Myxine glutinosa. NCBI lineage: Eukaryota > Metazoa > Chordata > Myxini > Myxiniformes > Myxinidae > Myxine > Myxine glutinosa. Next base: position 89,041,384 of record NC_136268.1, read on the forward strand.
CAGGAAATAATGTTATGAATGAAGGCGTTATCATTAAGTTAGGATATTGTTGTGGTTTTTGGAATAAAGGCAATATAAGAATGTGCCCACCGGCTATGTGTGTAGTTTAAAAATTCCGAAAATACACGGATAGTTGTGGGTGTGAGTCGGTTAGATTAGCTGCTCAACGCATTATGAGGGACATATCTAGTGTAAAGAATGTCGCACACATGGGTTAGAATAAATGTTAGGGGGATTACATCTATGTGTCACATTAATGGTAACTGTAAATTGCATGCCAGACTCTACCGGTCGTTCCGACTGAGGTCGACTCGGGACGAGTCTGGTCAGAAAGGGGGGTCGTGTTGTGGTTTTTGGAATAAAGGCAACCCCCCTTTTAGTTAGTTGCACCACAACATGTAGCCTCGATTAGCCAGTTATTTCTTATTAAATGTGAAGTATAGTCTCCTTCCCAGTGTTAGTATGCATTGAGGCAGGTAAAGTAAGGGTAGGCCTCATTGGAGCCTGGAATGCCATGTGGTGGGCCTAGGACAAGTCTAGGAGGCCCGAGGGAGGAGCTGGAGGGCGTGGCTGGTAAGCAGCAAACAGCCAATGGGAGCTAAAGGGGAGTGGCCAATAACGGCGGCCAATGAGAGCTAAGGGAAGTGGCCAAGAACGGCGGCCAATGAGAGCTAAGGGGAGGGACTGATGAGGGGCTATCACGACACGTGACCCCCGGTGGCCAATGGAGGCCTTTGGAACATTCTGGTGGGACTCCGGTGGCTATAAGACCAGACCCGGACCCCCGAACACGCTCTCTTGGGATTCAGGCTCTCGCAGGACGGTCTCTCTCTCTGGAAGGCGCGCTCTGGCAGGACGGCCTCGCTGGATTCAAACTCTCTGCCCCCGCTCTCTCTGAACGCATGCACTCTCGTTGGCCCTGGACTCCGACAATCTCCCTGCCTGAACTCCCTGCACGTGCGCTTTTGCCTCGCTGGCTGTGGGACACGCTGCGTGCATTCCCGTTCATGCACAACTGAGGCCGACATCCCTGCCGCGAACATTCTCGAGGGGAAACGCCCAACGAGCCATCCAGGGCGAGCTGCACTAAGCGGCCGTGCTTTGTGCGCGTCCCCTTCTTCCTCCCCTTCCCCGAACGAGTCAGAGGGCCCTTGTCTGGGAAACATAAGTAAGGACTGTTAAGTTTCTCTTCTGTGTCTCTTTTCTCTCACCAGTGTACATTTGTGAATAAACCTGTGCTTTGTTTCCAACTCGGCCGTTTTCGTCCCTTCACCATTGGCCTTGCATTGCACGAGTTAAAACCGCTCGATCGGGTTCATAGTAATTAACGGCACGAGTTACGCGACATGCAAACCGCTCGGGCGTATCAGACTAGCGTGGCTCGTGTGAGGTCCAGCCACCGTCCTCGCGGCGGCGTGTGTATCGAAGGTACTCGGGTTGTGACCGGAAACCCTTCCACGCGCTCGCTGCGGGTTTGGCGGCTGGAATTGCTCAGCAATCCGCCCCCGCGAGTGTAGAGTGGATAGCGGCCTCATAGACTCGAAGCTCGAGGGGGAGCAGGGCTTAATCCCCCCTCAGTACGTCGACGAGCTCGAGATCCGCAACAATATAATAAATTGTCTTTTTTGTTTCATAAAAAAAGGAAGTGGGTAGGTTTGGGAGTCTGAACCCCATGGACCTCCACTCCAGATCCACGTTTTATCACTAGATTTTTCATGGAGAAAGTTTGTTTCTGCAATAAAAGCAGCTGCAGCAGCTTTGTGGATTTTGCTTGTGAAAGTTTCCAAGATAGCTGGGTAGGGTAGGGGCAATCCATTCCATCCAGACATGGACAACTACTTCCCACTGGCAATTTAACACTTTAAGCTTCAAATAAACAGCCGATAGCATCGATAGCATCACCACTGTAACAACAACACAGATGGGACGAAAGAGAGGGATGGAGGGGGTGGAAGATAATAGTTTGAGCATCTGTTGAACTTTCACAAGCGGAGTGAGAGTCTCGAATACAACTGAGATATTAGGTTAAAGAAACCCCGAGCTGAAGGTTCAGCTCACTCCTCCTTCTTTCCTGACAATCTCCATGAAGAATCATGCAGTCGTAAACTGAAGGAATTCTTCAGGAATCTCTCACCCTCCTTTTGTTCCAATGTAGAGTCGTTTTCAGGTCTCACCGTTTTTTTACGAACTTCATTCCGACCACAATTCAAAGGAGGTAACTTATTGTTCACTAAATACAAAATTGATGGATCCGATCTTCATTTTGGATTCGAACAAAAGTTTTTTTTAATTTTTTTCAATCATTTACTCACATCTCACTTGAAATTAAAGTACTTCTGAGGGGCCTCTAATGGCACCTGTGTTGAAGATCTTTGCAAGGGAAAATGTATTATCTTGTTAGAACTTTATTTATAACGTACAAAATGCCATGTTGAATTCAAAAAGTTAACAAGTGCAGGAAATAGAGGAAATTATTGGTCAGATGACCCTATTTTTCTAGTAGCAGGAGATGGAGGAGAGTCGGGGTTGGGATAATGTGGAGACAATTAAGTTTTCCTCATTCAAACCTGCCCTGGGCTAGAGAAGCTTTCTCTGTCATGGTCTTATAACTTCATCTTCAATGTTAAAATCGTAACACACTTGACCCAAAATGCAATATTATGGATGCACCTGAAGCTGGAACGATACTCGGTAGAGAGCAGACTGTAGCTCCTCCAGGCTGAACAGTTCAGGTTTTGTATTCCACTGATTGGCCGGATCTGGATCTGGACCTGTACCAAAAACGAATTGCCCTGTTCTTGTCACCGACCCAACTTATCCACTTAGTTTTCTCATAATCCGTCCACAACTTTTTGAAATATCATGTTGTATAGAGTTTTTGGCCCTATCTCTCAATTGTGAAGAATCACATACATTTCTTTTTGAAATCTCGTATCCGCATCCAAGTCTCCTCTAAAATCGAATCGATTCGTCCTTGTTATACACTCAACCTGTCCACCAAGTTTCGTCCAAATCTGTCCACAACCTTTTGAATATTCTATTCACAAACAGACAGACAGGGATGAAAACATATAACCTCCGTCTTCACCCTCGGTGGCGAGGTAACTACAGTTTGCTTATTCACCTATGTGAAGTAAACTAGGCGACCCCACGTGCAAGGCCACTTTGAGTTAATACTAAAGTAAATTGGCGAATGTTCAAGGACAATTTGTATACCTTTGGTGTTAATGGCTATTCTGATCGAGATGATTCAAGTTGATCTTTGAACAGTGGGATTCAAAATGGGAACTTGGTGCTTCCTAGACCAGGCGTTGAACCACAAAGGTTAAGCTTTGTCTGTCTGTTTGTCTTTCTGTCTGATTGTCCGTCTGTCTGTCTGTTTGTATGTTTGTTTGTTTGTCTGTGAGCACGATAACTCGCGAAGGCTTTCAGCTATCAAACGTTACCAGATGATTCCGAAGGACAAAAGTGAGGCTGTCAATGTTTTTTTGACTGTACAGGTCAAAGGTCTGTACAGAGACTGTACAGAGATCTTGGAGACGGCGGCAGGGATTTTCGAAGCTCCACACGGTCTCCACGTTTTTCGAAGTTAAGTCTGTTCACAATTGTATTTTGTCGAAACTGTATTTATCTTTCGGTGTGTGAAGTTATTGTGTGCAACTTTGGTTGTTTCTCGGTGTTTATCTTTCATAAATTGATCGTCTGTTTGCCGTGTCGTGTCTTGAGGCCTTGTACAGTGTGCACTGTACAACCTTGAGGCTTTGTTTTTTATCTCAGCGGTCCGTCTTTTGTGATCCAATAACTTTCGTTCTCTGTATTCCCAGTCTTTTCACCCATAGCCTACTTCCTTGTGTAAATCTCAACTCAAAAAAAAAAAAAAAAAAAAAAAAAAACATTTTCCTTCTCTGTTATCATTCGTTTATTCATTCTTATTCGTTCGTTCGTTCTTCGACCACGTGTTTCTCCCCCATTTCCCCAGATAGTTTTCACTCATTAACCTTCAATGTTTACACTTTCCCCTCAAGTTATGTATTCCGTCATATTTTATAACACCTTTTTCTTCTTCTTCTTTAAAAGGCTGCTTTCGACTTGCTCACCAAATCAATTCATCCCAAAAAAAATATCCATCTCCTATAGTGCCTTTTTTCTACATTCCCTAAACTCTCCTGCACTCCATCCTCCATCCAGCGTCCTTAAACGTATTTTTAACTCGAAGGTCACAAGCAACTCATTTTGCAATAAATGTTCGTTTCCCATAAATCGTACACTTTCAAAAATCCAATCTCACCCCTCCCCTCCAAATCTTCCCCATAACCCCTCCCCTCCAAATCTTCCCCATCACCCCTCCCCTCCAAATCTTCCCCATCACCCATCCCTTTCAAATCTCCCCCCTTGCCCCCTCCCTCCTAAACGACCCCCTCACCCCTCCCCACCAAGACGCCCCCTCGCCCCTCCCCTCCTAGACTCCTGCCTCAACCCTCCCCTCCAAATCTCCCCCATATCCCATCCCTTTCAAATCCCTCCCCTTGCCCCTTCCCTCCCAAACTTCCCCCTCACCCCTCCCCTTCAAATCTCCCCACCCTCATTGCTTCTCAATTTCCCCCCTCTCACTCCCCCTCCTCAAAGCGTCCTCCCCGCTTCTTCCCCCTTCAAACTCTCACCTCCATCTCCCCCAACCTTCTGCCTCGCTCTTCCCCCTCCTCAAATAACACCTCATTGTGGCTCACCCAATCACCATCAAACCTTTTGTCCGCCCCATCCTTCCCTTTCTCCGAGCTATTCTGAAATCTCTGACACACCTTCAACAGCTCTCCCTACCTCTTCCACCTCTTCCACATCTTACCCTACCCCTCCTCCCCCCTGTTCTGTATCTGATGCTCCCCCTTCCTCTTCATTAACGGTATGGACCTCAAACATCCGGGGCCTTCGTTCAAACTTAACTGATCTCTCCATACAGGTTGCTTCTGTCAAACCAGACGTGATCTGCTTAACAGAAACTTTCCTCCTTTATGATGTCTCTGATTCCATAGTATCTCTCCCGGGCTACTCCCTCCTCCGGTATGATAGACCTGAGCCTCGTCCTGGAGGCGGGGTTGCTATCTTTATCAAAAACTCTCTTCCTCACTCGCCCTGCACTGCACTCTCTCCACCTCACCCCCAGGAATACCTCTGGCTACGGCTTCCCCTTCGCTCCCACCTCTTGTTCATATGTGTGTTGTACCGTCCACCAAACAGTGATGACTCCATCTACATCTCGCTGTCTGATGATATGGACCAACTTCTATCTACTCATCCCAACTCTCTCTTCCTCATATGTGGTGATTTCAACTGTCATCATGCCAGTTGGCTGGGTGTGGGTACCTCTCTCACCAGCCATGGCTCCTCAGCAAAGGACTTCTGCGACTCACTGGGACTGACACAATCTGTCAATTTCCCGACCCGGATCTCAGTCAACGGAACATCTTCTCTTCTGGACTTGGTTATGACTAACTTCCCTGAAAATGTCTGCTGCTCTTCTTCTGCTCCGATCGGATCATCTGATCATGTCCTTGTTAAAGTGGACATCTCTCTGACCATCCTCAGGGAGCCTGCTCAGCGTCGACGAGTCTGGCATTTCACTCAGGCCAACTGGCACGGTCTTCAAGCAGCCATCAATCATCTGGACTGGTCTCCCATCTCTACCACCTCTGACATCAACTCATCCTGGGAATTCTTCCAAAGTAAATTGCTCTCTCTCATGCACAGATTTATCCCATCTCGTCTTCAGTTGTCATACCCTTCCTCCCGTCCATGGTACACGGAATCTTGTGGTGAGGCTGTTGCCCAGAAACAACTTGCCTTCGTCTCCTGGAAAGCAAATCCAACGGAAGGAAATCTCATTTCCTTTCACAAAGCCCGAAACAAGTGTGTGTCCACCCTCAGGAGAGCCAGGAAACAATATCTCTCCATTCTCAAGACCGAACTCTCTTATCTGTCTCCCTCTTCCAAATCCTGGTGGCGTCTGGTCAAATCCGTTTCTGGTGTTTGTTCCCCCTCCATCCCCTCCCTTACCTCAAACGGCTACACAGCTGACTCCGCACGTGAAAAAGCTGAATGCCTCAACTCTGTGTTTGCCTCTAAATCTTGTGTCCCAAACCCATCCCTCTCTGTACCCACCATACCCAGTCGTACCCTGCTGCTCCTGGACTCCGTGTCCTTTCCTCCTGATAAGGTGGAAAAGTTTCTGTCAACCCTCGACTCTGATTCTGCAACTGGACCCGACGGCATCAGCCCACGGGTCCTAAAATCCTGCTCTGCTGCTCTATCTCACCCTCTCTCTGTTCTCTTCACCCTCTCTTTTGCTCAAGGTCAACTGCCATCTGCTTGGAAATCAGCCAACATCACCGCTTTGCACAAAAAAGGTGCAAAAACAGATCCTAGCAACTACAGACCAATCAGCCTTCTCCCAATTATCAGCAAAGTCATGGAATCCATCATTGCTTCGGATATGAAATCTTTCCTCTTCTCCAATGGCTTGATCTCTGATCATCAATTTGGTTTCAGACCAGGTCACTCTACTCTGGACATGCTGCTTCTGCTGTCTCAACAATGGATGGAGGTCCTCAATGCCAAACAGGAAATTAGAGCTGTCTCCCTCGACATATCACGTGCCTTCGACACGGTCTGGCACCCCGCTCTGCTCACCAAACTCTCCTCCTTTGGTATCCATGGAAATCTCCACGCATGGCTGGCGGACTTCCTCTCTAGTCGTCGTCAACGTGTGGCCCTGAATGGGTTTCTCTCATCTCCTCTTCCTGTTCAGGCTGGAGTTCCCCAAGGCAGTGTTCTGGGCCCCGTGCTTTTTCTGGTCTTCATCAATGATCTCTCTGACTCTCTCGAAAATCCTCTCTATCTCTTTGCTGATGACTCCACTCTCTGCCGCTCCATTCCTCTTCCCTCAGATCGGCAGTCTGCTGCCTCCTCACTCTCTGAAGACCTGGACAAAATCACAGACTGGTCAAACAAGTGGAACATGTCTTTCAATCCTGACAAATCTCACACTCTTACTATGTCTCTCCGAAAAGATCGACTGGACAACCCTCCCATCTACTTTCTCAACAATCCTCTCCAAGAAGTTCTGTCGCTCAAGATTTTGGGTCTCACTATCTGCCATGATCTTTCTTGGGAAAACCACATTTCCAAGCTGGCCTCCAAAGCCAGTCGCCGACTGGGCATCCTCCGTCGTGCGAAGTCCTTCCTCGGCACACCTGAGCTCCTCACCACATACAAGGCTTTCATCCGCAGCTCAATGGAATACTGTTCTCCCCTATGGGCCGGTGCTCCTGCCTCACACCTAGCTCGGCTTCACGCTGTTGAAACCAAAGCTTTCAGAATTATTGGAATCTCCCGCGATGAAGCTATCTCTGAGGGCCTTTCACTCACTCACCGCAGGCAGGTAGGTGGTCTTTCTGTCTTCTACCGACTCCTCTCCGGCCTTGCACCCCCAGCTCTCTCTGTGCTCTGTCCCCCAAATATTCCTACAGGTCGCACAAGATCTGCCAGCAACCCTCTGATGGTTAAACTGCCGAAATCTCGGCTCGCTGCTCACCTTCACTCTTTCATTCCTCTTTTCTCCCGCCTCTGGAACAAACTCCCTCACTCCCTTCAATCCCACTCCTCCCTCCAGGTCTTTAAAACAGCTGGTCACCACCATCTCTTATCTTCCCCCATCCAAAACCTTGATCTTTTCTACCCCCGCTAATTCACCCCAGATCCACCTTGTTTGAAATTCCAACTTCTTTCCTGGAAGTCCTGGCAGTGTCCATATGTTTTATACCTCTCCCACCGCCCCCTTCCCACGCCCCCCCCCCCAAAGCCCTCGCCCTCTCTCAGATCTCTCGATGTCTCCATGTCTCTCGGTCCCTGCTCTCAAATGTTGTGTTTGTGTCCTTCCCCCTCTCTCCCCATCTTGTCTACCGCTCCCTATGTTATATGTTTTATGTGTCGGTTTGTCTTTCTGTGTGATTAATGTTCGCTCTTTCACGAGCCTCGACCTTGTATACAAAAAAAAAAAAAAAAAAAAAAAAAAAAGGTCAAGGTCAAAGGTCAAGGTTCTCTCGTTTGTTTGTCCGTGCGACAACTCAACCAAACATTGGTGTTAGTTTGGCGAATGTGTTGGTTTGGTGCTTGTGTTACTTTGGCGGATGTGTCGGTTGGCGCATGTGTTAGTTTGGCGAGTGTGTTGGGTTGGCACACGTGTTGGTTTGGCGAATGTGTTGGTCTGGTGCATGTGTTAGTTTGGCGAATGTGTTGGATTGGTGCATGTGTTAGTTTGGCAAATATGTTGGTTTGGCACATGTCTTGGTTTAGCGAATGTGTTGGTTTGGCGAATGTGGTGGTTTGGTGAATGTGTTGGTTTGGCGCATGTGTTAGTTTGGTGGATGTGTTGGTTTGGCACATGTGTTAGTTTGGCGCATGTGTGGTTTGGTGCTTGTGTTAGTTTGGCGAATGTGTTGGTTTGGCGCATGTTTGGTGCCGGGAAGCTGAAATTTGGTCACAATAGTGAACAAGTGCTTTGGCACAAATAGTATTGTTACGTTTGTGGGGGGTAGGCAATACCTTAGTCCAGGTAGAATTGCATAGCTAGTGTGCTCCGACTGTTGTGAAGAAGAAGAAACCCTCATGTATCATAAGTAGGAAGCCGGTAGACCGTATGTCGTGGAAGAGCGTATTTTCATTCCCATCATGAGGGGTGGGATATGTTAATTAGCTAGGGATTAATGGTAAATCCCCTGTATGTAATGGCCTCTGTTCCTTATGACACAAGCAGCACACACACCTAGAAGGAAATTGCACGTTAACCACACTAAATAAAAAGTGACTGGAAACCAGGCATCAAATACTACCGCTGATGCCGCAGCTGCTACATCACCACCTCAATCAGGTACACCAGTGGGGCTATGCCCTGAAGAGCAGTGATTGGTCCAGGATTGATTGGCGCAAAGACTGCTAAGATGGGACTATGGGATTGGTGCAGCAGGCACGGATGACGTCAGAGTCCCGAGTATGAAAGAAGGCTCTGCCAGACATTTTTTTCTCTTCTTGCTCTTCTTGCTTCTTGATTTCCTCGCATGTTCTGTGTTTGGTGGTGAGCGGTCGTCTCCCCGACATTTTCTCGTGGCTGGCTCTGATTTTCTGGATTAGACAACGAACGGTCGAAGTTCATGAGTTACCTTCCTCTTGGCCTCTTCTCTTATTCGTCTTCTCGTGGCTGGCTCTGTTCTTCTGGCTTTGGCGGTGAATGGTCACGATTTTATATCTCACTCTGCTTCGGGAGTTCACGGCGAGTGGTCGGAGGTTGTGGCGCTCTTGCGCTGGGAGACGTGGGTGTTGGTGTTGGTGAACGAGATCGTGAGGACAAGCGTGGCTGGAAGAGCGAGCTGTGTGCCAAGGTCGTTCCCGCGCATCGACTTCGCGCCAACGAGTGCATTTTCGCACGCAGGGATGCGGGAACCGGGACGATTCCTGATGAGATTCAAGAGCAGCTCGGAGCTGAGTGCCCACAAATTAACGCATTTATTTTCACAGTTATTTTTCCCATTGTTTGTATTTGAGTCTGTATGGGGGCACTCCAATTAGGAATTTAGTTTTATCGTGCATTCTTTGTTACGGGCATTTTCTTTAATAAAGCTGGTATTTTGTACATTTTAATCCTGTGTGGGCTTGGAATTAATTTATCCGGGTGCGAAGAAATCGGTGGAAGCCATCCAGGTAAGTTCGTAATCCTCTTTTCCCTCGTGTGTAAAGAATACTGTCATTTTCCTTGGATTGAACGCCTTGGAGTAAAGCTCGTTTGGTCATCCGTGTCGCCCTGCGGTGTTCACTACAGGGTAGTCACATGACAACTGGTGTCAGGAGAGTGGGATTCGAACCTCGGACACTCTGTGTCTGAAGGTCGCGAATTCGACACCCGCTGAGGGCAAATTCCGCTCAGCTTTCGGTATTCAAATTTTTTAACAATTGTTTTTCTCTCACCGAGGGGGAGGTAATCGTAGTCCGGGGTGTCCAAATTTTATAGTTATTTGTGTGCAAAGCGCAACATCGCGTTTTCGAAAATGTACGGGTAACCTACAAATGTATGGGCACTAGCAGGTTGCTCGTACCTGCACAGGATTTGAAAATATTTTTGTTGTTCACTAACATGTTGCCTGCACCTGCCCGGGATTTCAAAATATTTTTGTTCTTCACTAGCAGGTTGCCCGTACCTGCACGGGATTTCAAAATGTTTTTGTTCTTCTCTAGCAGGTTGCCCGTACCTGCACGGGATTTGAAAATCTTTTTGTTCTTCTCTAGCAGGTTGCCCATACCTACACGGGATTTGACAATATTTTTGTTCTTCACTAGCAGGTTGCCCATACCTACACGGGATTTGAAAATATTTTTGTTCTTCTATAGCAGGTTGCCCTTACCGACACGGGATTTGAAAATCTTTTTGTTCTTCTCTCGCAGGTTGCCCAAACCTGCATGGGATTTGAAAATATTTTTGTTCTTCTCTCGCAGGTTGCCCATACCTACACGGGATTTGAAAATATTTTTGTTCTTCTCTAGCAGGTTGCCCGTACCTGCACGGGATTTCAAAATCTTTTGTTCTTCTCTAGCAGGTTGCCCATACCTACACAGGATTTGAAAATATTTTTGTTCTTCTATAGCAGGTTGCCCGTACCTACACGGGATTTTAAAATCTTTTTGTTCTTCTCTCGCAGGTTGCCGGAACCTTCACGGGATTTGAAAATATTTTTGTTCTTCTCTTGCAGGTTGCCCATACCAACACGGGATTTGAAAATATTTTTGTTCTTCTCCAGCAGGTTGCCCATACCTAAACGGGATTTTAAAATATTTTTGTTCTTCTCTCGCAGGTTGCCCAAACCTGCATGGGATTTGAAAATATTTTTGTACTTCTCTCGCAGGTTGCCGGAACCTTCACGGGATTTGAAAATATTTTTGTTCTTCTCTCGCAGGTTGCCCATACCTACACGGGATTTGAAAATATTTTTGTTCTCCTCTCGCAGGTTGCCCATACCTACACGGGATTTGAAAATATTTTTGTTCTTCTCCAGCAGGTTGCCCATAACTACACGGGATTTTAAAATCTTTTTGTTCTTCTCTAGCAGGTTGCCCAAACCTGCATGGGATTTGAAAATATTTCTGTTCTTCTCTCGCAGGTTGCCGGAACCTTCACGGGATTTGAAAATATTTTTGTTCTTCTCTAGCAGGTTGCCCAAACCTGCACGGGATTTGAAAATATTTTTGTTCTTCTCTCGCAGGTTGCCGGAACCTTCACGCGATTTGAAAATATTTTTGTTCTTCTCTCGCAGGTTGCTGGAACCTTCACGGGATTTGAAAATCTTTTTGTTCTTCTCTAGCAGGTTGCCCGTACCTGCATGGGATTTGAAAATCTTTTTGTTCTTTTCTAGCAGCTTGCCCGTACCTGCACGGGATTTGAAAATATTTTTGTTCTTCTCTAGCAAGTTGCCGGAACCTTCACTGGATTTAAAAATATTTTTGTTCTTCACTAGCAGGTTGCCCGTACCTGCACGGGATTTTAAAATATTTTTGTTCTTCTCTAGCAGGTTGCTGGAACCTTCACTGGATTTAAAAATATTTTTGTTCTTCACTTCAAAAAAATGCAAATTTCTTTTTCTGTCATCGAGCCGGCAAGCTGGGAGCAGCAATTCACATTGATTGCCCCATCTGATACAATTTAAATGCTCTAATGGTGGTGAGGTGCTCCATTTGAAAGTATTGTTCGATATATGAAGCTCTTTGATGCCCAGGGTGATCTCAAGGTAGCCACCTAAGTAAAAAATTGTATTTGGTGTCAAAGCGATTGACCAATTCCAAACTTATATTAGGATTGTAGAAAATGGATGCAGGGAGGTGGAAGGTCTTTCATAATCTTTGCTTCAACCAAACCATTGTCCTTCAGATAAGGAACAAAGCAACGCACTATTATATGATACAACACCATCATATGGTATCCCTCGATTCTATAGGAACACAACACCCAGATAACCATAATTATTATATCACCGAGATGTGCAATTAGTGCCATTCCTTGACGGGTGCAGTTTGTTGTTACTGCATTTCAGGTTCTCCCATTAATAACACCATGGAGGGAGTCATGGAGTCTGATCACGAAGAGCGAGGTGTTCGGTTTCCCACCCAAACGTTCTTTGTCTGTAGGACGAGACGACCCATGATTTATGCACCAGCTGTCCTCACAGTAATTGGTGCTTTTGCAGCTTTGTGATGAGGCTGTTATTATTTATTTATTATTCCCATCTGCACCTTCCCATGGGATTTGTCCTATCAAAGCGACGTCTCTTTTCTCCCGTTGTTGTGGATTTGCCGATCAGACATTTTTGTCCTTTATACCTGCGACACCAAAGGTGGGCGAGGAGGATGTTGTGTTTTCACCATTATCTGTCTGTTTGTGAGCACGATCCCAAAAAGTTGTGGAGGGATTTGGACGAAACCCGGTGGATAGTTTGGGTGCGTGACAAGGACGAATGGATTCAATTTCGGTGAAGATTCCAATCCGAGAGGATGATGTTCGAGGTGAGGCTACCTGAAAAGGAGGTTGTCAAACAAACAAACTTTCTAAACACGTGACCGAGAGTCCCGATGGACGTTAAGCTGGGTGTTTGCTCTGCTAGCAGTTAGCTATATCTGGCGCCCTAATTACAAATTCCTGCCCAAACCACCTTGAAAGGTCAAAACTGGTCATGCCTGGCCAGCCGCTTCGTGAAAGCCTTGGGCAAGAACTTTTCCAGGTCGACCCCACAAGAAGGTGTGGGAATAATAATTGTGGCAGGTATGGAGATCGTTGTGGTCTTACAGTTGTAGCCAAGATCTCAAGGCAGCCACCTTAACCAAACTCTCAAAACTGATAGACGATAGTTGCGATAGACAAACGCGGACACAAAAGGACGAATGAGTTAACCCCGTCGGCGACAGGTAATGATCCATCACGACCATGGTGGACTGACTCGCTCGGGACCGTTTCTTTCCCGTCCGGTTGATTTACGGCCCCGTATCCCTGGAGGCCTCGACGCGCGTCCTTTTGTCTCGCCGTGTCTCAGGCAGCCCGGGGCGATAGGAACACCCTTGGCGGAGGCGGCACGTCCCGGACGCCATGGATAACAGCGCTTCTTGGTAATAACGGGCGACGTGCCCGCGTTTTCCCTCAACAAATGCTGCGCACTCGCCGGTACGGCGGCCTTCGGACGGGGCTGTTTGTCTCTTGTCTTTAGCTTGACCCCGTCGGGAATCCGACTGCATGAAAGCGCCCTGAGCTGCGCTGGAGCCTGGAGATCCGGGAAAGAGAGAGAGAGCCCTGCGGCCTAGATCGGCAGGGTGAGGGGCCTCGACTAGTTCATTGGACCGGCTTCAGGTGCGTGTGTACGCCTTGCCACACACGGACGAGTGACGCGGACATCGGGAGAGCTCGAATGTGTGTTATGGCTGCAGAATATGCATCGTCTCCATCACAGCGCCTTCCCTTTTTTTTAATCTGCCTTTATTTCCGTCATGCGAAGGACGACATGGACCATTTGGGAGTAACGCACCGGTACCTATGATCATTGTGATGTTAACACAAATGAATGAGTGTTTGATCCATGTTGCTCATTTCTTCATGTACCGGTGTTTTACATTACTTCAACAAACATGTTTCTTTTAAAGCCTTTTTCGAGGTCTGCAAGAAATGAAAGTGCAGGTAAAAACTGAAGGGTGACATTTTTTTGAGTGGATTCAATTTTCTCCTTAAAATGGCTTTAAAAGTTTTGTCCTTCCTACAAACAAGATAACGATAACATTTTAAAACTAATATATATATATATATATATATATATATATATATATATATATATATATATATATATATATATATATATATATACAGGGGGCTGCAAAAGTAGGTATACAGTAATGAAAAACAAAACGTGCGCACAAAACGTATTTTATTGATTATACGAGCATATCAATGATATTGATAACATATCAATAATAAACATATCAATAATAAACATATTAATCCCTCAAATGTTCAAACTGTTTGCCCCCGGCATTCACACACTCCACTAGTCGAGTGTGGACACCCATGCACACTCTGGCACAAAGGTCTTTATCAGCATCAATTTCCTGGCAAGCCTCCCGTATGAACTGAATCATGGCATCAACAGAACGTGGCTTGTGTGCGAAAACCCTGTCTTTTACACATCCCCAGAAAAAGAAGTAGTCTCTGTCTGAAGAAGTCTCTGTCTTCCAGTACTGTTTCAAAATCCTTTTGCGCTCCTCGTCCGTTGAATTACCAGCCATCGTTAAATTTCCACTTTACCTGAAAAAAAATTGATGTATTATAGAAAAAATTACGAAAATAAAAATATTTAAAATGGTAATAATGATTTTAATGAATTAAATGAATTCAAGTATTAAATGAATCCTAGCACCACGATTATAATACTGGTAATACTGGTATAATCCTTACTGTATACCTACTTTTGCAGCCCCCTGTATATATATATATATATATATATAAATATATTGGTGTCGGGAACAATTGGTGTCGGGAAGTGAGATTGGACCCGAAGCGCGCTTAACGCGCTCAAAATTACAAGCAGTGTGAAATTTGTTTTGTTTTAAAATAAAAACCCGAATTTTGAAAGTCGCGCTATGGCGGATCAAGACGGCTGGGTTCCGGTAGAGGAGAGTGAGGCAGGGTCGATCCAGGACCAAATTGAGGGACAAGAGGAGAGCGAAGCAGTGAGGGCGGCAGGTTTGCAAAATGGCGTCCTCGCGCACGAGGTTACGGGCGCGCAAAATGGCGCCTCGCACATGGCCACGGCGACCGCGCCCGCGACCGTAGTAGCGCCACCGGTGGATTTGAACCTTTTTTTTATACAAATGAAGGCCCTTATGGACAAGAATAATGAAGAAATGGAAAACAGAATGATGGGGGCCCTTATGGGACAAATGGGAGACCAAATTGGAGGTTTGAAAAACAGTATGGGGGCAATGAGGGACGAATTGGGGGGCAAAATGGGGGTAATGGGGGGCGAAATGGGGTCCAATAGCGAGAAATTGAGGGAGGACATGGGGGCCAATAGCCAACGGTTAGAACAAAGGATGGGGGCCCAGATCGGAGGGTTAGGGAGTAGAATAGAGGGATTAGGAAACAAATTTGAGGTACTAGACAACAAATTTGAGGGATTAGACAATAGATTAGGGGAAATACAGGAGGGGTTAACGGGGGTAGAAAACCGAATGGCCGCTCAAGAGAATCAAATGGAAGGGATGAAATAGGGGTTAGAGGGGTTAGAAAACAGTATGGAAGGCAAATTGAGGGACATGAGGGACCAAGCGGAAAGGGAAGTTAAACAAATGGGGCAGCAGATAGAGGGGGTCAGAATGGGGGTAGAAACTAAATTGGATGCTCACAGGGAGGAAATGGAGCAGATGAGGGTGGCATCTGGGCAGGAGATGCAAGTGATGGGAGAAGAGATCAGAAGAGGTGTGAGTGAGGAGGTCGGAGGAGTGCGCGAGGAGGTGAGGCACTGTAAGGAGCGCATGGAGAAGGAGGTGAGAAAGGGGACTGTAAAATTGCAAGGTGGTATAGAGGAGTTGACGCTGGGAGTAGAACAACTGACAGTGGGACAAAAGGAGTTAGGGGACCAGGTAAAGAAGAACACAGCGGTAATAGAGGGTTTAAAATCGACACAGAAGGAGATGAAAAAGGATGTAGGGGTAATTAAAAAAGAGTGTCAGACGGTACATGAGGACCTGACGAGGAAAATGAACAAGGTGGTAGAGGTAATGGAGACGAAGGACCGGCAGGTGAGGACGCACATAGAAACGGTCAAGGTGGCCTTAGAGGACGAGCTTGAGGAGACGCACCGGGAAATAAAAGAGGTGAAGCAGAAATTAGAAGAAGTGGAAGAAGGGGTAAGCGAAATTAAGAAGCGACGGAGAGAGGATAAGAAAGAGATAAAGGAGGAAGTAAAAGAATTGGTCCAAAGTCTGTGTTTGGATCGTGATGATGTGCTCATTAACCGGATGAGGGAGTCGCAGGTGATGGAGGAGAAGCGAAGAGAAAGAGGACCCGGTGTAAGTGGTGACCAATATGGTCGTGCGTATGATGCGCCAGGTGATTTAATAAGCTTGGGGGTCGAGATGGACCCGGGTGTTCGTGAGAGGCCGTTGGTGAAGTGTGCGACAGGTCTGGTGTGCGAAAAAGGAGGTGTGCGAGAAAGTCCGACTCTGGGGTGTGTGAGGAAAAAGTGCGTGCCAAGGAGTGAGGGTGCTGTCGAGAGTGAGTCGGTCGTAGCGCGTGTGCGAGGGAGCACATGGAAGCGCGTAGTGAGGAGTGTTAGGGAGGGTGTAAAGGGAGAATGCACGCCTGTGGTGAGTGTTACAGAGGATGTAACGGGAGAGGGTGTGCGAGAAAGATGTGTGACGGACAGGTGCATGGGGAAAGAGTGCGCTGTCAAAAGTAAGGAAGAGTGTACACCTGTGGTGAGTGTTACAGAGGGTGTAACGGGAGAGTGTGCGCGAGAAAGGTGTGTAACGGACGGGTGCATGAGGAAAGAGTGCGCTGTCGAGAGTAAGGGTGAGTGCGCTGTCAAGAGTGGAGGTGAGAGTAGTAAGAGTGACACGGAGCGTGAGTTGGTTGTGACAGGTGAGAAAGGAAGCACACCTGGAATGGTAGAGCGTGTGTGGGAATGCACACTTGAGTTGGTCGTGAGGCACGTGGTTGGGTGTGCGAGTGAAAGCACACCTGTGATTGTCACAAAGGAGGTGACCGAGGAAGGGGCGCGAAGAGGTGTGTTGGTGAGGTGTGCGACCAACGAATGTGTGCCAAAGTGTTCGGTGGTCAGGTGTGTGACCAAGGCTGTGAGTGGAATGAGTGTACCTGGGTGTGTTAGAGAAGGTACGACGAGGAGCATGGGAACAGCTGGATGTATGGGCAAGAAAGGGGTAGCGTATGCATGTAAGCATGCAGGTGAGGCATCGACGGTAACCGGGTTAGCGGTTAGAGCGACTTATAGCCGAATCGGGCCCTCGGTGCGTGCCGGGCTTCGCGTGCCGCGAGAACCAGCGGGGATCCGAGCCACGGCGGGTTCGAAAGGACCGCCGTACGCGATCCACACTGGGCCTCGCTTTGAACGGCCGCGTCCGTGCTCCACTAGGCGGAGCGGGCAGCCCGATAGGAAGGGTCGTCATGGCGACCACTTTTTGTTGAGGCATTCCGGCAGGTCGAGATCGGGCCATGGGATGGCTCCGTGCCGAGATGGTGCGTGGGACCTCGGCCCGGGTAAACCTCCTTCCCTGCACCGAATGCGGGACGTATCCAGCCGCTGGCACCAAACAACCCGCATTCATGGCTTGGCTGTACGAAGCCGAGCTTTAGAAGTGAATTGGCGCACCGAGAGGCATTAGTAAGTAGACTGTAATGACGAGGATAGTGTTTTGGCCCCGAAATTAGAAAAACAAAATTTGATGATTGGCAAAGGATTGGCAGTAATGATTGGCAGATGATGAGTAGTGATTGGCAAATTTTTGATTTGTTGAAATTTGATGTGCAAAATTGGTAGTGGGAGATGCCCGATGTGGTGGGATGGCAACTCTGTCATCCCTCACAAGAGGGGGGCAAAGGAGCACTAGTTATGGGGTGTATGGCAGTGAAAACTAGCCCGGGTGGGTTAGGATATTGTGTGTAGGGATCTAGCGAAGATGACATTAGGTAACGTTAAGATTAGTTAGTGACTGATACCTGTAGTGGGGACGCAGGTAGTTTAGTGTGGATGATAATGACGTGGGAGCGCAATAGTTAAAGGGATGACTGGGAAGCGCAAGTTTCAGAGGGGAGTAGTTAGACGAGATGATGCTGTGTGAGAACTGGACAGGTGTGTGGAGCAGTGAGTGTTGTGGATCAGCGCGAATGCGCTTGGGGGAGAGAAGGGTGCAGGCGGCACCAAGTATGAGAGCACAGGTGTGCAAGTACAGGTGTGTGGAATACATGGAGTATTGGAATGAGTGGTGTGGAGAGAGTTGGAGTAAGTGGTACGGAGTGGTGTGCATGGTGCGAAGGTGTGGATGGGGGAAGAGTGGACCCCTTTCACGAGTACCCGGGGCGGGTAGTGTAAGTGTTAGGTAGAGGGTATAGGTAAATTGTGGTTGGACATTGGCATTTGTGGTGCGGTTGCAGAATGGTATTGTGGATGGGTGCATTAGTGTTGTGGAAATGGCTGGGCGTGTAGCCTGTTAGTGTGTGTAGTTGGTTTGGGCACTCCACCACTGTGAGGATGTCGGCCAGGTGAGGCCGCAGGTGGGCTCTGGGAGCCGTTAGTGTCAGTGGGTGCCTGAGGATCCCGGGTGTGGATCGGGCAGCCCGTGCCAGAGAGGGCACTTAGGGGGTGAGAGTGCGAGAGGGCCTTCCCCAGTTAGTTAGGTTAGGGTGAGGAGCAGGTAAGCTCGGGTGGCAACTACAGTGGTGGAGGTGTGCAGGTGGGTAGACCTGCTGGGAGAGCTACACGTCACAGCCCAGAAATTGTGCGAGGGCACCGGGAGATGAATCGGGGGAGTGAGACCCCAAATTGAGAAGCACCACAGTTTGGTCAATGGGAATTGGTTTTTAGAACCCATAGTGTAAGTTGGCCAATGGATTGGCAGGGAAAGACCCCGGGTAATGTAAAGTTGTTAAAGTCATTTAGGAAATAGTTAGGATTGATGAACCTGTCGCACCATACGCAGCCACTTACCTGAGGTGATGATGATGACTCCACACCTGTGTTCCTTTGTTTTGTGTTGCAGGAAGTGAGAATTGCTGTGTGGATTTGTGAGACGCATCACGACGTGGATGAGACATTGGGGTGATTCCATCTCTCCCTCCTTAGGAGGGACTGATGATGAATTGGTGATGGCAAATTTTGATGTTGAGTTGGAGATGGCAAATTTTGATGAGAGTTGGAAATGGCAAATTTGATTGGTTAGGAGGGAGAGAAGACAAATTTGGTTTATGGGAGGAACGGGGAAGACAGTAGGGACGTTTGTTGATGTGTAAAGTAGATGTTTATGGGTAGCGTTGTGTTTTGTGGATACCGTAAGGGGTAAGGGAGGGGCAATGTAGGTTACCTGGTGGGGGGGGGGGGGCATACGGTAGGAACGTACCTGTCTCACCTGGTTCCCATGTGCCCCTAGTGTGCATTACCTAGTATTGCGTGCACTTTTGCGCCCTTACCACCTTACTCACTTGTCTTCTTTTGTCTCCCACCTCCGAGGATCTGGCTTTGGGGCAGAGAGAGGGAAGAGAGAGGTGCTGGCTCCGCAGTTGTGGGCCTGTACTTCCGCTGCTTGCTGCCTGGATCGATACACCATATGGACCGCAATTTTGGTGGCCGCCCACAATGGACCGCAGTTCTTTTGCGGGCAAGCACCACCCGTGGATGGACCTCTGGGTCAACGTGGCACCTATGCCATACAGGTGAACCACTTTTAGTTGGCCCCCTGACGGTCACAATTAAGAAATGGACGCGGTTGGCGCCTTTCTTTATTTCTAAAGAAGCCAGAAGGCCAAGTGCACTCCAAGAAGGCAAGACCAGCGGCAGAACATCGGCCGGCTGCGACACCACCGGTGACCATGGACACTTAATTGTGCATTTTTATGAACACTTTATTGGTGCACCGGATGGTGCTGACTGTGTGTATGGGGTGGTGCTTTTGGTGCTTGGATGGGGTGCTCTGCACATTATTAAAGGCCGTAGGGCCACAGGGCACTCGTGGGTTGGTGTATCGATGCTGGCATGCGTGCTCTCTCTCTATGCATAACATCTGCATGTGTTCCTCAAAGAACAGGTCCTGGATCGTAGTGTAAATATCAGTCTTGTGTAAATAATGCTCCCTACCGGCTGTATTTTAGTTTGAGAATGCTTTCCGCGATTCGGTTATCCTGTGGGTGTGTTTCTGTTAGGAGAAGGGTGCAACGTCGCAGGGGGACATATTTACTCATTTGTGAACATCTGTAAAACTGTCGCACTCAGGGTTGAGTTAATAGTAGAGGGAACTACATCTGAGTGCCACACTAACGTAGGTAAAAATTTATCGGGTCGGGACGCCCCGAGGTAGAGAAGGGTGCAATGTTGCGGATATGAGATTGGCCTCCATCCATATCCGCTTGTAAATATTCCCCTATTTCCTCCATACTTCCCAACTATCCCCAATCCCCCATTCCCTAGTCCCATTTTCTGTAAACAACACTCTGTAGACCCGACCTCCCCCTATTTCCCCCATTAAATGTCGCATCCAGGTCCACCGCATCTCACGTAGACAACTATAGGACATCTTGCTAGTTATTCTTAGTCTATGTCAGTTAAGGACTCGTTTCCATTAATTCTGACTCTTCGTTGCACCAGAATGTGATTGTATGGCACCGTTAGGAAGTTTAGGACCTCCCAATACCTCCCCGCAGCTCTTCCTCATGGTACAACAACAACAACAACAACAGCGGCGGCGGCACGGGGAGTGTGCGTCCTCACTCCGGCTTGGTTGGTAGGGGGTGTTGGGAGGGCACCAAGCCTTTCCAACGAGCCGCCATCGACCATGTGCTCGACGGGGTTACCAAGTAGGGGCTCGCTGTCAGCCCCTCGTCAAGGGCGGAGCCCGGTAACCCCCGCACCCAATAGAAGCGGCGGACCGATCCCATCTGGGGCGGAGCCAACGAGCCGAGGGCGTGTCACTCCCCGCTGAGCATGCGCAGGAAGAGGGAGGTGACGTCAGATGCGCCCTCAGCTTGGAGAGAGAAGGACGCCACCTCCGAGCGCTGTGACACCTCCCCGCATCTCTGGACTGGACCGTGCTTGATTCTGTCCCTGAGCCAAGGTGCACCTTGTGCTATCGACTGCCTGTCCTTCCCTGCCATCAATCCCTGTGTAAGTCAGTCTTGTTCCGTTTGTCTGTGGTCTGTCTGGGATAGATAAGATTGTGTCTAAGTGCCTATCTCTTCTGTGTCTTTACCTCATTGCCTTGTAATCTACCCCTTTTCTCCCCCACTAATTATATCCTCCTCCGGAGGTCTTGAGAACTGTACCCCTTGCGTCGTTTCATTTATCCCAGTCATTGTGTCCTTTCCTTCATTGATTTAGCATAGCGCGATTTGGTCAACGTCGGGTGGAATCGGGTGAGTGGGGGTAATCGGGTAAACTGTGCGAACACGGCGGCCATTCCGCTCGGCCTATCATAACATCTTAAGCCGTGTCCGTAACAATATATATATATATATATATATATAGATATATATATATATATATATATATATATATATATATATATATATATATATATATATATACAGTGGAACCTTGACTTACGAGTGCCCCAACTTACGAGTTTTTCGAGATACGAGCCGTCGCTCGGGCGGTTTATTGCTTTGAGATGTGAGCCGTGATCTGAGTTACGAGCTTTCGCCACCCGGTCACGTGGTTATCTTGCCGTGCAAGTACAGTATCTCTGTCGTATAGCGCTGCATTTTTGTTTTCGCATGTTGGTTATTTTGAGTTTACGCCGCCAGGTGGGTTCCGGTCACGTGGTTATCTTGCCATGCAAGTACAGTATCTCTGCCGTATAGCGCTGCATTTTTGTTTTCGCATTTTGGTTATTTTGGAAAATTTCATGTTCATGTCGAACATTTCATGTTCATGTTCATGTTTTCATGTTCATGCCATGCCAGGCCACAACTTGTTCAGAGTGCCGGCGATAGCTCGCCTTCTCTTTGTGGAAAACACGGTGAGATCCTTAACATCCAACAACTAATGGGACGCAAACGGGGCGCCCAGTTTAGCGGTACACACATTGATGAATCACCCTGCCTGTGATTCACCCATGACAGGTTATAGCTGGGTCGGGATTCAAACCCAGGCTGGACAGTTTAGACTTTAGAGTCAAGTGTGCGTACCTCCAGTCCAGGCCATCCTGCCAACTTGTATGCTGCATACAGGTGAAATATAAAGCGCGAGATATTTTTATATATACTGTATATTTTAAAAAAAATTGGTGTGGTTTTTGGAGGGCTGGAACGGATTAATAGCATTTCAATGCATTTTAATGGGGAAATTTGATTTGAGAAACGAGCAATTTGAGTTACGAGCTCGGTCACAGAACGAATTAAACTCGTAAGTCAAGGTTCCACTGTATATATATATATATATATATATATATATATATATATATATATATATATATATATATATATATATATATATATATATATATATATATATTGTTACGGGACCGCGGCGAGGATGTTGTTTGCCGAGCGGATGGCCGCCGCGCCCGAACAGTTACCCCGACTAACCCGATTCCTGAACGTTGGCCGAATCGTGCCACAGATATTCAATGAGGGAAAAGACAAAGGCGACATGGATGTGAAGAAGAGGAAGACAGAAGTCGGGAATACGAATATAATTTATTTCTATTTACAACCAAAAGTAACCAAGGAGAAGGAAGGATAATAAAATAATTTACAGAAGAATCAGAGACACAGTGAAAATCGCTAGCTTATCTAAACAGGCTTAATTAATACCCTGGGACAAGACACACAGAACAAACTCACGTACACGAATGTGGAAATTGCAGGCAGGAATGACAGGTGGTGGGTGGCTGGAGGGGGAGGAAGGCACGGAGCTGGCTGGAGCTTGATCCCGCACGGGACGTCAGGCTGGACCTCGACGGCCGCCGATGCCACCGATCCTGTCGTGTGCGCGGGGTAACGGGTCGGAGCTCCTTGGTGGAGCCAACGCTGCTGGTGGGGGGTCTGGCGTGACGGGTTCTCTCTCCCTCTCTCACAAACTCCAGGACTGTTTCTCTCTTTCTTAGTCCAACCCAGTCCAACAACTTCCTCTCTTGCTTGGTCCAACTCTTAGTCCCACTCTTCCTCTCTTGCTTAGTCCAACAACAACTTCCAGGCTTTCGCGCGCGCTCTATATAGCGCCTCAGGCGATCAAGCCGCTGGTGTCCAGGACACGCCCATCGGTCAGCTTGCCTCGGCCCTGATTGGTCGGCACGGCCCTCTGGCTCCGCCCTTGATGACGATGGGAGGGCACGCCCAGGAGTCGGCAGCTCCTCCCCCTTCTTCTCCAAGCCGACCTCGTGGCGAATGGAGTCGCGGAGGGAACAGTTGGCAATTGTTGGAAGGGGAATATGAATGAAAGGGGATCTACTCTTATTTCACTTGGTGCAATGGAGTATTTAAATTAATGGAAGACAAATCCTTAGCCTAATACACATAATAAGGATATAACTACTGAACAGGGATATATGGTGTCCTTCGTGTATGCTTTATGGAATTAACTACGGGAACGCCCTTTGACCTTTATACAACAACAAATGCAGGAAGGAGGGTGACATTTTACAACAATTAATTACACAACAATAAAAAAAGAACATTCTCATATCCACAACACTGCACCCTCCTCCCCTTAGGCACGTCCCGGGCCTATGAACTTTTACCTTAGTGTGGCACGTAGGTGTAGTTCCCTCTACATTTAACCTGACCCTGAGTGTGACAGTTTTAAAACATAAATAAATATGTCCCGCTGCTCCATTGCACCCTGCCTAACAGATTCACGCCCACAGCTAACCGAATTGCGGAATGGTCTTCAAACTATACATTTACGGTGGGGGCGCATTATTTACAACGACGCTATTTTATTTACAAAACTAACCCAGGACCTGTGATTGTTCTTTTTGGGGGGGGAGACAGTCTGCTCTGCATCGACGCACCATGAAGCCCCCAAAACGCACCAAAACACCCTCAAGCACCAATCAGTGCACAGTCATCACTGTTCATGAATAAAAATAACCAAACAACGCCTAACCCTGCTGGTGGTCTCTTGCTCTTCGGCTCCCTCTGCTGGCTATTGCTATCTTTCAGTTGTTGTCATCTTCTTTGCTGGCGGCCTATTTGCAATAATAAAATGCACCCAACGTGTCCATTGTTATTTATTTATGGCCCACAGGGCCGACTAGTGTGGTTCACCTGTGGGGCATAGGTGCCCTGTGGCCAAGGTCCGCCAGCAAGATCTCGGGCCTTCATGGCCGGTTCCAGCAGAGGGGCCATGCCCCAAACCATGGGGTCCATAAGTGGTGCTCAGCCACGGACATGTGGTCCATAATGTGGTGCATCGATGCAGACAGCTGGTTTTGGGAGTTCCGGGCGCACAATGGCGGACTCCCACACGCTCCCCTCGGCGCCCAGTGGCGCACAGTCCTCATGTGGGAGACAAAAGGGGGAAAAGACAGATGAGCGAGGGGTAAGGTCACAAGGGTACACATCAATAAGGCAATGCAAGGCGAAGTGCGTACGGAGAGCGAAGTGAGAAAGCTCGTCCCTACCGTACGTCACCCCCCCTGTCACCTACTCTACCCTTGCCCTTACCCCATATTTACAAAATCTACACCTTTACAAATTCGTCACTAATGTCACGTCTTCCTCATATTTCCCCTATACCAAATTCGTCTCCACAATCCCTCTATTCAAAATTTGCCATCACCCAATTCATCATCAATCCTCATAAGGAGGGAGAGATGGAACAACAAAGCACAATGTCACACCCACGTCATGATGCGTCTCAAATTCCAGACATTTGCACAATAAAAATAATAAAAACATGGCATGGTGTGGAGTTACGTCACCCCAGGTGAGTGGATGTAGATGGTGCGAGGAGATTCTTAATCCTAACTATCCTCTAAATGACATTAACACACTTTACACTACCCGGGGTCTTTCCCTGCCAATCCATTGGCCATCTTACTCTATGTGGTTTTAAGAACCAAATTCCCATTGACCAAACTGTGGTGCTTCTCAATTTGGGGTCTCACTCCCCCGATGCAACTCCCTGTGCCCCTGCACAATTTCCGGGCTGGGTCATGCAGCTCTCCCAGCAGGTCTACCCACCTGCACGCCTCCACCACTGTAGTTGCCACCCGAGCTTACCTAGGTCCTCACCCTAACCTATCTAACTGGGGAAGGCCCCTCCTGGCTCTGTCACCCCTCGGTGCCCTCTGGCACTGGGCTACCCGGGTCCGTCCTCCGGATCCTCGGGCCCCATCCACAACAACTACCGGCTCCCAGAGCCCACCTGCGGCCTCACCTGGCAGACATCCTCACAGTGGTGGAGTGCCCAAACCAACTACACACACTAACAGGCGACACGCCCAGCCATTTCCACAACACTAATGCACCCATTCAATCACCATTCTTCCACCACGCACCACAGATGCCAATATCCAACCACAATTTACCTGTACCCTCTACCAAACTCTTACACTACCCTCCCCGGGTATTCGTGATGGCGTCCATCCTCCTTTCCCCCATCCACACCTTTGCACCATCCACTCCACTCCACAGTTTCCACCATACTCACTCCACGACCATCCATTCCAATACTCCATATACTCCAGACCATTTATTCCATACACCTGTTCTCCATTCACCTGTTGTTGCACACCTGTGCAATCACACCTGGTGCCACCTGCACCCTCCTTCCTTCCTGGACCATTTGGTCAGCACAATACACATCACTATCACTCACTCAAACACTGCTCCATACACCTGTTCAGTTGCACACCTGTGCAATCACACTACAACTCACAATCATTTACTCATACCCTGCTCTATACACTTGAATACACCTCCAACACTCACACGGCATCATCTGAACTACCTGGTGCCCTGCTAACTTAGTGCTCCCCGTCTTCCCTTTAAACTAAGCACATACCACGTCATTATCATCCACACTAATCTACCTGCGTCCCCACTACAGGTATCATTGTCACTACCTAATCTTACCGTTACCTAAGGTCATCTCTAGGTCCCTATCATTATATCCTAACCCTCCCGGGCTAGTTTTCACTGCCGAACCCCATAAATCTATTGCTCCTTTGCCCCCACTGTGAGAGATGGCAGAGTTGCCATCCCATCACATCGGGTATCTCTCACTATAAATTTTGCTTGTCCAAATTCAACAAATCAAAAATTTGCCAATCATCTGCCAATCACTCTACCATTACCAATCATCACTCTGCCAATCCTTTGCCAATCATCAAATTTTGTTTTTCTAATTTCGGGTCCAAAACACTATCCTCATCATCACAGTCTACTCACTAGTGCCTTTCGGTGCGCCAATTTATTTCTAAAGCTCGGCTTCGTAAAGCCGAGCAATGAATGCGGGTTGCTTGGTGCCGGCGGCTGGATGCGTCCGGCACTCGGTGCAAGGACGGGGGCTTACCCGGGCCGAGATCCCACGCACCATCTCGGCACGGATCCGTCCAATGGCCCGATTTCGACCTGCCGGAACGCCTCAACCACAAAGGGTTGTCGTGACGACCCTTCCTACAGGGCCGCCCGCTCTGCTTAGTGGAGCACGGACGCGGCCGTTCAAAGCGCGGCCCGGCGTGGATCTCTCACGGCGGTTCTTTCGAAACCGCCGCGGTTCCCCGCGGCACGCAAAGCTGCCCGGTTCGCACCGAAGGCCCGATTCGGCTATACGTCGCTCTAACCGCTAACCCGGTTCGCGTCAATGCTCCATTCGCATGCTTACACCCCGCAGCCAGTTCCTTGCTCATACATCCAGCCGTCTCCATGCTCTTTGTCATTGCACCTTCCCTGACACACCCAGGTACACTCAATTCCGCTTACAGACTTTGTCACACACCTGACCACCACACACCTTTGCACACACTCGTCGTTCGCACACCTTACCAACACACCTCTTCGCGCCCCCTCCTCGGTCACCTCCTCTGTGACAACTACAGGTGTGCTCTCACTTGCACAGCCAATCACGTGCCTCACTACCAATTCCAGTGTGCATTCGCACACACGCTCTACCATTCCAGGTGTGCATCCTTCCATTCCAGGTGTACATCCTCTCTCACCTGCCACCACCAACTCACGCTCCGTGTCACTCTCACTACTTTCACCACCACACTCGGTCGCGCATTCACCCTCACTCTCGACCGCGCACTCTGCCCTTATGCACCCGTCCGTTACACACGTTTCTCGCGCATCCTCTTGCGCACACTCTCTCGTTACTCCCTCCGTAACACTCCCCATCCCGCGCTTCCATGTGCCCCCTCGCACACGCGCTACGACCAACTCAATCTCGACAGCACACTCACTCCTTGGCGCGCACTTTTTCCTCACACACCCCAGAGTCGGACATTCTCGCACACCTCCTCTCTCGTACTCCGTACCTGTCGCACACTTCACCAACGGCCTCTCACGAACACCCGGATCCAAATCAACCCCCAAGCCGACTGAAGCTCCCCTCACATCATATACATTTCCACGTATATCGCCACTCACCTTGGCACCTCGTCCCCGCACCTCCTTCGCCACCTGCAAACTCTTTATTTGGTTAGCGAGCACACCATCACGATTTGAGCACCGACCTTGCACATATTCAATTACTTCCTCCGTTATCTCCCTCTTAGTTTCCCTCCGTCTCTTCTTAATTTCACTCACCCCCTCTTCCACCTCCTCTAATTTTTGCTTCACCTCTTTTATTCCCCGGTACGTCTCCTCAATTTCGTCCTCTAACGCTACCTTGACCGTTTCTATTTGCGTCCTCACCTCCCGGCCCTTCGTCTCCATTACTTCTGTCACCTCTTCCAACCTCTTCGTCAACCCCTCATGTACCATCTGACATTCCTTCTGTGTCGCTATTAATTCGTTCTTGATGTCTTTTTGTGTCGCTTTTAACCCCCCGATTATTGCAGTGTTCTTTTCCACTTGGTCCACGAGTTCCTTTTGTCCCACTGTCAGCTGTTCTACTCCCCTCGTCAGACCCTCTATGCCCCCCTGTAACCCCGCCGTATTATACCTCACCTCTTTCTCCATACGCTTCTCACCTCGCTTTACCTCCTCGCGTACCCCTGAGACCTCCTCGCTCACACCTCGTCTTATTTCCTCCCCCAAATCCTCCATTTCTTTAGTAGATGCCACCCTCATCTGTCCCAATTCATCCCTCTGAGCATCCAATTTACCTTCTAACCCGATTTTCACCTCCTCTATCTGGTTCCCCATCCGTTTGATTTCCCGGGCGGATTGTTCCCCTACTTCCCGCAATTTGTCGTCCATTGTGTTTTCTAACCCCCTTAACCCATTTTTCACCCCCTCTATCTGATTCTCCTGGGCAGCCATTCTATTTTCCACCCCCGTTAACCCATTCTTCACCTCTTTTATCCCGTTGTCTAACCCCTCAAATTTACTGTCCAACCCCGCAAATTTATTGTCTAACCGTTCACCGGTACCCCTCGCTTCGTCCCTCATTGCTCCCATTTGGCCCTCCAATCGCTCACTATCAGCCCTCGCTTCATCCCTCAATCGCTCACTATCAGCCCTCGCTTTGTCCCTTATTCGCTCACCCATTTTGTCCATAAGGGCCCCCATTTGTAGCAAAAAAAGGTTCGAATCCACCGGTGCTGCTACGGTCATGGGCGCTGCTAAATTTGGTGCCGCTACACCCACGTGCGCGAGGGCGCCTGACACCTCCTCAACCACCTCCTCATTGCTCTCCTCCATTTCCTCCCTGTGGTCCTGGGCTACCCCTAACCCCTCTTCTAGTTCCCCCACCGGCATCCGATCGCCTTGACTAGCCATGGCGCGATTTTCAAATTTAAGTTTTTATAAAACAAATTTCGGCCCACTCGTAATTTGAGCGCACTAAGCGCTTCAGGTCCGATCCCACTCCTGACACCAATTGTTACGGGACCGCGGCGAGGATGTTGTTTGCCGAGCGGATGGCCGCCGCGCCCGAACAGTTACCCCGACTAACCCGATTCCTGAACGTTGGCCGAATCGTGCCACAGATATTCAATGAGGGAAAAGACAAAGGCGACACGGATGTGAAGAAGAGGAAGACAGAAGTCGGGAATACGAATATAATTTATTTCTATTTACAACCAAAAGTAACCAAGGAGAAGGAAGGATAATAAAATAATTTACAGAAGAATCAGAGACACAGTGAAAATCGCTAGCTTATCTAAACAGGCTTAATTAATACCCTGGGACAAGACACACAGAACAAACTCACGTACACGAATGGGGAAATTGCAGGCAGGAATGACAGGTGGTGGGTGGCTGGAGGGGGAGGAAGGCACGGAGCTGGCTGGAGCTTGATCCCGCACGGGACGTCAGGCTGGACCTCGACGGCCGCCGATGCCACCGATCCTGTCGTGTGCGCGGGGTAATGGGTCGGAGCTCCTTGGTGGAGCCAACGCTGCTGGTGGGGGGTCTGGCGTGACGGATTCTCTCTCCCTCTCTCACAAACTCCAGGACTCTTTCTCTCTTTCTTAGTCCAACCCAGTCCAACAACTTCCTCTCTTGCTTGGTCCAACTCTTAGTCCCACTCTTCCTCTCTTGCTTAGTCCAACAACAACTTCCAGGCTTTCGCGCGCGCTCTATATAGCGCCTCAGGCGATCAAGCCGCTGGTGTCCAGGACACGCCCATCGGTCAGCTCGCCTCGGCCCTGATTGGTCGGCACGGCCCTCTGGCTCCGCCCTTGATGACGATGGGCAGGCACGCCCAGGAGTCGGCAGCTCCACCCCCTTCTTCTCCAAGCCGACCTCGTGGCGAATGGAGTCACGGAGGGAACAGTTGGCAATTGTTGGAAGGGGAATATGAATGAAAGGGGATCTACTCTTATTTCACTTGGTGCAATGGAGTATTTAAATTAATGGAAGACAAATCCTTAGCCTAATACACATAATAAGGATATAACTACTGAACAGGGATATATGGTGTCCTTCGTGTATGCTTTATGGAATTAACTACGGGAACGCCCTTTGACCTTTATACAACAACAAATGCAGGAAGGAGGGTGACATTTTACAACAATTCATTACACAACAAAAAAAAAACAACATTCTCAAAACCGCAACAATATATATATATATATATGTATATACATACATATATATATATATATTGTTGCGGTTTTGAGAACCCTCCACTTTGTAAATATTTGTAATAATCCGTTATAAATAATCCCCTGTAAATATCCCCATTTTCTAATGTTAAACGAGAGCACCCTAGATAGGCCACGAGCAACACGTCGGACACAATAGGATCTTCTTTAGTTATTTCATTAGTATGTGTTTCAGGTAAGCATCTGGTCCCAATAGTAGTCAGATTCACTATGTTTATTCGTTCAAAATCATGGTAGATTAGCAAACCTATACATTTTTGGAAACGTTATTACATGGAAAATCTGAAAATCAATGTTTACATTTGCCAATTCCGACCAATTCGATTCGACCAATTCGACCAATCGACCAATTCCATTCGACCAATTCGACCATTCGTCCATTCGACCAATCGCTTTGATCGACCATTCGACCAATTCGATCGATTCGATTCGATTCGATTCATCGAATTCGATTCGATCGACCATTCGACCAATTCGATTTGCCAATCAATTTGACAGACCTTTGCTTGTGTGGAACGGACTGTGAAAACGATGCGGACTATATTGTCGGATACGACACACAGGACAGTGATGACGAACTCTAAATGGCATATTCTGTAATCGTGTATGTTTGATGCCATTGACTGCCTGTGTATATTTTGTCATTGACTGCCTGTGTAGATGTGAAGTTATACTGACTGCATGTGTATATATGATTTTGCTGACTGCCTGTGTATGTTTGGTGATGTGAATTATTGTGACACATTTTGATGTTATTAACTGCCTGTACAAAATGATAGCATGTATTTGATTATGCAACTTATCGCGAATATAAAGACAGTATTTTGCAATTCAAAACCTTTGATTCGTGTTTTACCATTCCCCATAGCACTAATTTGATACTTTCATTGGATTCCTTGTCCCTGAAAATATAGGTTTGGTATATTTTAAAAAGTTTTTAGGGTAATTAGAGGCAGAAATAGAACAAAATATGTATTTTACAGTGGCCATTTTGAAAATCAAAAATGGCCGCCATACAGGTATCTCTCCAAATGTAAACATTGATTTTTAGTTTCCTTATGCTATAACCTTTCCAAAAATGTATAGGTTTGCTAATCTACCATGATTTTGAACGAAATATAATTTATTGACATAGTGAACCTGACTATAGTTTGACTCTGCGTTGCATTAATCAAATAACCTAGCCCCCTTCTCAAATTCTATTCATTTATTCAAATAATCGTCGCCCTCCTCCCCCCAGTATGCGTGTAAACCCCCGATTCCTTCCCCTTCTTTTAATCCCTTAAAGCATTCCCTTGTTTATATCTATCCATGTGTTTTTCTCAAGAAACAAACTGTCAACACAGTGTGAGGAAGAGGTTCTCTCTCGTGTCTCGTCCTTTCTCCCTGTCTGACTATCCGTGATATGATTGGATAAGATAATGTGATAAGCCATTTGAGATAACATAGGTGCGAGGGGATTATTGTGCAGTGTTTTCGTAATACGTGCTCTCTCTCTTCTCTCTTCTTCCCATTCCTTGTTATTATTATCATTATTATTATTAATTCTTTAACCTGTCTTCACCACCTGTGTGTTGGCCTATTACGTGGTTCCTTGTTTGATGAAACACCTGCCTGGTGGCCGTAAGGTCGTTGTCATATGTGATAAAACTGGGTGGGTGGGGGTAGAGGGTAGTGGGAAAATATATTTGTGCAATAGCTCGAAATACCCCCTCTCTCCAGCAGGGATCAGGAAGCCACTTGCACTGTGCCACATGCACAGGCGAAAATGGTCCACGGTCTCTCCCCCTCACGAAGAAGAGTGAAGGGGATTTTTTGTGCCCAAACCTGACCCTGAGTACCCCCAGCACTTATGCAAAATTTGGTGGAAAAGGACCCATCTGTGTTTTTTTTTTAAATAGTGTGACTCGGCGTGCTCCGTGCGCCTCATCACACGTCGTTTCAGAGGGATAGGCATATTTGACAATTTCAGTGTCTTTTGGGTCTTCATGGTCTTTTGGGTCTTCATTGTGTTTTGGGTCTTCAGGGCCATTTGGGTCTTCAGAGTCGTTTGGATCCTCTGGGCATTTAAGGCTATTTTGGGTCTTTGGGGTGTTTTGGGTCTTCGGGGTCTTTGGAGTCTTCGGGGTCTTTTGGGTCTTCGGTGTCTTCAGGGGCTTTTAGGTCTTAAGGTCTTAAGGGTCTTTTGGTTCCTCTGGGTCTTTGGGGCATTTTGGTTATTCAGGGTATTTCAGGGTCTTTTGGGTATAAAGGGTCTTTAAGGGTCTTTGGGGGTATTTTGGGTCTTTTGGGTCTTCCAGGTATTTTGTGTCTTCGGGGTGTTATGGGTCTTTGTTGTATTTTGGGGTATTCGGGGTTGATTGGGTCTTCGAGGTGTTTTGGGTCTTCAGGGTCTTTTGGGTCTTTGGGGTGTTTTGGGTCTTTGGGGTGTTTTGGGTCTTTGGGGTGTTGTGGGTCTTTTGGGTCTTCAAAGCCATTTGGGTCTTCAGGGTCTTTTGGATCCTCTAGGCCTTTAAGGGTATTTGGGGTATTTTGGGTCTTCATGGTGTTTTGGGTCTTTGGGTATTTTGGGTCTTCCGGGTCTTTGGGGTGTTTTTGGTCTTCGGGTTGTTTTGGGTCGTCAGGGTATTTTGGGTCTTCAGGGTGTTTTGTGTCTTTGGGGTCTTTTGGGTCTTTTGTGTCGTTGGGGCCATTTGGGTCTTCAGGGTCTTTTGGAGCCCCAGGGCCTTTAAGGGTATTTTGGGTCTTTGGGTTTTTTGGGTCTTTGGGGTCTTCAGGGTCTTTTGGGTCTTCAGGGTCTTTTGGGTCTTCACGGGCTTTTGGGTCTTTGGGGTCTCTTGGGTGTTTTTGGGTCTTCGGGGTATATTGGGTCTTCAGAGTCTTCA
The DNA here is from genome assembly GCF_964187855.1 of Myxine glutinosa. Lineage (NCBI taxonomy): Eukaryota > Metazoa > Chordata > Myxini > Myxiniformes > Myxinidae > Myxine > Myxine glutinosa. The sequence goes on from NC_136268.1 coordinate 89,074,287, forward strand.
GAGTCTTTTGGAGTTATCCACCGAAAAGCGAAAAGTTACTCAGTAAGGTCGAAAGAAAAAGAAGTGTATCCAGAGGTGTGGGAAAATAACGTTAGGCTGGAGACCAACCCTGAAAATGCTGGAGACCAAAGGCTGAAGTTGGAAAAACAGTATAGCCTATTTTACTCCAGGGGGTCCCAGGATTAACCAACCAAAATGTTGTTGCGATCGGTTCAGCCGTTTTTGCGGTACCTGGGAACGGACGGACGGACGCACGGACATTTGGTGAATTATCGTAAGACTAGTGGGGTCACCCGTGGGAATCCCACGGGCATGGACGTGTGTGACATTTCGACATATTGTGTTAGATGCTACACCTTCAGTTTTACAACACACACACACACACACACACACACACACACACACACACACACACACACACACACACACACACGTACACACACACACACACGTACACACACACACATAATGACACACACACACACACATGTACACCCACACACATACACATACACACAAACACATCTCGTTTTTTCATTTCTGTTCCTCGCAATTCTTTCTCTCTTATTCACAGACACGCACACACATCCACATGCATCCACACACCCACACACACACACACACACACACACACACACACACACACACACACACACACACACACACACACACATATATATATTGTTGCGGATCTCTACGTCGGCCTTTTTCCCCTTAAGAAGGGGGGATTAATCCCCTTTTGTTTTTGACTGACCGACGTAAGTCCTGAACTTGCACAAGCTCCCTCCGGAGAGGCAGGTGCGCAACCTCGTTCGCGACCGCGGACAGATGTTAATTGCCGAGCGGTTTAGCAACCGCGGCACGAACCATTAGCAGAGACTAACCCGATCCTGAACGTTGGCCAAAATCGCGCCACAGGTTTTCAATGGGGAAATCACAAAGACGACCGGACGAGCATGAAGAAGAAGAACGAAGGTAGGAAATACAAATATAATTTATTACTACTATTTACAAGTCAAAAGAAACCAAGGAAGGAGGAAAAATACGAAAATAAAGACAGAAGGAGTAAGGAGACACAGTGCAAATATTAGCTTACCTATACAAACTTACTTACACCCCAGGACAACATAAAAGACGGACGACAAGCAGACTTACACGGGGGGATGAAGGCAGGAACGAATGGCTGGAAGGAGAGGAAGGTTCAACTGGAACCGGAGCACGGTCGGGCCGGGAGTGAGCAGCCGCCGCCCTTTCCCGATCGGTTTCGCACGGCGGCGTTCCTTCGCGGCCACGGTCGAAACTGCCGTCACAGCCCAAAGCTGCGGTGCTTAAAGCTGCGGTGGTTCAAAGCTCATGCGTGCCTCTCTCTCCCTCAATCATCTCCTTCCTCAACTCATCTCAGGTGGGGTGCGTCGCGTGCTCTCCAAGGACTCATCTCTCGTGGGGGCGTCCCGCCGCGGGTTATATCGGCCACACCCTCGAACCTTCGCGAACCTCCCCGATCGTTCTCTCTCCGCCCTCTCAAGCCAAACCCCTCGTGCTTGGTCGGTCAGCAAGGGCTCTCCTGGCTCCACCCTCCGATGACGAGGTGGAGACACGCCTTTCTTCTCCGAGGTACAGCACATGGCAATGGCGGCAAATGCAGAAAACCGCCCAATGCAGTTGGCAATCGAGGCTTTGGGATATGGAGGGGAACTATCTTATGTCATCTGATGCAATGCAGTGTCAACTAGTGGGAACAGAGCCTTAAACGACATAGAATAAGGAGATAACTATTTAGAAGGATATATGATTTGCTACGTGCATGTATATGGAGTAACTAGGAGGACGACCTTTGACCTTTACACTATGGAGGGTGATATTTACAACAAGATTCATGACACTTACAACAAAAAAAACAAAACACAGGATTCTCAAATCCGCAACAATATACATTCACACACACACACACACACACACACACACACACATATATATATATATATATATATATATATATATATATATATATATATATATATATATATATATATATATATATATATATATATTGTTACAGACGCGGTTTTGGATGTTAGTTTACCGAGCGGTTTGGTATGACCGCGTCTGCACAGTTTGCCCGATTACACTCGAACGTTGGCCGAATCGCGCTATGCTAAATCAATGAAGGAAAGGACACAACGGCTGGGTTAAATGACACGACACCAGGGGTACAGTTCTCAAGACCTCCGGAGGAGGTTATAATATTTGTATGCAGAACGTTTTAGATTACACGGCACAAGAGGTACAGCACAGAAAGGTAGGCACTTAAACACGGTCTTATCTTAGCCCTGACAGACCACAGACAAACGGGACAAGACTGACTCACACAGGGATTGATGGCAAGGAGGGGCAGGTAGTCGATGGCTCAAGGTGCACCTTGGCTCAGGGACAGGATACAGCTCGGTCCAGTCCAGAGATGCGGGGAGGTATTCAGCGCTTGGAGGTGGCGACTTCTCTCTCCAAGCTGGGGGCGCATCTGACGTCACCTCCGGTAAGTGGCTGCGTATATCCAGCGGGGAGTGACACGCCCTCGGCTCGTTAGCTCCGCCCCAGATGGAATCGGTCCGCCGCTTCTTATTGGGTGCGGGGGGGTTACCGGGCTCCGCCCTTGACGAGGAGCTGACAGTCAGCCCCTGTGTGGTAACCCCGCCGGAGCACATGGGCAATGGCGGCTAACCAAGCCGGAGTGAGGACGCACACTCCCCGCGCCGACGCCGCCCCCCCCCCCCGCTGTTGTTGTAGTTGTTGTTGTTGTTGTAGTTTCATGAGGAAGATGGGAGGATGCGGAGATGAGATTGTGGGGAGGTATTGGGAGGTCCTAAACTTACTACTGGTGCCATACAATCACATTCTGGTGCAACGAAGAGTCAGAATTAATGGAAACGAGTCCTTAACTGACATAGACTAAGAATAACTAGCAAGATGTCCTATAGTTGTCTACGTGAGATGCGGTGAACCTGGGCACGACATTTAATGGGGGAAAAAGGGGAAGGTCGGGGCTACAGAGTGTTGTTTACAGACAATAGGACTAGGGAATGGGGGATTGGGGATAGTTGGGGAGTATTGGGGAAATAGGGGAATATTTACAAGCGGATATGGATGGAGGCCAAATCCCATATCCGCAACATTGCACCCTTCTCTACCTCGGGGTGGCCCGACCCGATAAATTTTTACCTACTTTAGTGTGGCACTCAGATGTAGTTCCCTCTACTATTAACTCTACCCTGAGTGCGACAGTTTTACAGATGTTCACAAATGAGTAAATATGTCCCCCTGCGACGTTGCACCCTTCTCCTCACAGAACCACACCCACAGGATAACCGAATCGCGGAAAGAATCCTCAAACTAAACATACAGCCGGTAGGGAGCATTATTTACACAAGACTACGCTGATATTTACACGACGATCCAGGACCTGTTTTTGGAGGAACACATGCAGATGTTATGCATAGAGAGAGCACGCATGCCAGCATCGATACACCAACCCACGAGTGCTCTGTGGCCTTACGGCCTTTAATAATGTGCAGAGCACCCCTTCCAAGCACCAAAAGCACCACCCCATCATGTACAGTCAGCACCATCCGGTGCACCAATAAAGTGTTTATAGTCACCGGTGGTGTCGCAGCCGGCCGATGTTCTGCCGCTGGTCTTGCCTTGGAGCCCACTTGGTGTTCTGGCTTCCTTCAAAAATAAAGAAAGGCGCCAACCGCGTCCATTTCTGTATTGTGGCCGTCAGGGGGCCAACTAAAAGTGGTTCACCTGTATGGCATAGGTGCCACGTTGACCCATAGGTCCTTCCACGGGTGGTGCTTGGCCGCAAAAGAACTGCGGTCCATGGTGGGCGGCCACAAACATTGCGGTCCATATGGTGTATCGATCCTGGCAGCAAGCAGCGAAAGTGCAGGCCCACAACTGCGGAGCCAGCACCTCTCTCTCCTCTCTCTCTGCCCCAAAGCCAGATCCTCGGAGGTGGGAGACAAAAGAAGAAGACAAGTGAGTAAGGTGGTAAGGGCGCAAAAGTGCACGCAACATTAGGTAATGCACACTAGGGGCACATGGGAACCAGGTGAGACAGGTACGTTCCTACCGTACGCCCCCCCCCCACCAGGTAACCTACATTGCCCCCCCCTTACCCCTTACTGTATCCACAAAACACAACACTACCCATAAACATCTACTTTACAAATCAACAAACGTCCCTACTGTCTTCCCCGTTCCTCCCATAAACCAAATTCGTCTTCTCTCCTTCCTAACCAATCAAATTTGCCATTTTCAACTCTCATCAAAATTTGCCATCTCCAACTCAACATCATAATTTGCCATCACCAATTCATCATCAGTCCCTCCTAAGGAGGGAGAGATGGAATCATCCCAATGTCTCATCCACGTCGTGATGCGTCTCACCAATCCACACAGCAATTCTCATTTCCTGCACACAGAACAAAGAAAACACAGGTGTGGAGTCATCATCATCACCTCAGGTAAGTGGCTGCGTATGGTGCGACAGGTTCATCAATCCTAACTATTTCCTAAATGACTTTAACAACTTTACATTACCCGGGGTCTTTCTCCTGCCAAACCATTGGCCCTCTTACACTATGGGTTCTAAAAACCAATTCCCATTGACCAAACTGTGGTGCTTTTCAATTTGGGGTCTCACTCCCCCGATTCATCTCCCGGTGCCCTCGCACAATTTCTGGGCCGCGACGTGTAGCTCTCCCAGCAGGTCTACCCACCTGCACACCTCCACCACTGCAGTTGCCTCCGAGCTTACCTGCTCCTTACCCTAACCTAACTACCTGGGGAAGGCCCTCTGGCGCTCTCCCCACTCGGTGCCCTCTCTGGCACTGGGCTACCAGGGTCCGTCCTCCGGATCCTCGGGCCCCACTGACACTAACGGCTCCCAGAGCCCACCTGCGGCCTCACCTGGCCGACATCCTCACAGTGGTGGAGTGCCCAACCAACTACACACACTAACAGGCTACACGCCCAGCCATTTCCACAACACTAATGCACCCATCCGCAATACCATTCTGCAACCGCACCACAAATGCCAATATCCAACCACAATTTACCTATACCCTCTACCTAACACTTACACTACCCGCCCCGGGTACTCGTGAAAGGGGTCCACTCTTCCCCCATCCACACCTTCGCACCATGCACACCACTCCGTACCACTTACTCCAACTCTCTCCACACACCTGTACTTGCACACCTGTGCTCTCACACCTGGTGCCACCTGCACCCTTCTCTCCCCAAGCGCATTCGCGCTGATCCACAACACTCACTACTCATCCACTGCTCCACACTGCTCCACACACCTGTCCAGTTGCACACCTGTGCAATCACACCTGTTCAATTCTCAACCACACGGCATCATCTCATCTAACTACTCCCTTCTGAAACTTGCGCTTCCCAGTCGCCCCTTTAAACTATTGCGCTCCCACGTCATTATCATCCACACTAATCTACCTGCGTCCCCACTACAGGTATCATTGTCACTAACTAACCTTAACGTCACCTAATGTCATCTTCTAGGTCCCTATCAATATCCTAACCCACCCGGGCTAGTTTCCACTGCCATACACCCCATAATCTATAGCTCCTTTGCCCCCACATGGGAAGGGTGGCAGGGATGCCACCCTTACCCACCGGGCCCATCGCTCACTACCAATTTCGCACATCAAATTTCAGGAAATCAAAAATTTGTCACTCACTACCCATCATCTGCCAATCTTTACTGCCAATCCCTTGCCAATCATCAAATTTTGTTTTTTTTCTAATTTTGGGTCCAAAACACTAACCTCATCACACAGTCTACTCACTAATGCCTGTCGGTGCGCCAATTCACTTCTACTGCTCGGCTTCGTACAGCCAAGCCATGAATGCGGGTTGTGTGGTGCCAGCGGCTGGATACGTCCCGCATTCGGTGCAGGGAAGGAGGTTTACCCGGGCCGAGGTCCCACGCACCATCTCGGCACGGAGCCATCCCATGGCTCGATCTCGACCTGCCGGAATGCCTCAACAAAAAGTGGTCGCCATGACGACCCTTCCTATCCAGCTGCCCGCTCCGCCTAGTGGAGCACGGACGCGGCCGTTCAAAGCGAGGCCCGGCACGCACCGAGGGCCCGCTTCGGCTAAAAGTCGACCTAACCTTTAACCCGGTTACCGTCGATGCCTCACCTGGATGCTTACAAGCATACGCTACCCCTTTCTTGCTCATACATGCCGTTCCCATGTTCCTCGTACCTTTCCTTACACACCCAGGTACTCTCATTCCACTCACAGACTTGGTCACACACCTGACCACCGAACACCTTGGCACACATTCGTCGCTCGCACACCTCACCAACACACCTCTTCGCGCCCCCTCCTCGGTCACCTCCTCTGTGACAATCACAGGTGTGCTCTCACTCGCACACCCAACCACGTGCCTCACTACCAATTCCAGCGTGCATTCCCACTCACGCTCTACCATTCCAGGTGTGCATCCTTCCATTCCAGGTGTACATCCTCGCTCACCTGTCACAACCCACTCACGCTCCTTGTCACTCTCACTACTCTCACCTCCATTCTTGACAGCGCACTCACCCTTACTCTTGACAGCGCACTCTTCCCTCATGCACCCATCCGTTACACACCTCTCTCGCGCACACTCTTGCGCACACTCTCCCGTCACACCCTCTGTAACACTCACCACACCGCGCTTCCATGTGCTCCCTCGCACACGCGCTACGACCGACTCACTCTCGCCAGCACCCTCACTCCTTGGCACGCACTTTTTCCTCACACACCCCAGAGTCGGACTTTCTCGCACACCTCCTTTTTCGCACACCAGACCTGTCGCACACTTCACCAATGGCCTCTCACGAACACCCGGGTCCATCTCGACCCCCAAGCTTCTTAAATCCCCTGGCGCATCATACGCACGACCATATTGGTCACCACTTACACCGGGTCCTCTTCCTCTTCGCTTTTCCTCCATCACCTGCGAATCCCTCATCCGGTTAATGAGCACATCATCACGATCCAAACACAGACTTTGGACCAATTCTTTTATCTCCTCTTTTATCTCTTTCTTATCCCCTCTCCGTCGCTTCTTAATTTCGCTCACCCCTTCTGCCACTTCTTCTAATTTCTGCTTCACCTCTTTTATGTCCCGGTACGTCTCCTCAAGCTCGTCCTCTAAGGCTACCTTGACCGTTTCCATGTGCGTCCTCACCTGCCGGTCCTTCGTCTCCATTACCTCTATCACCTCGTCCAACCTCGTTGTCAGTCCCTCACGTACCATCTGACATTCCCTCTTCGTCGCTATCAAGTCTTCTTTTAGTTCTTTCTGTGTCGCTTTTAACCCTCCTATTACCGCTGTGTTCTTCTTTACCTGGGCCGCTAGTTCTTTTTGTCCCTCTGTCAGTTGTTCTACTTCCTGCGTCAGGTCCTCTATGCCCACTTGTAACTTTACAGTCCCCTTTCTCACCTCCTTCTCCATGTGCTCCTTACAGTGCCTCACCTCCTCGCGCACTCCTCCGACCTCCTCACTCACTCCTCTTCTGATCTCTTCTCCCATCACTTGCATCTCCTGCCCAGATGCCACCCTCATCTGCTCCATTTCCTCCCTGTGAGCATCCAGTTTGGTTTCTACCCCCATTCTGACCCCCTCTATCTGCTGCCCCATTTGTTTAACTTCCCTTTCCGCTTGGTCCCTCATGTCCCTCAATTTGCCTTCCATACTGTTTTCTAACCCCTCTAACCCCTTTTGCATCCCTTCCATTTGATTCTCTTGAGCGGCCATTCTGTTTTCTACCCCCATTAACCCATTTCTCACCTCTTTTATCCCGTTGTCTAACCCCTCAAAATTATTGTCTAACTTCCC
>NC_136268.1:89087204-89164704 GCF_964187855.1 Myxine glutinosa
TCGCAAGTGTGGTGAGCTGGCCAAACTGCGTGGGCTGAGCGAGACCTTCATCTTACAGTATACTGAAACAGGCTGTTCATACTGTATGCCCAAGTCCTAATTGTCATATTCATACAGTCCACCCGACTTAAGGCCTTCTTTATCCAATTTGAATTTTTACCTCCGCCACCAAACGTGGATGGAGGTTATGTTTTCACGCCTGTCTGTCCATTTGTGAACAAAATATCTCAAAAAAATGTGGACGGATTCGGACGAAATTTGGCAGAGAGTATGTGACACTGATGGAATGATTAGATTTTGGTGAAGATCCGGATTCGGATCCGGATCCCATAATTTTTTAAGTGATTCTTCACCATTGAGTGATATAGCCAACCAGGTGGAGGTATGCTCTCTACTGAGTGACTTTCAAGTTTTTTAAATATATATTCCTAGGAGTGCGTTGACCAGTTCGCAGCCCATAAGGCCTCCTGTAACAATATCTTATTGGCTTGCAGGAATTGCGTGTTTGCCTTATTTTGGATCAGCAAATTGACTCCTTGAACTTATAACAGAAACAGGATTCATAAACGATTGTTACCCTCGCCAGAGGCGAGGGTATTGCATTTGAGACCATTTGTTATTTGCCGGAAAAGATTTCGGCAAGTATATTGGTTGGTTGGTTTGTCTGTCTGTCTTTCTGTTTGTCTTTGTTTGTCTGTCTGTCTGTTTGTGCGCAGTACTACGTCTACATCGTTGCACATAGCATCGCCATACTTTACACACATATTTGTCTTGCCAGACTGTGCCCAATTTTTAACTCTCTCGGCCCAAGGCCTCCATTATGACGTCATAATTCCATAATTCGACAAGTACAAAACTTCATCCAATCAAGATGCAATTTCTTGAGCGCCATGTCGGCATAAACTGGTGGAGAAAAAAAATTAATGATGACGTCATTGGTCACGTGGTTCTGCCGCCATCTTGGAAAAACCGAAAAACTTTGCACCTCTATATCTCCGAAAGTGATGCATAGAAAAAATTGAGACATGGCTCATTGTAAAGAACTCTACATGGGGAATGAAATACGTTGATGATGATCTCATAGGTGCCTCCATTATGACGTCATAATTCGACAAGTACAAAACTTCATCCAATCAAGATGCAATTTCCTGAGCGCCATGTTGGCATAAACTGGTGGAGAAAAAAAAGAATGATGACGTCATCGGTCACGTGGTTCGGCCGCCATATTTTTTAACACAATAGCCTTAACAACCACTGAAAATACATCCTGGCGAGGGTTTGCAATCTCTGATTGCTCTTTTTCTTGTTTCTCTTGCAACTCAGAAAGGCTTATCCATAATTACCCTCTACTAGCAACGGTACCTGCCCTATGGGCGGGGCTTCAATTGGGAGGCCCAAATGAAAAGGCAAAATATCAGAAATTGAAAGCTTTTTTATTTTAAACGATTTATATAAACATCTGTTAAATCATATCACACACAAGTCATCAAAATCTAAACAGTATTTGTACAATTTCAATAAAAGCCACATCACTGTTCATATCAGTAAATATTATTCCATCGTGTTTGGAAAACTGGAAAATTGGAACAATTGGAAAATTGGGAAAACAATGCAGTACCTGGGAACAGACGGACAGACGGACAGACATTTGGTGAATTATCGTAAGATTATTGCATTTGGAGAGGGTATTGCATTTGGGTTCATCTATCTGTCTGTTTGCTGTTTGTCTGCACATAATGTGCCAACGTAGACCACAATATTTACATGTTAGCTTTTTTTCAACTTCTATGAAGTATGTACAATTACAATGTGAGTACGTATATAAAGTATGTATGGTACAATAAGAATATGGGTACATCTATAAAATACGTACTATAAACCCACAGAAAATAAGTCTCGGCGAGGGTCTGCAGTCTTTGATCCAAATCTTCTTTGTTTGTTCAGTCACGTGCTTGTTTGTCTTTCTCGATATATTAGCTTTGCTGCCTTTGGACATGATCCGCAAACTTCACACATCATTGTGTATGTGTATGTATGTCAAGTCATACCTGAGTTGTGTTGCCAGTGCAGTAGGATTATGTACATCTAGCAATTGTAGTTCAACAGTTTGGCCTGAATTTTGTGGGGAAAGTGCAGTGCTTAAAAATGTGCTAAATGGTAAATAACTGTCACCCCTCCCTCCCTCTCCCACCCCACCCCTTCCCCTCTCTCCTCCCACCTTCTCCCACCCTACCTTCTCCACACTCCACACTCTCACCCCTTCCCCTCCCTCCTCTTCCCACCCCACCCCCTCCACATTCCCACCCCTTCCCCTCCCTCCTCCCACCTTCTCACACCTCCCCACTCGAAGTCACGGTTGAAATATTTATTCTCGTTGCCATGTAATTAAGCAGGGTGTGTTCAGCTACCAAGTTTCTAGTATGGAGATCGCCAAATGGCTAAAGCACTCAAGCAAGCACTCTATTCAAAACCGTTGAAAGGAACATCTGGTTTGGCAAGCACTAGCTAGCTGCTTGTTAACTGAACAAACCCTGGGACAACTCGACAGCATACATACAAAACGGCAAAGAAAAGGACAGTTTTTTGTTCTTAAAAGTGTATTTCTGAGGCGGTAGTAAAGGCATTTATTTTTAAATAAAAATCAAATTGGTCAAAGTGGGTCCAGGTTTGACCTTCCAAAATAGAAAATTTGCTTTCTTCTCTGAAACTACACACACGATTTCGATGAAACTTAACCATAACCTTCATCACCCGTGATGTACCGAAGTTTGTTTACGGCACTAAGAAAATCGAAGTCTAACGGAGACTATGGGGGGTTAAAGTGGGTCCAGGTTTGGCCCCCCAAAATAGAAAATTTGCTTTCTTCTCTGAAACTACACACACAATTTCGATGAAACTTAACCACTGGTCTTTTTATGTAGCTGAATGGAGTACTGCTCTCTGCTATGGGCTGGCACTCCAGTATCAAATCTGTCAATCCTGGATCATGTATAATCTCAAGCTCTCAAAATTATTGGAATCACCCGTGGTGAGACCGGAGCATAAGGTCTGTTGCTTTCACATCGCAGGCAAGTCTGAGGTCTCTTTGTTTTTTTGTTTTTTTTCCACGTCTTCTCCAATATTGCTCTCAGTCCTCCGACCGGCGCCAGCAATTCCAGGATGCTCGTGTTTTTTCAGTCTCCCCTCCAAGTTGAACTTGGAAAAATCCAAGCTGACTACTTACACATGTCAACTTTTTTATTCCTCAATTTTCACATCCAGGGAACCAACTTCCAGGAGGTGTTCTGTCTGTCTCACTCTTCCATCCAGGGCTTCAAGCAAGCAGTGAACCGACATCTTTTGTCATCCCACATTCCGTCGCATGATCTCTGTTACCCCCATTAACCATTTCTAACCTAACTTTCTTAGTTACTAGTTTGTGTTTCTTCCCCTCCTCTCTGTCCTCTTCATCTCTTTGTTCATTGCCTTAATGCTTGTCCCACTGCCAGATTAATTTGCAGGCACCAATAATTGAAATATGGCTAATTCTCTTTTCTTGCTTGCTGTTATTGGTCGGAATTTGTCCAGTTAATCTACTTTAATGTAAGCAACTATTTATTATGGAAACCATGGAGGATCCAGAGTTAAGAACACAACTATAAGTCTCATCAGTCTTTCATTGCAAAGAAAGAGTAGCATCAACTTCTATTCAAGTTTGTATCGCTCATTTGATGCCATTATGCTGGTCCGTTGATTTGAGCTTTTACACGTGGTTAATTTACACTTCTTTGTAAATGATGATGAATTTTGACAGAATGCGGTTTTTTTTTTCTTCCTTCAAGGTCTGATCTTCTGAACCAGCTGAAGATGTACAATTGTTACCATGAAGGCAAGACGCTACAGCTGCGTTACTGGGAGGTCAGTGCATGTTGTGTACAATTGGTTTTGCAAAATATTGTTTGAATGATGGCTTTAAACATTGAAAATCACCAAACGTGACTTTTTTAAACACTTTTGATTATAACTCATATTTGTACATTACAAATCGATACGGATCACTTTGACGAAGTGAAGACACATAATAGAGCAGGATGGGCAGCATTTGGGGAAAAAATCGTTTTTTTTCTCCCAGTTTATAATGGGTGTGTTCTCTCAGCATTGGCATATGTCTGTCAAACATGGTCTCTAAGAAAGAGGATGGAGAAAAAAGTTGATGAACATGCAAAGAGCCATGAAAAGATACTCTCTCGGCTTCAGAACAATAACAGAAATGAATGGATCAGAGAGAAAACAATCTTCCGTGACATTCTGCTCACAATCACAGACTAACGGGGACCTGGGCTGGATGAGTAGCAAGAAGGGACAATCGGTGGACAAGAAGAATTACTAACTGGTAACTTGGAAAAGACCTTGGAAGAAGCAGAAGCGGAGGTCGAGCAAAAATCAGATGTGGAGATTGAATTGAATTTTTTTAACGGGATTACAATGGCTTCAAATTGCATTGAATCAAACAGAATCGCCCATGTTGAGGGAGGCCTTCATCCTGCAGTGGCTCAATAGGCCAGTCAAGTCAAGTTCTTCATACATTAACTTAGAAATAACCATTTTATTACAACGACAAATCTGTAATCCTTCGAAGCTGGATTATTTTGGGTTTTTGGTCCCTTTTTTTTTGCAGGCTTTGTACTCAGTTCACAGCCTATGGTTTAATGCTGTAGACTCACCAAAAGGAATAGTTTTTGCAATTGACCTGTCAAAATCGTCTCAAAATTCATATTTATTACACCGCACACCCAAAGTCAAAAGCGGGGTTAAGCAATTAGTTCACTTCTGTCTGTCTGTCTGTTTGTATGGCTGTACATATATCTACGAATGTCAGGTTGTGATGAAGGAACAACTTAATTTCCATTGAATGTTGGAACACGAATTGGAACATGAATCAGAAAAGGAACATGTAGTTTAACAGTACTTTGGCTCTGAATTTGTCCCGATCGCACATGCGCAGAGATGAGCGAGATAACATTTTTTACTCTGTCTGCCTGTCTAGCAGTCAACAAAAATTGAAAATCATTCCAAACAGGAAACCTAATGTTTAAAAGGACGTTATAAAGGACACAAACAACAGGCATGGAGAACTAATGTAACATGTTAGATAGGGTGATGGATTAGACTGGGGGGAGAGTGGTAAAACCTGGAATTAATTTATTTCTACACCTTTAAACCTCTTTAAACCTTTATTTAAATTGAATTACAAACTTGAACACTGTAGAACACAAATACTCTTCATAATACTTCCAAGAACCATGCTATATGTATTGATATATAGCATGAGAGGGTGCGGCATGTGAGAGCGTGCAATATGAAGGGGGAGGAGCTGAGGGGTGAAGAAGAAGCTGCCATACGGCTATGTACATCTATGGTGATCAATAAGACCTCCATCTCCTAAACTGTGGCTCAACTTTGTTGTATTACAGTACATTAGCAACGGTACCCGCCCTAAGGGTGGGGCTTCAATTGGGAGGCCCAAATGAAAAGGCAAAATATCAGAAATTGAAGGCTTTTTTTTTTTTAAACGATTTATATAAACATCCGTTGAATCATATCACACGCAAATCATCAAAATCTAAACAGTATTTGTAGAATTTCAATAAAAGCCACATCACTGTTCATATCGGTAAATATTATTCCATCGTGTTTGAGAAAACTGGAAAAATTGGAAAATTGGAAAAAAAAAATTGGAAAAACAATAGCTTATTTTACTCCAGGGGGTCCCAGAATTACCCACCCAAAATTTCGTTGCGATCGGTTCAGCCGTTTTTGCGGTACCTGGGAACAGACGGACAGACAGACAGACATTTGGTGAATTATATTAAGATAAGGTAATGTATAAGACTGCTTCAGTAGCGCTAAACTTCCGGATTTTTAAAACCGATCTTTTGATTGCCAACTCTTATAGTACGTACCTCTCCCATTTGCAAGCCAGGTATGCATGTGCATGTACTTTATTTTCAAATTTTACCCTTCTATGAGCAAATCTAAGTTCATTTCTTATCCATTGCTGGGGAAACCCTACATTATGAGAAAACTCGGAGCAGGCAGTAAGACAAGAATTTCAATTCCGTATGCCAGGTACGACCTATCTGGTAGGACTATATTTAGCACTGAATCGACATTGGTAATACGTTAGGGCTTATGGTATCGTGTGCTGAGTATCACGTGTTTTTATTTTGGTACTTGGCATTACCCTTCAAAATGGCACATATGAATGCAGATGAAGTGGCAAAACATGATAATGATGATCATGATTATTACATAGATTTATGTTCACGGAACCACCAGCAGTTTGATTGTTGTTATCTGGCACGGCAGCATATCCTGTTTACAATGCAATAGCGTAACCTTTTCAACGAGAATACTCGTAGTTGCAGAATCTGGTACACCCAGCACTACGAGTACACTCGTAGTCGGCAGTCAATGTGTTAAAAAATAACTATTTATTAAAATTGAAGTATAAACTTCAACACTGTGTGGGGTATCGTGTTCTACGAACTCTAGTTATTGTATCAAATTAATTCAAATAATTTTTCCTTAAGAGTCTACTGTGTAACACAAGCATTACAATTTGTCATCGTTGAGACCCATTCTTTCTCATAAAGCACTCTGTTGGTGGAACAGGTGATTGCTAAAAATAGTGTGCAGTTTGAATAGAAGGACGTGTGAAGCGGATATACCAGGAGATGCTGTTTTAACCCCTTTTCCTTTCAATAAATCTGTGGCTCCGCATTTGGTAAAAATCCAAGTACTAGACCTAACAAATAAAATACCTTTGTTTCTGCTTTGCAACCTTCCCAAGGCAAAATATCAGACATTGAAGGCTTTTTTTATTTTAATTGATTTATATAAACATCCGTCAAATCACATCACACGCAAATCATCAACATCTAAACAGTATTTGTAGAATTTCAATAAAAGCAACATCACTGTTCATATCGGTCAATATTATTCCATTGTGTTTGGAAAAACTGGAAAATTGGAAAAATTGGAAAAATTATTTTTCCCAAACTTTAAACTTTAAGTTTTTAAGTTTAAGTTTTAAACTTAAGTTAGTTTAAACTCACTGACTAACTTAAGTTGGTTAACTTAAGCTAAGTTAGTTAAGTTAAGTTAACTTAAGTTAGTTAGTTAAGTTTAAACTTAAGTTTTAAGTTTTAACTTTAAGTTTTAAAACTTTTTTCAAACCAAATTATTTTCCCCATTTCCCAAACCCGGTGAAATGTTAAAGGAAAGTAAATTAAATAAGTTTGTTGAGTTGGTTTCATGTGCCCCCTCCTAGACATGTGGTAAAGTAGCAAAATGCTTCAGTTTGTTATTGCAGACTAATCTTTTCTGCAGGTCATGGGAATATGATTGTACAGCAGATTATAAAAAAATAATGGGATAAAACAAACAAAAAGATGGCATTGGTGCTAAATATATTGTGAACGTTGTGGGTAGGACAGTTTAAATGACCACGTCACACGCAGTGTGGTTGGAAAGGAGTGGTGGTCGGGGATTAGGGAGGGAGCGGTTTGTGGGTAGAGAACCTGAATTGTGGTGACGTCAATTGTCAAAGGTTGAAACTGTTCACAGATGAAGCAACTTGGTTGGGACTAGTGTGTAGAACGTTGTTGTTTCATTTGCATCATTTTCTGGAAGCACGTCAGTGCCGCTGATGCAGCGCCCCATTCCCAGTAAGCTGGTGCTCATTTTTCCGACTCAGAAGGATGACAGGCGGAGTCAACCCAACTGGTGTTATTTCAACGGCACTCCAGGGGCTCAAACCCAGGACCCTGCGATCTTAAGCCAGCCACCTTAACCGTTAGGCCAACTCCAAGCTTGTGTGGAAGGTGAAACAGCATTAGAAAAACAACAATCATGACAAATTAAATTCTGCTTTATTATTCTCATATGAAGTAAATTCCAACATCTCTTTTCCTCTCCCATGATATGTAAAAATAAGATTACATTTTGGAATAAAAAATGGGATTACATTTATTTTATTTTTTTTACATTTGAACATTCAGATGGAACAGATAATGGAGTAGGAGGAAATTGAAGAGAAATTCTGCTGATCTTTCCCACCTGAAAATTTTGGTCTTGAAATTGGAAAGAATGTTTTTTGGGGTTTTTTCTTTTCTTGCCTTAAGTCTTATATATCTGCAGAAGAGTGTTCTTTGTGTCCCACATCGTGCTTGTACCGCCACGATCCGGTGTTGCTGCTCTGTGGGTGAACCGGTCCTGTTGATGCTCTGTGGGTGAACCGGTCCTGTTGTTGCTCTGTGGGTGAACCGGTCCTGTTGTTGCTCTGTGGGTGAACCGGTCCTGTTGTTGCTCTGTGGATGAACCAGTCCTGTTGTTGTTCTGTGGGTGAACCGGTCCTGTTGTTGCTCTGTGGGTGAACCGGTCCTGTTGCTGCTCTGTGGGTGAACCGGTCCTGTTGCTGCTCTGTGGGTGAACCGGTCCTGTTGTTGCTCTGTGGGTGAACCGGTCCTATTGCTGCTCTGTGTGTGAACCGGTCCTGTTGTTGCTCTGTGGGTGAACCGGTCCTGTTGTTGCTCTGTGGGTGAACCGGTCCTGTTGTTGCTCTGTGGGTGAACCGGTCCTGTTGATGCTCTGTGGGTGAACCGGTCCTGTTGTTGCTCTGTGGGTGAACCGGTCCTGTTGTTGCTCTGTGGGTGAACCGGTCCTGTTGTTGCTCTGTGTGTGAACCGGTCCTGTTGTTGCTCTGTGGGAGAACCGGTCCTGTTGTTGCTCTGTGGATGAACCGGTCCTGTTGTTGCTCTGTGGGTGAACCGGTCCTGTTGTTGCTCTGTGGGTGAACCGGTCCTGTTGTTGCTCTGTGGGTGAACCGGTCCTGTTGCTGCTCTGTGGGTGAACCGGTCCTGTTGTTGCTCTGTGGGTGAACCGGTTCTGTTGGCTCGTCATTGTACTTGTGACCTTCGAAGCGGTTACTTGAGGAGGGTGTTGAGGGAGGCGTTCGTGGGACACGAGTGAAACTCGAAAGGGTTGCGCCGGCCATGGGAATTTGGCAACCCTCGTCTCGAGTTTCGATGCTGAGAGCTGCAGGCGTAGCTCTGTGGAGCGTGTGCAGAGAAACTAGACGAAGTGTAGCGTTGATGTGTAGGATGAGGCAACATCGTTTTGCTTTGAGTTGTTTTGCTTCTGCTGGAAATGTCTGCCTTGCGTTTGAGCACACTTGTTGGACAACATTCACAGACATTCTTCCTTTGACCGACTAGATATTCCACAGGGTCAGTTATGGCGAGGCAGCAGTTATGTTTCACTGGCATATTGGCCCTTGGGATGATAAAGGAGAAAGTAGGATGGGAAAGATGTTGGATAGACACAACATAGTCTGTAATGTGGGGCATTGGCGGCGCTGTACATGGACCATTTTTGAAGGCCTCTCTGTCATTGCCGCCACAATCCTCTTCAGGACCTTCAGTGATTGTTTCCAAGAATCTCCAAGGTCGGAGATGAGGCTTGCACCTTAGTTTGGGAACATGTTGGGAATGTGTGACTGTGCCGAGGGAGTCGATCTGAGAATTTGAGGTTTCTTTGCTTGAACACTCAGGGTCCTCCGGAATGGGTTCAAGGGCGCACGGAATCATTCAATTTTGCACTTGCGTATGTTGCGTTGGGCACTGTAAAGAGAGGACATCGACATGTAATGTTTCAACAAATTTGTTGTACCGTGCAATCAAATATATTCTTGAATTCCCGGACAACCTATATTGCCATGCAAGGATTTACGTCCAACTATGGTTGCAGAAAAATGCCATTGAAAGTCCTCGACTGGAAATTCATAGCAACAGCATTCTTCTGATTTGATTTGATCCCGCCGAGGACTAAATCGAGAACTAACCAGACCGGAGGCACGAAACAACCACCGATATGTCATGCTACCCTTGTGCACACGTACTGTTTCACACTTATCTGTTCGACAGTAAAATGAGGATAAGGATGGGAGAGTAAATGCTCTCTGCAAGAATGGGAGAGCAAAAAGAAATTCAAGGAAAATAGCATTAAAGGGAAGAGTAGGAGAGAAGAAGTAGGGAGAGACGATGAGGGGGATCGAGTGAAGAGGAGAGGGGATGGGCAATGCTAGAGACATTTTGAGTGGAGCAGGGAGTGCGAGGAGGAGGAGCCTAAAAGTTCCACCATTTTTCTTGTGTAATATGTGGACAGCCCCTAGTTTATTTTCTTCCTTGCACGAATAAAATTAGCACAGTTGGTTGTGAAAGAAGTCTGATGTGTCGGTGCATCTGTAGATCAATCACCCCGTTTAGGTACATTTGAAGCTTTTCTACACACATGGCTACCTTTCCCTTTGCCTCTTTTAACCTGAGCAGATACTGCAGAGAAGCATGGTTCAATCTTACCATACACTTACTATCTTGTGGGTAACTGGTGAAACTGCAATTGGGTTACAGCTTCTTTATATCAACTTTAACTTATCTCTTGCAGGAGGTGGACAACATTAGTTTACGGTGGCACAATGTCGGTGTCAAATTTAATTGGCCATGCCACACTGGGCAGGCCAATGTCCGTGTCTAACTCGATGCTTTTAGCTTGAGTCGATCAAAAGACTCTTCACCGTTCTCCATCAAAACAAACTTGGGACTTTTTTCTGAGCCCGTGCAAGTGGCCAAAGGTCCAAAATAAATAAAACCTCATCATTGCAGGTGCAGAAATATTTGTATCCCTTTCACCTCATCCCTTAGTTTGTCCTGTCTATAGAGGACTTCAGAGACTGTACGAAAGAACTTAGGCAACAATGGTGAGACAAATCCATTGCTTTGTATTTAAGTGG
The DNA here is from genome assembly GCF_964187855.1 of Myxine glutinosa. Classification (NCBI taxonomy): domain Eukaryota; kingdom Metazoa; phylum Chordata; class Myxini; order Myxiniformes; family Myxinidae; genus Myxine; species Myxine glutinosa. The sequence goes on from NC_136268.1 coordinate 89,098,036, forward strand.
ACACAGGACGAAGGATAATCAAATATTTTATGCCTTAACGTAACCGTCTGGTAATGCCACCATTTAGGCGCACTGATTGATGTTCGCTCACAATGTTGAGAAAATAGATCTTGCACAAAGATGTAAGACAAGGTGCACGGCCTCACCTTGAGTGCTTCCGCGTGGGTCGTCCTGGTAGAAAGCTTGTGGATCTTAGCGCAGACTGCAGCCGGGGATTGACCCGGTACGCCCCGCTCGCGTGCCTTTTATAAGGCTGGCACGGGGTTGGGACATCCACGTGCCTACTACGATGCACTATGACCAATTGTCGTTTCCATCCGCGGAATGCGCGGATCGCTTGTTCATGGTTGTAAGCTTCAACTGAAAGCTGCTTTTTGTCTCGTTAAAAATTAGACATGTCCCCCATTAAAATGGTGTTTGGTTGTGGGTATAACATGTACTTTTGATTTTTGTCCTTTGACAACAGGGTAGCTTGATATGAACTGGTAATAGGTACCCACAACCATCCTAAGCATGTAGAATGTCGACCAAGGCTGTTGCTTTGTTTCCGCCCTCACTTTTTTACCTTTTTACCCTTGCCAGAGGAGAGGCAATTCCATTTGAGTCCGTTTGTTTGTCTGTTTGTTTGTCTGTCTGTTTGTCTGTCTGTTTGTTGGTCTGTTTGTTTGTCTGTTTGTTGGTCTGTTTGTTTGTCTGTTTGTTTGTCTGTTCATCTGTTTGTTGGTCTGTTTGTTGGTCTGTTTGTTTGTTTGTCTGTTTGTTGGTCTGTTTGTTGGTCTGTTTGTTTGTCTGTTTGTTTGTCTGTTTGTTGGTCTGTTTGTTTGTCTGTTTGTTGGTCTGTTTGGTTGTCTGTTTGTTTGTCTGTTTGTTTGTTTGTCTGTTTATTGGTCTGTTTGTTTGTCTGTTTGTTTGTTTGTCTGTTTGTTTGTCTGTTTGTTTGTTTGTTTGTTTGTCTATGTGTTTGTCTGTTTGGTGGTCTGTTTGTTGGTCTGTTTGTTGGTCTGTTTGTCTGTTTGTTTGTCCGCACAGAATAAACATGATTTTCTCTGCAACCGTTGGTCCGATTGATAGGAAATTTTCACTATAGGTGCAACTCCATCTGTACAATTTTTTCATGATAATTATGACGTCATAGGTCACGTTGTTTGCACCTTTATATCTGCGAAAGCGCTGAATAGAAAAAAATTGAGACATGGCTCATTGTAAAGAACCCTCCATGGGGAATACAATATGTTAATGATGATGTCATAGGTGCCTCCATTATGACATCATAATTCGACAAGTACAAAACTTCATCCGATAAAGATGAAATTTCTTGAGCATAATCTAGGAATAAATTAGTTTAGAAAAAAATAATGATTACGTCATCAGTCACGTGGCTCGGCCGCCATATTTGTTTTAACACAAAAGCCTTAAAAACCACTGAAAATACATCCTGGCGACGGTTTGCAATCTCTGATTGCTCTTTTTCTTGTTTAATTTGTTTTCCCTGCAGCTGCTTGAGTGATTGACACTTAACTTTCAACATAGGAGTGCCTACCCATTGAGAATTTGTTTAACAAAGTTACATGATGATTGGATGAAAAATGCGGCCGGCGTTCCAAAAAGTCTGTTTACCACAGGCGTGGGTTGCAGGATGTTTGACGTATCAGAAATAAATGGCCTCGACTTCGCTTCGCTCGGCCTCTGCCGGATTACAAGGACATTAGTACATGGTTACATTTGGTTTTACTTTGGATTTTAGTTTACACATTTGCCACCCTAATATAAAAATACTGAATGCCACCTCTTTTGGTTAAATGCCACTCTGAAATGCTGTGAATCTGCAACCTGTGTTTACTGCAAACAAGTTCATATGAAAGTCACAGACGGTCACCGTGATTACTCCCTTTTGTAACTGTAAGCCAGACAGGTCTTCACCAGTTCTCTTTCGGCCTCACAACTGGCCATTCCAATTTGTTCTGGAACACGTTATCTGACATTCCTGGCGATCTTTGGAAAAGCCTTTGTTTATTGTTTTTCCAGGTCTAAAGTTTCACGTAATGTTGCCGGGAGGATGCGCCGCCGTTGTCATTTCAAATGCCCGATGATCTTCGGATTGGCCCTTTATCTTCCACAACTGTCCCTCAATCCCGTTTGAACTGCTTTTCGGACATTCGATTCCAAGTGGAAAAATGTGTGCACAACCGATTGCCAAACTATTTGCATCAGGACTTGATAATGGAATGTTATGGAGGTCCGTCCATTGCGATATTTGTCTCATTCTGAAGATTGTTATTCCGTGCATCGTGTAACGATCACAAGATCATCGATGCAGAAAAGTTGCTGTTGGCAGGATAGCTCAGGTGTGGTTCGATTCCCATCCCTCGGATGGACATTAATCTTTTTTTTTTTTTTTTGGTATAATGAGGTCGAGGCCCATGGAAGAGTTGAAACAGAATGGACCACAACATCACAGAACAATGACAACATGGTGGAAAAGAGTGGGGGGGGGGGCAGGGAGGATAGACCAACAGTAAGATAGAGGAACACCGCGGAGGGATACGCGGAGGAAAAATGGGACCATGGGGAAGGAGTGCAGGATACGGGGAGGCGGTGGGCACAGGAGACAAGCTCAAACACAGCAAGAGGATGAAGGGGAAGCCAGGAATGAAACAGAAAAGGAACGAAAAAGAGGGTGAGGGGACAGAACATAATAACCTAGAAAGGAAGGGGATGTGCTCGGGAAGGGTTAATGAGGGTCGACAATATCATGAGCTTGTACGGGGGATGACCTGAGGTGGTGGTGAGCTAGCTGTCCCATCTGCTGGCGTTGTAGTTGGTGGCTTCTAAAGACCACATGGTGTCTGTCACACAGAGTAGGTGGTTGTCACCAGCACTCTGAACAAATCCCCAATTCCTGCTGGAAACGCAATGGCAACCTTCCCGGTGTACGCCCTTGCACAGGAAGCTGTTTGGCAGTTCATGACACCCTGGAAATTGCACGAAACTAATTTGAGAATAATGCTACTACCCTTTTTTTGCAAAGTGTGAATGTGGCACAAAATATCTTTTCCCTGATGTGCTCGGCATATCCGGTGTGTTCGGAGAGAGCGTTGCCATTTCCGATCGTGCGACATTTTGTACTCCAGTGTGGAATGCCCACTGAATTCCATCGGTAGTCACATTGCGCCGTAAAGAAAACAGAACGGTGCAAGGCTCGCTGTGTATGGGTCGACATCACCCCAGCTTGTTGTGCAGGCCATGTTGATGAACCCGGGCTCCATGTGGGGTTTCTTGTGGACCAAGAGGATAACGATGGGTCGGTCATACTGTCTTACCATCTAAAAATGGCCTCTAAACGGTGGGTCATATTGTCTTACCAGAAGAAAGAACTGCGTATTGAAATCCTCATCATTTAACCACTCCATATTTACCTGCATGCATTAATCTTTTATTTCCTGATCATTTAACTGAAGACTTTTTTTTGTATTCTTCCATTTTTATGTAAAAGGTTAATGGGGCTGTCAGGATGGCCGAGAGATATGCACACTCACCTCTAAGCTGTCTATCCTGGGTTTGAATCCCGACTCAGCTATAAACTGTCATCCCGGTATTTCACAGGCAGGGTGGTTCATTCCTCCGATATATATGTATGTATATATATATATATATGTGTGTTTGTGTGTGTGTTAAGGTTCTTGCTTTAGGTATAGGAACTATGTTTTGAGGTTTACAATTTAAATAAAGTTGAATATGGGATGTTGTGAAATTAACATCATTTACAGAACTCCTTGAAATTATTAATATTTAAGTTTAGGAACAACCGATACTGTACAATTAATTAAATGCATTTTAAAAGAAGAATTGAAAAAGAGTAATAAGAATTGAAAATCATAAGAGATAGAATGGTGAGGAACAAAAATAGAAAAACAAGATGTGTGTGTGTGTGTGTGTGTGTGTGTGTGTGTGTGTGTGTGTGTGTGTGTGTGTGTGTGTGTGTGTGTGTGTGTGTGTGTATGTGAAATAAGAGAGAGACAGAATTGTGAGGAACAAAAATAGAAAAACAAGGTGTGTGTGTGTGTGTATGTTTGTGTGTGTGTGTGTGTGTGTGTGTGTGTGTGTGTGTGTTTGTCTGTGATATAAGAAAGAGACAGAATTGTGAGGAACAAAAATAGAAAAACAAGGTGTGTGTGTGTGTGTGTGTGTGTGTGTGTTTGTCTGTGATATAAGAAAGAGACAGAATTGTGAGGAACAAAAATAGAAAAACAAGGTGTGTGTGTGTGTGTGTGTGTGTGTTTGTCTGTGATATAAGAAAGAGACAGAATTGTGAGGAACAAAAATAGAAAAACAAGGTGTGTGTGTGTGTGTGTGTGTGTGTGTGAGTGTGTGAAATAAGAGAGACAGAATTGTGAGGAATAAAAATAGAAAAACAAGGTGTGTGTGTGTGGGGAGGGGGGGGGGGGGTGTTTGTCTGTGAAATAAGAGAGACAGCATTGGGAGGAACAAAAATAGAAAAAGAAGGTGTGTGTGTGTGGGGGGGGGGGGGGGGGGGGGTGTTTGTCTTTGAAATAAGAGAGACAGAATTGTAAGGAACAAAAATAGAAAAACAAGGTGTGTGTGTGTGGGGGGGGGGGGGGGGGTGTTTGTCTTTGAAATAAGAGAGACAGAATTGTAAAGAACAAAAATAGAAAAACAAGGTGTGTGTGTGTGTGTGTGTGTTTGTCTGTGATATAAGAAAGAGACAGAATTGTGAGGAACAAAAATAGAAAAACAAGGTGTGTGTGTGTGTGTGTGTGTGTGTGTGTGTGTGTGTGTGTGTGTGTGTGTGTGTGTGTGTGTGTGTGTGTGTGTGAGATATATTAGAAATCATGATTTTCAAGGTTGCTTTGGAACCTCCAAATAAACTTTGTACAACTAGAGTAATTAATTATTAACTTAATTTTATGGTAATAGGATTACAAAAGACTCAAGTGTGAAACACCATATCCAGCGGAGTGCAAAAACATGCAAAGCAGATCCCAGGTCATCTTTCTTGAAGAGCGGGCGAGTTATCGCCGGCACTCTGAACCAAATTTGTAAATTCCTGCCACCTTCAGTCGAACGTCAGGCCTGGCCAGCCGGCTTGTGAAAGACTTACTTGGGCCAATAAACGTTGCCTGTTGACCCCATAAGGTGGGAACAATCAGGGTAGTAGTAGTAACAACAACTACAACTAGTACTTGGATAACATGTGTCAGCGCAGGTTGTTGACAATTAATGTTGTTAGTATTTTTGTTAAAAAAAAAAGAAAAACTCAATTCCGAGAATACATCTGGCTTTGGATCATTTTCTGGAATAATTTTGTTTATGTTTTTGTCCTGTTGCCCTTAGAAACGATTTAACTTTAGCTATTTACAATTTGCTTACACATTGAGCATACTCATGTTCACGACTTAAATCACATCTCCATTACTCCCTTGTGATGATTTCAACTGGTGTCATGCCAGCTGGCCGAGTTGGCCTAACGGAAACTAGCCAGAGCCGAACAGACAAGTCTTCTGTAAGGCAGCAGTCTCACTCGACCTGTCAACCATGCTGCTTGCAACCATGGAGAAACGATACCAGCCGGTAGAGGGTGGACCCTGGACGCCATTTGCGAATAGCTTTGTGAGCAGGGCGGATGCCAAACGGTGTTGAATGCACGAGAAATGTCGAGCAAGGATTTGTGCGGCACATACGTTACATGATGTATGAAGGATCTGTGTCACTTTGTGATAAAAGCATTAAAGGTGACAGGATGCTAGACGTAGACTGCATGGATACTTTCAGGGAGGGAGTCAGGCCGAAATTAGCCAATAACAGCAGCTGTCTTGGAATTCAAAATGGCCACCATCGACCGTTTGTACAGGGTGGCAATCTATCTATATCCGGTTTTGGACCCCTGTAATTCTGTCGCGAAGAAACCAAATCGAACAACATATTTACAGGATATAGGGACATATTTCAACTTTTTGTGGTATTTTATTGAAGTTGGAAGTGTACAGATTTGGTTATAAATTTTAACGTGATTTCCATCATTTTCAAAAAGTGTGCGGATCCTTTCACGATGCTCCAAGACCATCGTCTGTCGTATTCAGACCATCATTTCTCCAAAAGCTGCTTGAATCTGCTTTTTCAGGTCGAGATTGTTTGCTGGTTGAATTTTTTTTTATACAAGATCGAGGCTCGTGTAAGAGCGAACATTAATGACAAAAAATTGTTTAAAAGTTGTTCTAAATTGTTTACTAATTAAAAAAGTTGTTTTAAATTTAAAATAAAAAAAAAGACAGGGAACATTAAAAAAAAAAATTGGGGCAAAAATAAATAAATAATTGAGTTGCTTAAAGCCTGCCCTTAACAAAGGCACACAAGAAGAAATTGCACGGGGTGCGGTCTAGCGACAGGAGACAGGGAACGACAGGGAACGACAGGGAACACCAGGAGACAGGGAACGATAGGGAACACCAGGAGACAGGGAACAACAGGGAACACCAGGAGACAGGGAACGACAGGGAACACCAGGAGACAGGGAACGACAGGGAACACCAGGAGACAGGGAACAACAGGAGACAGGTAACAACAGGAGACAGGGAACAACAGGAGACAGGGAACAACAGGAGACAGGGAACAACAGGAGACAGGGAACAACAGGAGACAGGGAACAACAGGAGACACGGAACAACAGGAGACAGGGAACAACAGGAGACAGGGAACAACAGGAGACACGGAACAACAGGAGACAGGGAACAACAGGAGACAGGGAACAACAGGAGACAGGGAACAACAGGAGACAGGGAACAACAGGAGACAGGGAACACCAGGAGACAGGGAACGACAGGGAACACCAGGAGACAGGGAACGATAGGGAACACCAGGAGACGGAACGACAGGGAACACCAGGAGACAGGGAACGACAGGGAACACCAGGAGACAGGGAACAACAGGAGACAGGTAACAACAGGAGACAGGGAACAACAGGAGACAGGGAACAACAGGAGACAGGGAACAACAGGAGACAGGGAACAACAGGAGACAGGGAACAACAGGAGACACGGAACAACAGGAGACAGGGAACAACAGGAGACAGGGAACAACAGGAGACAGGGAACAACAGGAGACAGGGAACAACAGGAGACAGGGAACAACAGGAGACACGGAACAACAGGAGACAGGGAACAACAGGAGACAGGGAACAACAGGAGACACGGAACAACAGGAGACAGGGAACAACAGGAGACAGGGAACAACAGGAGACAGGGAACAACAGGAGACAGGGAACAACAGGAGACACGGAACAACAGGAGACAGGGAACAACAGGAGACAGGGAACAACAGGAGACACGGAACAACAGGAGACAGGGAACAACAGGAGACAGGGAACAACAGGAGACAGGGAACAACAGGAGACAGGGAACAACAGGAGACAGGGAACACCAGGAGACAGGGAACAACAGGAGACAGGGAACAACAGGAGACAGGGAACAACAGGAGACAGGGAACAACAGGAGACAGGGAACAACAGGAGACAGGGAACAACAGGGAACACCAGGAGACAGGGAACGACAGGGAACACCAGGAGACAGGGAACGACAGGGAACACCAGGAGACAGGGAACAACAGGAGACAGGTAACAACAGGAGACAGGGAACAACAGGAGACAGGGAACAACAGGAGACAGGGAACAACAGGAGACAGGGAACAACAGGAGACAGGGAACAACAGGGAACACCAGGAGACAGGGAACGACAGGGAACACCAGGAGACAGGGAACGACAGGGAACACCAGGAGACAGGGAACAACAGGAGACAGGTAACAACAGGAGACAGGGAACAACAGGGAACACCAGGAGACAGGGAACGACAGGGAACACCAGGAGACAGGGAACGACAGGGAACACCAGGAGACAGGGAACAACAGGAGACAGGTAACAACAGGAGACAGGGAACAACAGGAGACAGGGAACAACAGGAGACAGGGAACAACAGGAGACAGGGAACAACAGGAGACAGGGAACAACAGGAGACACGGAACAACAGGAGACAGGGAACAACAGGAGACAGGGAACAACAGGAGACACGGAACAACAGGAGACAGGGAACAACAGGAGACAGGGAACAACAGGAGACAGGGAACAACAGGAGACAGGGAACAACAGGAGACAGGGAACACCAGGAGACAGGGAACGACAGGGAACACCAGGAGACAGGGAACGATAGGGAACACCAGGAGACGGAACGACAGGGAACACCAGGAGACAGGGAACGACAGGGAACACCAGGAGACAGGGAACAACAGGAGACAGGTAACAACAGGAGACAGGGAACAACAGGAGACAGGGAACAACAGGAGACAGGGAACAACAGGAGACAGGGAACAACAGGAGACAGGGAACAACAGGAGACAGGGAACAACAGGAGACAGGGAACAACAGGAGACAGGGAACAACAGGAGACAGGGAACAACAGGAGACAGGGAACAACAGGAGACAGGGAACAACAGGAGACAGGGAACAACAGGAGACAGGGAACAACAGGAGACAGGGAACAACAGGAGACAGGGAACAACAAGAGACAGGGAACAACAGGAGACAGGGAACAACAGGAGACAGGGAACAACAGGAGACAGGGAACAACAGGAGACAGGGAACAACAGGAGACAGGGAACAGCAGAAGACAGGGAACAACAGGAGACAGGGAACAGCAGGAGACAGGGAACAGCAGGAGACAGGGAACAACAGGAGACAGGGAACAGCAGGAGACAGGGAACAACTGGAGACAGGGAACAACTGGAGACAGGGAACAACAGGAGACAGGGAACAACAGGAGACAGGGAACAACAGGAGACAGGGAACAACAGGAGACAGGGAACAACAGGAGACAGGGAACAACAGGAGACAGGGAACAACAGGAGACAGGGAACAACAGGAGACAGGGAACAACAGGAGACAGGGAACAACAGGAGACAGGGAACAGCAGGAGACAGGGAACAACAGGAGACAGGGAACAGCAGGAGACAGGGAACAGCAGGAGACAGGGAACAACAGGAGACAGGGAACAGCAGGAGACAGGGAACAACAGGAGACAGGGAACAGCAGGAGACAGGGAACAACTGGAGACAGGGAACAACAGGAGACAGGGAACAGCAGGAGACAGGGAACAACTGGAGACAGGGAACAACAGGAGACAGGGAACAGCAGGAGACAGGGAACAACAGGAGACAGGGAACAGCAGGAGACAGGGAACAACTGGAGACAGGGAACAACAGGAGACAGGGAACAACAGGAGACAGGGAACAACAGGAGACAGGGAACAACAGGAGACAGGGAACAACAGGAGACAGGGAACAACAGGAGACAGGGAACAACAGGAGACAGGGAACAACAGGAGACAGGGAACAACAGGAGACAGGGAACAACAGGAGACAGGGGAAGTGTCTACAACAGGGTGGAGGGAGAAGGTAGACAGAGACAGACAAACAAGGGATGTAATGGAGAATGACTATGAGGTGTGCTCACACTTTGAGGGGTGGAGGAGAACGCAAGGGGTGGACAAGGTGGATACATCAGCCAAATTTTGAGAGGGGTGGAAATGGTTTAACGGGTGTAGAAAAGATCATGGCTTTGTATGGGGATGACCTGAGATGGTGGTGAACAGCTGTTGAAGACCCAGAAGGAAGAATTGGATCGAAGAGAGTCTGGAAGGTGGTTCCACAGGTGGGAAAAGAGACAATGAAATAAGTGGAGGTGAGCAATGGTTCTGGATTTAGTTTGCTTAACCTGTGTACCTGTAACAAGATGGCCTGTGGGGCGGGCGCTCTGCTCGTAATATTAAATACTGTACCTCACTTCGGAGGCACGTAGGAGGTTGAGTAAAGTGGCGTTGCTCCTCTCGGCAATGAACCTTATTACCTTTAGACTTTAATCGCTTCTGTTTGTCTTTCAATAAAGCGGATGGTATTGAAGAAGCCCATAAAGAGGAGTGCTGAAGTATATAATCCGGGTAGATTGAACTGCCATAATAATCCAAACTCCAGAGAGCACAAAGATGGAAATCTTCACACTCCAGGGGAGGATGATGCAACCTGGAGGGGAGTAGGAAGTATAAATCATTGGGAACGAGTCATCCTGCAGTAAATCAGCCAGAGAAACGAAATGTTTCTTCTGTGACAAACTGGACACAACGCTTGCCTCATAAAGTTTCTACTTTGGCATGCATACCCTACCTGTTCACAGGTGTGCTCTTCAGTTACAGCACATACTCATTTACGTGTCCGGCTTGGTGATGTTGTGGGACAATCGGGAAAGTGCCATTCCCAATGTCTTACGATGTTGTACAACACGGCACGGCCATTTTGCGGACACAATAAGTGTTATCTGAAGCCTGGCTTCCACTCTGAAAATGTTTGTTTATTTGTCGAACATCTTGCCAACATTCATGCTTTAATTGTAAAGTGAACAATTGTCACATATCTGCCGCACTGTATTATTTTAGGTTCCAGGTGTGCATCTTTTGTTACCTGCGCCAGCGGAGAGGGTATTGCATTTGAGTCGGTTTGTCTGTTTCTTTGTCTGTTTGTCTGTTTGTCCGCACATAATAAATATGATTTTCTCTGCAACCATTGGTCCGATTGACAGGAAAATTTCACCATCGATGCAACTCCACCTGTAGAATTTATTAATAACTATGACGTCATCGGTCACGTGGTTCGGCCGCCATCTTGGAAAACCTAAACACTTTGTACCTCTATATATCCGAAAGCGCTGAATACAAAAAATTGAGACATGGCTCATTGTAAAGAACTCTCCATGGGGAATAAACGATGTTAATGATGATGTCATAGGTGCCTCCGTTTTGACGTCATAATTTGACAAGTACAAAACTTCATCCGATCAAGATGAAATTTCTTGAGTATAATCTCGGAATAAATTAGTTGAGAAAAATAATAATCCTGACGTCATCGATGACGTGGTTCGGCCGCCATATTTGTTTTAACACAAAAGACTTAAAAACCACTGAAAATACATCCTGGCGAGGGTCTGCAATCTCTGATTGCTCTTTTTCTTGTTGAGTTTGTAGAGGGAATATGTCCAGATTAAAGTGTTGTGGATGCAAGACAAAACCGATTGAGACTTCTGATTTTGATGTGCCATACCCTGTTACAGAGCGACGGTGCTGGCGATGCAGTTTCTTGGCAAGGGTTGGACTGGGTGGTTTGCTTTTGCCTTCCCAGCAGTAGTTATAGCACAGGAATTTGGCCATGGTGCTGGCGATAGCTCGCCTACTCTTTACGAAGGACACCGTGGGTAGGGAATGTCCACCAACTAATGCCGGCACACTGGTCGCCCATATTGACGTCCACCTGAGAGAAGGCACCCACATTGATGAATCACCCGCCTGTGAAACACCGGGATGACCGTTTATAGCTGGGTCAGGATTCAAACCCAGACAGTTTGGACAGTTTGGAGGAGTCTGGAAGACAGTTTGGAGGCGAGTCCTGCCATGGAGGATATCCTGCCAGCCTCGATCGAGATTAGACAGTTGGAAAAGAGGTCTACTGCTATTATGGATTCCATCACCTTGTTGATGATGTGCAAGGCCGGCTGGTGTTTCATTCAGACACTTGGTGTTGTCGTTATGCTTGCGTATCTATGGTGGTAATATGACAACTGCAAAGCCGCAATGAGCCGGCGAAGCCAAAGCCTCTATTGAACTTTTTCACAATTTTTTATGCATACTTCCGCATCCGCAAGATGGCGGCCTCCTGGAGCGATTTGGTGCGTCAAAGCTTCGAAATTCTCAAAGGATCCAGCAAAATCTGGCTTTTCAACATAATACGTACGCGTTCATTCACAACACCGGCTTCGCCGGCTACTATCCACCTTCCTCCATAAGGGGAGATGACATTATGTGAAGAATTTTCAGAAGGGCAATGGAAGAGGAGCTTTCTTCTTGAATGGGTGAAGAGTTTCCTGGTCAACTTGGCCTCCTACTCAAGTAGCCCTGATGCTCTCATCTGCAAAACCTGTGTTTGGGTTGCTTGAATGAACACTGAAATGGTCACAAAGAAGATCTCTGTTGTTGTATTTCTTGTAAATTTCAAGTTTCCTTTATTCCTCCTTCCCGCCCTCATTTGTAGGATGAAAGGAAGCTGTTGATCGAGGGGTTGCTCAACATCTCTTGGGGTTTACGCCGGCCCATTCGTTTGCAAACTCAGGATGACTACGAGAGGTTGCAGTTCTCGACTCAGGTCCAACAAATAGCAGCAGCAACCATCAATTCTGCAGTCTCTCGCAGGTATTGAAAACCCCGTGCTCCTTGACCTTTTGAACAGGTATTTTCTTCTGGTGCACAAAAAATGTGGCAATGCTTGTTGCAGCAGAAGTTGCTGATGAATAGTTGAGAGGTGAAAAGTCTTCGAATTGTTCTGAGCATTTGATAAGCGATCGGAATTTTGAGTTGTGTGCTGCTTTCTCTGTTTTGGAGTTTTTGAGTCGTTGTAGTTTTTGAGAAGTGGGTGGGCTGCTTTCCCAGTTTCGCTTGTGATGATCATGTGCTGTGTGAGGTAGAGGTATGGCGTGTTGGATGGTGCCGGAGGAGTCAACAGGTACGGGACCACAAGGTGGATCCAGTCTGAACCACCAGCATACAGGTACTTGCTTTTTTTTTTTTTTTACTCCAGCGGCAGGCATACATTGTGTGAGTGAAGGTGTTAGCAGAAGAAAAAGTAGGAATGGAGATATAAATAAGGGGAGAGGAAGTACCGTAAAATGGGGTGACTAGGGACAGCAAGGTGATTAGGGACAAACTGAAAAAAAGTTCGGAAACTTTTTTCGCTGAAAATTGATAACCATACTGATTTGTTGATATTTGGGTTGAAAGTGTTCTCTTGTTTTAAAAAAAAGCAACTTATAGTCCCTATTAACCCCATAAATGGATATTAACCCCATATATGGATTTTTATGGCTGTCCCTATTCACCCCGTTTTACAGATGAATAGGGACAGTCACTAATACAAAAAAATAATAATCAAGAAACAATCCTGAGTTTCCAACTTATTGCTAAATTGATAGCTCAGATGGATGCACATAATATGCACCCATAATATAAACCACGGTGCCAATGAAAACAAATATGGGATAAAAAGTTTCTCCAAACTGTCCCTATTTCTTGATTATTATTTTTTGTATTAGTGACTGTCCCTATTCACCCCATTTCACGGTATGACAAATGAAGGAAGCAAACGCTCTATCAATCTTGTGTATTGTCTGTTGAATAAATCGAATGCCCCCCCCCCCCCCCCCCCCAGAGACTACTTCTGTCTCACTTCCGTTTAATTACGTTACTTTCCGTTTAACTACGTTACCTTCCGTCTCACTACGTTAACTTCCGTTTCACTTATTCCCTCAAGTGGTCAGTGTTGAAATGGAGCCGAGGCTGCCACGTACGAAAAGCGACGTCAGTTCCCTGGGAAGACCACATTCGTTGCGCCGCTCCATGGGAGACAGCCAGCGCATTCGGCGGAACCGCTACTCCATCAACGGACACTTTTACAACCACAAGGTGCGAGCACGAGATCCGTGGCACACCTCTGTTCACCCAAATGCCCGCACAAGCGTATTCGTTACAAATCGGAACGCGCTGCACCAACACGATGCAAGTTCATGTTCCGTGCGATGTTGAGACGGCTCGTCATATTGCCACGTGCTTCGTTGCACAGACGTCCGTGTTCACGCCCATGTTTGGCTCTGTTACAAGCGTCCGGGTGAAAAGCTGCATGGCCACCACCGAGGTGGTCTGTTCCCTGCTGAAGAAGTTCCGGGTAAGAAGTTACCAAAACGTTCCTTCCGGTCATCGAATGTAGTGGGGCTGCTTAACTGATGAATTGTGCCTTTTCCCTTAAAAGCATGAAACTTGGCACATGGCTAGAATACCCCAAAAGAAAGATTTTTAGTCCAGGGGGCATCTCCAATTTCACCCCATATGGCAGCCATCTTGAAATTCAAGATGGCCGTCATACAAGACCTGTTTTGATGAATATCTCCATAATTAGAACAGATATCAAAATGGTTAAACTCACGGAGGTTTGCAGTCATTGTTTTGTAACCAGCAAGCACTGTTTCACCCTTTTCCCCTTTTCGTTTTTTTGGATGCTGAACATCCTCAGCTGTTGACTCCTGGCACAAAATGCACAGTTCCCATTGAATCTCCCGATGCCGTTCAGCAAGCGGCTGTGAAGGGTCTACGAGTTTCATACGCTTTGACATCCTCAACGGCGGACACGGTGATGACTTCTAATGGTTACCTCAGAAGCAGATGATTGTCCTGAAATGAGAGAAAAAGAAAACAAAAATAGGTTCATCAAAGGGCATCTGAAATGAGCTTAACAATATAAATACAAATTGCATTTGGTCACGAAAGTGCAGCTTCAGAGATTTCTTGACCACTGAACCAAAACCTAGGCCTGAATATCTTACAATACTCTGATGCATTACATAATACGACGTGAATAAAAATGGTCCCTAGATGGTGGCCATCTTGTGATGCCACACATTAACCAATATTCTACGTTTTCATTTGATCATTGACCCAGAAAATTGGCATCAGCGTTAAAAAAATAATTACTTTCATAGAGGCTTTAAATCACAGAAGAATGCCAACCTGGTAAGAGTATTTATGTGCTTTCCCAGTTTGCATGATACTATGCAAAATTAATATTTTCATATGGCCGCCACATACTGCTTAATATTTTATGTTACCATTGGATTCCTAGACCCTAAAAATGTAGGTGTAGGCACTGCAACCATTTAGATAGCTGTTCTAATTATGGAGATATTCATCAAAACAGGTCTGTTATGGCGGCCATCTTGGATTTCAAGATGGCTGCCATATACTATTGAATATTTTATGTTGCCATTGGATTCCTAGACCCTAAAAATGTAGGTATAGGCACTTCAACCATTTTGATATCTGTTCTAATTATGGAGATATTCATCAAAACAGGTCTTGTATGACGGCCATCTTGAATTTCAAGATGGCCGCCATATGGGGTGAAATTGGGGATGCCCCCTGGACTAAAAATCTTTCTTTTCGGGTATTCTAGCCATGTGCCAAGTTTCATGCTTTTAAGGGAAAAGGCACAATCGATCCGAATGTTTTAGCTAAGCCGCCCAGCTAATGTCTTTCGCCACATTGCGAATGATCGTTATATCTTTATTGGTGAAAACGAGACGGCTCGTCACTCGTGCCCCACCAACAAATCTTGCTGTGACAGTGAATTTATGACAGGTGTAAAGATCCAATATTGTGCAATCCTTCGGTGAGTGTTCTGCATTTAAGCCTACTTGGCAAAGGTCCATTTAGGCCATTTTCACTCTTTTTTTTTTTGAATTTTTTTTTTTGTATACAGGATCGAGGCTCGTGAAAGAGCTAACATTGATCTCACAAAAAATCAAACAGACACATAAAACATATAATAAGGGGGGTGGTAGACAAAATGGGGAGAGAAGGGGAAGCACACAAACAAAACATTTGAGAGCAGGGACATCGGGAGATCTGTGGGAGGGAGAGGGCTTGGGGGGAGGAGGCGTGGGAAGGAGAAGTATAAAACACATGGACACTGCTCGGACTTCCAGGAAAGTAGTCGGTATTTCAAAAAAGTGGTTATGGGTGAATTAACAGGGGTAGAAAAGATCAAGGTTTTGGATGGGGGAGGATAGGAGATGGTGGTGAACAACTGTTTTAAAGACCTGGAGGGAGGAGAGGGATTGGAGAGAATGAGGGAGTTTGTTCCAGAGGTGGGAGAAAAGAGGAATGAAAGAGTGAAGGTGAATAGAGAGGAGGGTTGCAAAGGGTCGGAAACTTTCCATGGAAAGTTTCAGGAATTTTCAATGGGTTGGAAATTTTGGGAATTTTCATTTTATCTTAGAAATGGAAAAATAATGTTATTTTTGTGAGAAAGCAACAACATTATTGTGTTCTATACTACTCTTCACATAAATAAAAGAGTTTTCACATGCTTTGTGGGCTGGCTAGAGCCTTCATATAGCTTAATTGGCTCAAATATAGGATATGTGCGAATGATGTACCACTATATACACAATGTATACAGGGTAACATTTGTTTCAAATGATGATGTCATGACTGGTAATGTGAACTGCTCCCAAATTTACTTTGTGATTTGTCTGGAAAGTCTCTGTCTAAAGAATATGAATGCTTGTTTGTTTGAGAGGTGAACATTTTACCCAAACAGTTGAGATAAAAATGTTTGTAACACTGATGAAAACTTTCATGAATAAGACTTCAAAATGTTTGTAACTTTTAACAAATGTGATTTTCAAGAATAAGATTTAATCACATGTGATTTGGGGTATAATACTATTCCAGTGCTTGTTGACTCATGGGCATTATGTGTATCGTTTTTACACATGTCGTAAAAAATGTGTAATGATATGTTCCACAGTTCAGTAAGTAATAAAAATGTTTAGATTACTTACAATCAGGTGTTTTAGTGCTAAAACTGTTGAAGCATGTTTCTTTTTTCTTCAAAACATTATTGAGTTAACCAGAGAACCTTAATCCAATATCCCTCATCTTTTTATCACATCAAAATGTCAAATTATGTGAAAATTCTCAAAGTTTCCGAAAGTTCCCAATATTCCCGCAAAATTCCCCCCGGTGGAAATTTACCGCATTCAAAATTCCCGGGAATTTTGCAACCCTAATAGAGAGTCTTGGTTTTGGCAGTTTAACCATAAGAGGGTTGCTGGCAGATCTTGTGCGACCTGTAGGAATATTTGGGGGACAGAGCACAGAGAGAGCTGGGAGAGCAAGGCCGGAGAGTTTTTTTTATTTTTTATTTTGGTAGAAGACGGAAAGACCACCAACCTGCCTGCGGTGAGTGAGTGAAAGGCCCAGAGTCGGAGTTAGCTTCATCGTGGGAGATTCCAATGACTCATGATAGAATGTCTTTAAGGTTGATGTTTCACGTTTTGTGCAAGCCCTCGTGCGTAAATATCTCACACTTATGATATACCTGTCTGTCCGTCTGATATCACCGATGACGTCGGACGGTGAGTGCTACTGAAGCTGGCGACCCCACGGAAATAAATTCCTGGGTGGTTTGATCTGCCTTCCCAGCAGTCAGGATTGGAATTTGTTCATGGTGCCGGGCTGATACTTCGCTTACTCTTCGCAAAATAAATCGTGGAATCTTCAACATCCACTAATATCAGCAGACGGGACACCCAGTTTAACATCCACTTGAGGAATGGCACCATCTTTGATGACACCCGTATAATTATGGGAATCAATGATTTGCTAAATGCATGCTCCTCTAATGTGGAATCAAATAAAGGCTTAACTCGGTCTTAGTTACCCTCGCCAGAGGAGAGGTTATTGCATTTGAGTCAGTTTGTTTTGTCTGTTCGTTTGTTTGTCCGCACAGAATAAATATGATTTTCTCTGCAACCGATCCGAATCCGATCCGACCGACCCGAATCCGATGGTTTGGTCCAATTGACAGGAAATTTTCACCATAGGTGCAACTCCACCTGCATAATTTTTAATGATAATTATGACGTCATAGGTCATGCGGTATGTGCACAATCTTGGAAAAACCGAAAACTTTGCACCTTTATATCTCCAAAAGCGCTGCGTAGACAAAATTGAGACATGGCTCATTGTAAAGAACTCTCAATGGGGAAAAACATATGAATGATGATGTCATAGATGCCTCCATTATGACGTCATAATTTGACAAGAACAAAACTTCATCCAATCAAGATGAAATTTCTTGAGCATCATCTAGGGATAAATTGGCGAAGGAAATAATGATGACGCCATCGGTCACGTGGTTTGGCCGCCATATTTGTTTTAACGAACACAAAAGCCCGAAGAACCACTAAAAACACGTCCTGGTCTCAATGAGGTCTAAAACACGTCCTGGTCTGCAATCTCTGATTGCTCTTTCTTGTTTATGTATTGCTTATAAGACCAAAATATGTCAAAGACTGAATGTTAAACACTGCCCCTAAAATGTCAATTGTTTTACGAATGATCTCTGACTTGCTAAAGACACACCAACAATAGGAGCCCCAGACAAACTCGCTTATCTCCAAACATTAGGATAAAGTGAAAAAAGTGCAGAGAGGTAATTAACGCACTTCATCAAGAAAGTCCTCATAGAGAGAGGCAAGTTTGAATCCTCACTACAAATTATAAATGTTGGCACACATTGAGAAAGGGTAAAACTAGCGGATATACCCATCAAGGATTTATGGAATTTTATATTCCATATAAACTAGAATGCCCATTGGAATGTCATGGCATGATCTGGCATCAGTCATATGGCAAATGCTTTGAGAAACTAATGGGCCCGTTGTACCAAATTACCATTTGGTCTTCACCGCCTTGTTGCACACCTGCCTGCCGGACTCGGGGAGTCTTTTCGGTCCTCATGGACTTTTGGGTCTCTTGGGTCCTCAGGGTATTTTGGGTCATCGGGGGCTCTTGGGTCCTCTGCCTCTTCTGGGTATTTATGGGTCTTTAGGATATTTTGGGTCTTAAAGGGTCTTCAAGGTCAAAGGGGTCTCAGCAGTCAAAAGGGTTAAAATTTCACGAGTACGTATTTAATAGACACAAAAAGTATGACACACACACCTCATCCATTTATCGTAGAAGCCTGCTTTCGACTGAGCCAAACAGAATAAATGGACCAAATACATTTTTGCGTTTGGGTTCCCCTTTAAGTGATTTGATAATAATGCTTCACCTTTTGCATGGGATAAATAGTCCTTTGCAATATTTTTAATTCTTTTTTTCTTTTTCAACAGGTGGAGAATGAGGCAAATGAGTTTGCTCTATATATCGTTCATACAACTGGAGGTAAGTCCATAAAAGTTCATCAATCTGTGTACCCGCTTTAGTTTATTCCACACCACAGCACTTCCTGCAGTAGTTAAGCTCAATATAATGGGTCTTGGGAACAAACCGGTGCTCAATCTTTCACTGCCATCTACATTTAATGTTCAATTGTAAACCTTTTGATTTGTAAAACAAACAGATACTCTGCTGCTGAACATTCCATATCTTCAAAAGAAGCTCGGTGTAATAACCTCTTCTTATTCGTAATACCCATTCCTTCCAGCAGGAGTCAGTAATAACATCACTTACATGATTCCACAGGTACACACAGAAATGCTCACCTCCCCATAACAGTTGGGGAGAGGGGAGTATGAATTTTGTACCCAATAACTTGAACCCGGGTATCCCGAGCACGTATGCAAAATTTGGTAGAGATCGGACAATCCGTTTTCAATCATATAAGATTCCATATCTTATATGATATGTGGAGTTACGTCACCTCAGGTAAGTGGATGTAGATTGTGCGAGGAGATCTTAATCCTAACTACCCTCTAAATGACATTAACACACTTTACACTACCCGGGGTCTTTTACACTTCTACACTACTTTTACACTACCTGTCATTAAAGATTCCGATGTACAGAATTGCCAAATTTTATTACGACGATATTGTCCCACAGAGAAGCGCCGTTTGCAGGACACCGAATTCCCATTGATCGTGCGCGTGCTCCAAGGACCAAGCGAGAAGATTTCTCGACTCTTCCTCATGGAGCAAGATCTTGGAGAAGAGATCACACATGATGTAGGTGTACACGCATTTCGCTTCATCTCCCAGTGGGCAAGTTGAAGAGCCTTTAAAGATCAGGGGGCAATGAATCCAAAATTAATTTGTCAACATACTACATGACGTAACCACTGCATTCTGGAGGACATCATGGGAAGCAGTTGGGAGTCGACAAAGACTGCTCGACAATAAATATTGGACTCGAACGGCTCAGCATTTCTGTCATTGACAAAATACGATTCATCAAGGTCCCTAAGTTTGATCTTGATGGCAAAGTTGGTGTCTCGTTGGCAATTTCCCTCAAATCCTGTTATTCCCTAGAGGTGACAGCATCATGCTCCTTGCTTTTATATAGGGCCAAGCTTTCCCAGTTGGGAGTGGGGATATTCCACCTTTGTGGATTATTCAGTGTGCTCAAAATGGAGGTTCGGGAAACCGGGGCGCATTCCTTCTTTAAACTGGGGAAACAAACACCATTTCCTATCAAACCTTCGAGAAATAAATTGGTTTGGCTGCTCTTAGTGTCAGCAATTGGGTCCAACCCTCTCCCAAGACTAAACTCACTTGCTCATTTCATATTCAAATATCTGAACCACTCATAAAATAAAATGGCAGAGGCATTATATAAATATGTTCAAAATTTGTACGTTTTTACCCTGCACTCGCGAAGCAAAAAACGAGGTTAAGCAATAATTGGCTAATGTCCATCTGTCTGTCTTACCACCTTGTGGTCGAGGAACAACTTATTTAAACTGAATGTCACATTTTGATAACGAATCGGAACACGAATATGAAGACAAATCTGCCGTTAAACAGTACTTTGCCTCTGAATTCATCCGGATCACACAGAAGAGCGAGATAAAAAATTTTGTTACTCTGTTTGCTTGGCAGTAAAACAAAATTGAAAACCATTCCAAACAGGAAACTTACTGTTTTTAAGGATGTCATAAAGGACAAAAACAACAGGCACGTAGAATCAATGTAACATTTTTAGATAGGTTGGTGCAATAGAACGGCGCAATACAATAGAATGGTGTAATAGACACTGCATAAACGGCGCTAAAACCCAAAATTAATATATTTACGACTTTAAAAAATTTTGTTTTATTTAAATTGAATTATATGCTTGAACACAAATCGCCTTGTCATTTCCAAAAAAAACTCCTTTTGCGGTACTTGGACATGTTCTCTAAGGTGGTGTATAAGCATGATGTATGTACAACACTGCTTCAATAGCGCTAAACTTCCAGATTTTTAAAAATTATCTTTAAAATCATTATTGTTGAAATTGAAGTCCCATATATACTTGAACACGACAGGGTATTGGGTTCTATGAACTCTTTAGTTATTCATGTAACAAACATGATTGCCCATGACCTTTAAACCAAAATGATTTCCTCCTCCTCTCCCCCACCCATTTCTTTCACACCGGTCCAGGTGGCACAATACATCCACTTTGAGATGCCTGTACTGGAGAGTTTTATAACAAAGCTTTATGAAGAACAGGAGAGGGAGGAGACAAAGCTGCGAAAGAGGTAAAACTTAAAATGGTAATCAATCAAACATGTTTTCAGTACCACTAAAAGTAAAAATAAATTTCCTTTCTGGTTGTAGTCAACGTGTGGCCCTGAATGGATTTCTCTCATCTCCCCTTCGTGTTCAGGCTGGAGTTCCTCAAGGCAGTGTTCTGGGCCTGTGCTATTTCTGGTCTTCATCAATGATCTCTGACTCTCTGGAAAATCCACTCTATCTCTTTGCTGATCACTCCACTCTCTGCCGCTCCATTCCTCATCCCTCAGATCAGCAGTCTGCAGCCTCCTCATTCTCTGCAGACCTGGACAATATCACAAACTGGTCAAACAAGTGGAACATGTCTTTCAATCCTGACAAATCTTACACTTTCACTTTCTCTCCAAAAAGACCGTCTGGACAACCCTCCCATCTACTTTCTCAACAATCCTCTTGAAGTTCTGTCACTCAAACTTTTGGGTCTCACAATCTGCCATGATCTTTCCTGGGAAAACCACATTTCCAATCTGGCCTCCAAAGTCAGTCGCCAACTGAGCATCCACCATCATGCAAAGTCCTTTCTGGGCACTTCTGAGCTCCTCACCACATGCAAAGCTTTCATCCGCAGCTCAATGGAATACTGCTCTCTCCTCTGGGCTGGTGCTCCTGCCTCACACCTAGCTCGTCTTCACGTGGTTGAAACCAAAGCATTCAGTCATTGGTATCTTCCACGATGAAGCTGATTCTGAGGGCCTTTCTCTCTCTCACCGCAGGCAGGTAGGTGGTCTTTGTCTTCTATCGACTCCTTTCCGGCCTTGCTCCCCCAGCTCTGTCCCCCAAATATTCCTGCAGGATGCACAAGATCTACCAGCAACCCTCTCATGGTTAAACTGCCAAAATCAAGACTCTATTCACCTTCACTCTTTCATTCTTATTTTCTCCCGCCTCTGGAACAAACTCCCTCACTCTCTTGAACCCCTCTCCTCCCTCCAGGTCTTTCAAACAGCTGTTCACCACCATCTCTTATCTTCCCCCATCCAAAACCTTTATTTTTCCTACCCCCGTTAAAACACCTCAAATCCGCCTCTTTCAATCCCCAACTTCTTTCCTGAAATTCCTGGTGGTGTTCATTTGCTTTATAGTGTCCCCCTCCCTCCCCCTTCCACAGATCTACCGACATCCCTGTTCTCTTCTGTTGTTGTGCTTCGCTCTCTCTCCCCATCTTGTCTCCCGCTCCCTTCATTGTATATTTTATGTGTCTGTGCATGTTTTCGTATTCATTGGGTTAGCTGTTACACGAGCCTCGATTGTGTATACCAAAAAAAATAAAATATCAGGTTTGAACCACATGACATCATTTTGAAATTTAAATATCTAAAATGTTTGCATTATCTCTTCTCAGGCTTTTCTTGGAGCCTCACAATACTATTGATCTTGCGTTTATCACGATGCAGTCGTACGATTTTAACGTGTGGTTGCGTGAGCAGTGGCAGAACCATTATTTAGCGCCATGTTTATTATCACTTAGCAATTTTTTAATTTCACCAACATCCCAGGTACGACTCGCTACGTACAAGCATCGAGCACCGGTTACAAGAGCTCCTGGAAAATGGCATTTTGATTTGAGAGACCACCACGAGCGACAGCATGTAGGTCGAAAAGCTTCGCTTTCCCTTGCGAGGATTGACCTGCCGAATATCCACACTGCCGCAGTGCCGCATGCACGGAATGCCTGCAACTATTCAAATGTGTACATTCCCTCCCCAGGAATGGTCACTTTCACCTCCGCACTTGAAACCTCACACGTAGGTCAGCTCTACATGGGAACGTCGTCGGACCCCCGAAGTGCGACGTTTCGGGGGGATGGAGTAGTCGTGTTGCGTCTGACTGGAGGAATGTATTCCACACCAGCAATAATCAGCATAAATGAATCCCTCATCTACCATTGCACTCAACTTATTACTACTGCTTCGGAATGGCGGGTCCACAGTGGAAAAGCTTCCAGCCTTTCCCCGGAAATAAATTATTTGGCCTAGTAGAAAACTGTGAATGTACTAGCTTCTGGCCTGTATTAGGATAGATATATTTTTACATGTATTTGTACAGTGGGAATTAGTCACTATTGTTAATTTTTGAAGTGCTTTTCTGTTTTACAAATGCAAGGAATGTGGGAGGGTGAGGTTAAATTAATGGGAAAACAACATTTTAAAAACTATTGGTAGATCTGATCTTTTCTTTAAACTCGGCTGCTCTCCCCAAACCACTTCCCTAACTAGTGTATTTGAGCATGAGAAATGCCATGTCACGTGCCAAAGTCAGCATTCATCAACAATGGCATCAGATCTTAAGCTCGCGACACAATTTGTACCTTTTGCTATTGGTGTTGTTGTGCAGAATAAAGCGTTCAACTGTTCACCATGTTCTTTTGCACATTTTAATTTATAGTACAATGACTGCAACCGAATGCGCTTCAGTCGGAGGAACTTTTAACTGCATCGCATCAATAACAGAGCCGAAACCCAGCGAACGGGACACAGAGATGGAAACTCAAAATACGTAGTGCTTCTTTTCTTCCTTCGGAACATTGCAAAAGTGTCCGCCCTTGACTGGATGCTGGAAAGGGAACTGCTTGGGCGCCTGGTCACAGAATCGAACAAGGGGGAAGGTGAACAGTATTGGATCAAATGATTGGCACACAGGAAAAAAAAAAACACGTTTGCTGGAATCGTTGAAACAACATACGGATCTTTACAAACACGTTTTATGTTTTCTTGTCATATTTGGACCATTAAGCAATGGTGCCATCCTGGATTGGCCTATTTAATAAATAAAAAAGGGCCAGCTTTCTGAAAAGGCACCGCTTCGAGCTATTAACAGCATTTCTATTTGAGCAACAAGAATACAAATATGCAGCACCTTATTATAAAAACAAATAATTCTGCAGGAAGAAGCGAATGTCGGCATATGTGGTAGAGAGCTTGTTGGTTCAGGATTGGAGGAGTCTTGGAAACACCAAGCATGTTGCAACGAAAATTGCGGCCCAGGAAACCATCTAGTTCATGGCAATATTCGAATTGCAACTTCGCTCCTTGGCCTGATTGACAACAACATTTCCAATTGCAAGTTGCACTTCTTCGGCATCAATGCAGACATCGAAAATAATGCACCCAACCCTGACATCTGACGAAATGGCAGCATCTTGGGAAGCAAAAAGGTTTTCCCTTTCTGGAATCGAGATAAAGTACATCAATCGGAACAAAGATTGAACAACAAATTGAGTACCAGTTCACTGGTAATTCCCTGTTTGTCGTTGAAGGCGGCAAAAAGGGTTGGCGTCAGGAAGGGCATCCGGCCGTAAAACATTGCTTCAAAAAAGGGGACCAAAAAAACAACAACTACCACGGTCCCCGGAAAGGCCAACCCCCGCTTTGCGGGAAAAAATGGACTCTAAACGGTGGTTAATCGGAACAAAGATTATAACTTATTTTAGCCACATGACTATTTTGAGAGGCAGGTAACCTTTTATAATGACCCTGATAAAGGCAGAATGTAGAGGCTGGTTTTGTCACAATTTGTTCTCAAAGATAAAGACATGTACAGAGTTGATAAACTGCGCAACATGGGCCTCGTGCACAGGTATATCGCCAAAGACCACACCCTACCCTATGGTCAACACCCCTCGATGGTGCACTGCAATTTTTGCACGAGACTGGTACCATGTGATTGTCGTCTTGTGAGGCATATAGTCAATCACAAGGATTCCTGTGACATCCCAGAAAACAGAGGCCATGAACTTGTCAGCTGGGGGTTGGATACAAAATTGCTGGAGTGGAAGTGACCCCTTGGACTTCCATTGTATATATTCCAATTAAGTTTCAGAATTCCAGTGCTGAAGTCATGTGGCTTCGCAGTTACTAGATAAGCAATGAAGTCAGCTGGTTCTGCTATGAACAGAACGACTGCTACATGATGACAGCCATTGCTGTCGATCGAAGGGACCCATATTTCTGACAAGATCCACCCAAGAGTTTGCGGACAATGGATGAATGCCCTGCCGTGAGAAACCAGCAAATTTTATTAC
Source organism: Myxine glutinosa (assembly GCF_964187855.1). NCBI lineage: Eukaryota > Metazoa > Chordata > Myxini > Myxiniformes > Myxinidae > Myxine > Myxine glutinosa. Next base: position 89,123,272 of record NC_136268.1, read on the forward strand.
TTCGTAGATATTTTAATGGCCTGAACACAACAATTCTCTGATTATTGCCTCAACTTCACAGTCATAGTTTATGAATCGGTTGCCTATCCGAGCCATCCTGACATAGTTGCTAACAAGCAGGAAGTGCCAAGAGACTGCAAAAACCTTGATCTTTTCTACCCCAACTAATTCACCCCAGATCCACTTTTTTGAAATTCCAACTTCTTTCCTGGAAGTCCTTGCAGTGTCCATATGTTTTATACCTCTCCCATCTCCCCCCAAGCCCTCTCCCCCCCACAGATCTCCCGACGTCCCTGCTCTCAAATGTTGTTTGTGTGCTTCCCCCTCTCTCCCCATCTTGTCTACCACTCCCCTTATTATATGTTTTATGTGTCGGTTTGATTTTTTGTGTGATTAATATTAGCTCTTTCACGAGCCTCGATCTTGTATACAAAAAAAAAGAAAAAAAAAAGAAAAAAAAAAGTGGCATTTCTCATGTATAACTCACCATCGGTGGGTGTGATGGAAAAGTGCTGCCCAGGAAGAAGAAGAAGAGCATGCCACCAATAAATATGAATAGATGCTTGCACATTGTATTCCAGGGGACAATTACAGGACTCTTGTCTAAGCGTGACCGCAGGTACATGTCTGAATCAAAGTGCAGCTAAATGTGGCACAGGAAAGTAGACATTAGTTCATTTTATTTTATTCCCAAAAATATATATATCAATCACAACCACCTTTGGTGGCGGACGTAATAATTCAACATATCAAGGCTTGAAGGCACAGATATACCACACCATAATTTTTGTGTGGTTCAAAGTACAAAACACCAAACATGTTGATGATCTCACCAACTTAAAGCCAGGATACTCCTCCAGCTTTTATGGATCTTATGCAATCGAGGAGGGTGGATTGCTGCCACCTGTCATGCATCATTAAAAGGTTCAAGATGGCAGGTGCATGACTACTTATTTAACAGCCGCAATTATTACAAGTTATTGTTGGGGGGGGTGGGGGGTAGGGGGTGAGAGGTGATGAGATTTCAGCCCTCTTTCATGAGCCGGCTGGCCAGGCCAGACGCTCGACTAAGTAATCACAGCTAGAGTGTGGAATTTGTTCATGGTGCCGGTGGTGATAGCTCGCCTACTCTTTGTGAATGATGCCGCGAGATCTTTAACATCCGCCAACGAATGCTGGCAGACGTGACGCCCGTTTAACGTCTATCTGAGGGATGGCACGCATTGATGAATCATCCTGTCTGTGAAACACCGGGATGACAGTTTATAGCTGGGTCGGGATTCAAACCCAGGCAAGACAGATTAGAGGTGAGTGCGAATACATGTTGGCCATCCTGCCAGCCCTCAGGTGCATGATATTGATGCATTTTTGGAAAATTTAGTGACAAGTGAGAGCTTTTTGTTTGTTTACTGAAAACGAATAATGACTAATGTTAGAAGATAGATAAATTAGCAATCAATCATGGCTTTAGGGCAGGGGTTCCAAAACCCAGGGTCGCAACCTGTTCTGAAGGGTCGTGGATGACCGCGCCGCTTGATCTTACAGCTATGTATGTATTCAAGCGTTGGCAGTTTGCCAACTTCTCACAAATCCCGCTTTTTGAGGAGAGTTTTTCATGTCAAAAGCGTTTTCTCTGACAATTTTATGGTAGGTATTGTTACGTGCTCCTCCCCAAACCCCGGTCACGGTGTACCTCCGAGCCCCGAGAGGAGTCACGGCAGAAAGATGTGTTATTCTGTATGCCAAGGATCAATGGTGAAACCACACCAATTGTTACCAACAAACAAGTATTGTATTAAGGTCACACAAGAATAACGGTACAGTAACAATATTAATCAAAAGTACAATCAATATATATTATTCCTATGATGGTACCATCAGTTTCGTAATATATAACTCGCTGTGCTCCAAGTGAGCGAAAAGAACATCCCCAATGTCTCTTTCCCGGCTTCAAGCCAAAGTCGATCCACTCCAGTGATCGTCCGTACGATGTCGTATCGAGACCAGAATCCCGTTGGGTTGACAGTTACACTGCCAAAGATGGGCGAAGGTGTCCTCGAGAAGCGACGGGGAAATCACACCTTCAGGTATGGACGTTTGACGGCTCTCAATCGGCGAACCGCAGATTTCCCACTCAAAAGCCACATTACACACACACCAAATTAACGTCTGGATGCGGTGAGAATGGTTGAAGCGAAGTGAAAAACCTTGAGCGAAGCGCAAGTCCTGCACGAGGTAAAAAATGGCCGACGGCCCGTTCTCGTGGCGTAACGGCACTCTGACGATTCTCTCCGGAATCAACCACAAAACCTGTCACGCAGGTTTATCGGTCACAGTGATAACAACTCTGTCGCAGGAATCCCTTTCCTGAGAAACCCAAAGTTCACTCGTGACTCTCGTTCGCCAATCGTTCGCTCCAGACCTCGAAGCAGCTCGGCTTCTTGTCCGACTCACTCGCTCCGCCTTCTCCTCCTCCTCTTCCTCCTCTTCGTCCGGTTCCGGTTTCATTTAAAACATTAACTTTTTTACCTTTTGAAAATAGTAATCTCTATTTCCCCCAAACGACAACAATAATAGTACATGGAATCAAAAATGTTTACAGTGGATGAAAACCACAACAACGGAAGTGACGAATCCGTAACAGTATTGGTACCGATTAGGTATATGACAAGTACCAAGTAGGTACCGGTATAATTTGGGTCACGAGGCGAAAGTGATTTCACATCTTGGGTCGTGAACAACAAAAGTTTGAACCTATGCTATAGGGAGACATTTATTGATGTCGAATGTTCAGTACTTTGTTGATTCTCTTTATCAAGACTATCAGGTCTTCTTTGAAACTTCATGATGGGTGTTGCTTGTTATACAAGTAACATGGCTTTTTACAACTTTTCCATCTTCTGTAATCAATCACCATTCATGTGGTTTCCATGAACCACACAAATGGAAAAGCTCCTGTTATCTCGACCACGGCAGCAAACAAAAGGCAACATTTTGTGTTTACAATAGCTAATGTTGACCCCAAGTGTTCCAAGTTGAAAACTATCCTCATGTTATTGTTATTATTTTTTCTATACTTGGTCGAGGCTCGTGTAAGAGCTAACACATATAACATACAATAAAGGGAGCAGGAGACAAAAGGAGGAGAGAGGGAAGCACAACAATAGTAGGACACATGGACATCAGGAGATCTGTGGAAGAGAGATGGCTGGGGTGGGGTACATGGGATAAACATGATGGACACTACTGGGGATTTCAGGAAGGAAAACGGAATTTGAAGGTGGGTTTGGGGTGTTTTAATGGGGGTAGAAAAGATCAAGGTTTTGGATGAGGGAAGATAAGAGATGGTGGTGAACAGCTGTTTTAAAGACCTGGAGGGAGGAGTGGGATTGAAGAGTGGGGAAGTTTGTTCCAGAGGTGGGAGAAAAGAAAAACGTTTCACCAGAAGAGAGTTGCTGGCAGATTTTGTGTGACCTGTAGGAATATTTGGGAGACAGAGCACAGACAGAGCACAGACAGAGCAGGGGGTGCATTGGAGAGGGGTCGGTAGAAGACAGAAAGCCCACCAACCTGCCTGCGGTGAGCAAGTGAAAGGCCCTGACAAGCAGTTTCATTGCGAGATACACCAATGATTCGAAAAGCCTTGGTTTGATAGAACAATGTAAAAGTGTAAAAGCCATAGAACAATGTAACTGCAATCAAGTGTGTATCGAATCGAAACCCAAGGGTTTCCACGTCCGCCTTTTGAAGTGCAAACATAACTTATTTGTAGGTACTTGCATGAAACTCACCGGCTCTCCCCAGTTACGGCGTATTGATGGATCATCCCAGTCATAATGGGGATCTTTCTCATTGGATGATACATCTGGCAACATCGGGTAGTCGCCAAGCCTGGTGAGAAATATCAAACTCAAATTGGAATTCTGTCTGAGAGTATCGCTAACTGTACAATAATAACAAGCAGGTAGGTGTACCTCAAGTCACACAGCATGATCCAGTGATGAAATGTGATCAAACATGAGCACAAAGACAAAGCACAGATGAGCACAAAGTGATCATGCCACTGATCAAATATATTTTCCAGAAGTTATTAAGCAGTTATCAGTCTTGAAGAAGAAGGAGTCAGAAGAAGTTTTCCAGAGGTTACAAGTCGTCTTTGTTGGATTTATGCTTCGGAGATCATAAGAAAGGTGTGCAGGCAGAATCTGAAGGTGCTGATGGAAATGGCATCGATTTGGTGACATTGTGCAAGAGTATGTTTTTTTTATTCGGTTTTATTCACTACACTTTTTATCTTCCAAAAGCAAGCAAAGTTATAGCAACAGGACAGCTATGGGTACCAGTAACCGAGAAACCCATTCTACCGACTGACTGCTCGTTATCCTGCGATGAAGTGAGATCAACACCACTGCACGTGCGCGAGTGTTGTCGGATAACCGAGCCATCAAATTTCTGCGACAGACATTGTGAAGTTCTTACCCGAGGCCATCGTCGGGATACACCTGGTAATCATGAAGGTGCATGTTGTATTTTTTAGCTGCTGCTTTCCACTCTTCCTGCGTTTTGGGAAACACGTCAGGCAATTCATCCTTGGAACTCGAAGCTGTCGGAAGAGGAATGTGGTGGGGAATGAGTTGCCGAGTTTGTTTACTGCCCACTTTACTAGCCCCGCCGCCATCCCCATCCCGTCACGAAACTTGTTAGCTATCGATTGCTGACACATCTGCATTCTCAAACATGGGGCTATCATTAAACCACACAACTATACCAAGGGTTTATTTATTTCCTAGTTAAGCTTCATGGGACTTAATACTACAAACAGATATCCTCATTGCAAAGTGAATTCCAGGTGCAAGATCACCTTGGACAACTATTTCAGTTAGTTTGGCTCAGGAAGGCAATTTCTCCAAGACCGTGAACTTATTATCCACACAGACACATTGGAAAAACTAAAAAGTTCAATCCTACCTGTTTGGTTTAAATAAATTAAAAAATGATAACTAACTAGAATGGCACGAGGTAGAGTGCATACCTCCGCCAGGCTGAAAGGTTTATATTTTGTATCCCACTGTAAGGCGGATCTGGATTCAGACCTGAACCAAAATCTAATCGACTTGTTCTTCTCACCTAACTAACTCGTCCATAACTTATTAAAATATCATGTTATATATCGTTTTTCGCCCGATCTCTCAATGGTGAAGAATCACTTGTAGATTAAACAATTCGCGCATCCTAATCCCTATTCAGATCTTCACCTTATTAAATTATCTAATTTAATTGTTTCTTCCTCGTCACACACCCAACTGGTCCACCAAGTTTCATCCGAATCCGTCCATAACTTTTTGAGATATCCTGTTATATATCGTTTTTGGCACTATCGCTCAATGGTGAAGAATCGCTTAAAAAATTCTACTAGCCGGATCCGAGCATTCTCCACCTGGCCCTTTACCAGATTTTGTCTCAGGTTGTGACCACAGTGTGGTCATTCTTGTTAAATTAACAAATCCAGAGATGTATATTCATATGCCGCAAAGAAAATGGCCGCAGCAATAGAGGGTTCCCGAGGATGTCAGAAATGAACCGCAAAGCATTGGTGGCCATGCTGTGAGACAAGCAGTCACACGACATCATGGCAAAGGCACAAATGACAGCCTAAAAAAAACCCCAAACTAACTCTCTTCAAAAACTAATTTTTTCGCTCGTTTTGGGTGTATCCATATAAAAATTCGATGCACGTTTATCGAAGTTCGTATGCTTTTAAGATTGAGCATGTATGAACTGTCCGTGACCACTGCACTCGTATAGCATTCAAAATCAAATGCGGAAGGAGAACGATGAAGCTTGTGATCAGCTCTTTCCTACCCAGACTGCCAATTACATGGTGTTCACGGACAGTTCAAACATGCTCATTCTTAAAAGCATACGAACTTCGATAAACGTGCATCGAATTTTTATATGGATACACCCAAAAAGAGCGAAAAAATTACCATTTTAAGATTGACTGGAGGAGGGGGTGGGGTGGGGGGGGGCATGGTATTGTTACGGATCCGGGGGATGGCACTCCCGTTAGCAAGGGGGGTTAATCCCCTTGTCCTGTTAAGCTGGCCGTCCGACCGGTCCTGGTACTTGTAACGCTCTTTTGCGGGGTGGGATTGGTCAGTGTTATTGGTCCAGGTATTATCCCGAATACCTTTATCAATCCCTCCGCAAAACAGGGAGACAAGTACCGCTCGAACCACGGACAAGATGGTATTTGCCGAGCGGTTTAGCAATCCGCGGGTTGAGCCGTTATCAACATGGACTAAACCCGATTAAAAGCAGTTCGGCCAAAATCGCGCCACAGATACTCAATCAGGAAAAGACTAAAGCGATCGGGGAAGAATGAAACCAAAAGTAAGGAATAACAGGTATTTATTAATTATTTATACAAAACCAAAGAAGAGGAGGAACGAAAGTAATTTACAGAAGCAGAAGAAGACACAGAGCAAACCTTAAAACAAGCTTATATTATATCCCAGACAACAAACAAGACAGACAACGGACTTACACGACAAGGGAATAGCAGGCAGGAATCACTGGAGGAGGAGGTGGTCCAGGTGGGACAACAGGGCTGGAAGGTTCGGCAGGGTACAGCAAAGGAGGTCTGCTCCAGCTCCACGCTGGAAGCGAGCAGCCGGCGGCTCCACGTATTCGGTTTCACACGGCAGGGGCTGTTTGAAGCAGCGTGTCAGAGCTCCGCGCAGCTTCGTCTCTCTCTCTGCCTTCTTGGTTCCAACTCTCTCCCAACTCCACTCAACTTCTCGGTTCGGCTGGATCACTCCTCTCCCTCTCGTGCCTTCTCACCGACTCTCCTTCCAACTCCAACTCCAACTGGTAAAAAGGCTTCGCTTCGCGCTTATATTGGTGTCGGCCGTGTCAAGCCGCAGGCTGCGAGGGCACGCCTACCGGTTCGCTCACCGCGGTGCTGGTTGGTGGTTAGGGCTGGCTGACTCCACCTTCGATGACGACGACGTGCCACGCCCGTGATCTGGCGGCTCCTCCACCCTTCTTCTCCGAGATGGAGCACATGGGCAATGGCGTCTTGGGGCAATCAAACGAGCCAAACCAAAGGGCAGCGAACGCTGCCTGGCTGTTACTTTGCGGAGACGCAGGTGAGGCGATTGGGTAATTGAAAGGGGCCTATCTTATTTGATTCATGCAACGTAGAGTCAAACTATTGGAAACACAGCCTTACCTGAAACACATAATAATGAAATAACTATGAAGAGGGCCTATGGTTCGCTACGTGTTGCGATGTGGACTAACTAGGGGACGACCTTTGATCTTAACAATGAATGGAGGTATTTACACAAATAATTATTTACAAAGGGTATATTTACAACACTTTACAAAGTGCAGGGTTCTCAAAACCCCAACAGTATGTTCAGACCATGCAGACAGCAGGGTGTTAATATTCTTCTTCTTCTTCTTCCTTAACAGCCACAATGATTCCCACATTCTTGTAGGGGTGTCCTGGGGAAGCTTGGCCCACGCCTTTCAAGTAGCGGTGGGCCAGGCCTAACATTCGACGAAGGTCAGGGCAGGAATTTGTAATTTGGCCATGGTGCCGGCGATAACTCACCTATTCTCCAGGAAGGACACCGTGGGATCTTTAATGTCCACCAACTAATGCCGGCAGACGAGACGCCCGTTTAATGTCCATCCGAGGGACGGCACGGCACACACATTGATGAATCACCCTGCCTGTGAAACACAGGGACAACAGTTTATAATCTGGGTCGGGAATCAAGCAAAAGTTAGACAGGTTAGAGAGGAGTGTGCGTACCTCTCGGGTCTAAGCCATCCTGCCAGCCCCATGTTAAAATTATTATGCCATTCTGATCAGACGGAATTGACAGATTAATTTGTGGTTATAATAATTTTAACGAAACATCTAACTTGGATGGCATAGATACTAGAGTAGCTCATGGTGGTTGAGTATGCACTTTATTGTACAGACCTAAACTCTTCAGGAATCCACTAATTGAAGGTCCAGGAACAATATTTGGTTGGTAACACATTTGCCACTGACGGCGAAATAGCTGAAATGGCCACACCCCTTTTTGGGCCACGCCCCCTTTTTTGCCGTGACTGTATCTACAGAACCGTTGGACCTAGGAGGTTGCCCGACCACTCAAAATTTGCGCAATGGCCACATTATGGGGGGTCAGTAATACATTTTCATATCCAAAAGTCAATGGTTTTTAAGATAATTGCCAAAAACCGATTTCAACATGTTACGAACTACAATATTATTCGTAATTGTTCCTGTTCCTGTTCCTATTGTTCAATTACTTGATTCCTGAAGAGTCTGGCTTTGATTGAGACTGAAGCCTTTGGCAAGCTCGTTGTAGAGAATAGTGTCATGACTGGAGGTCACTATTGCAAAGGCAAGGAGGGAATGAGTCTTGTATCAGAGGTGATGACAGTTCTTATGTTTGAGAAGTTTCAACCTGACCAGGACAGTACTAGTTGTGAATTAGACCAGAAAATAGAGACCATGGAAACTAAGATGGAGCAGGCTTTAGATAGTGACCATACAGAGTTCAGAGAGATTTGGGAAGAAAGCAAGATCTTACATGCAGACTTGAAGAAGTATTTCACCGAATGGAAAGAAACGGCCTGTAATGAGAATGTGAGGTACTGGAGCTTGTTTCTGGATGAGCTGTATCCTATCCTGAGAGATCTTACACACTCTATTCGGCAAGGCGATTGGCATCTTTTCGTTTCAGCTGTGCGGAGGTGCATGCCTTTGTTCTTCGGGTTTGGCCGGACAAACTATAGCAGATGGGGTACGCTGTTCCTTGAAGATTGCCTGGACCTACAAAGGAAGTTCCCGGGTATCTACAGATGCTTTACAGATGGTGGATGGGTGATGTACCACACTACCCGACAAGGCAGTGCAGTAGGATTTGACATGGCACTCGAGAAGTGTTACAATAAACCCGCCAAGGTTGCTGGAGGTATCATTGGGATGACCAGACAGAAAGAAGCAGTAGCCTTATGGAATCTCCTAAAGCATGAGAAAGATCTTCATGTGGCACAGCTGCTGGAATGGTGCAACTTGGGAGACAAAGATGACAGTGAGCTGAGCCTACACCATGAGTTCAATCCAAGTTCTACGAAGATTGGCCATGTTCGTGCAAAGGCCCTTCTGGATTACATAAAATCCATCAACAATCCGTTCGACGCTGGAATCAGACTTCAGAACATCTCTACTGGAGCTGACATTCCCCAGGAGGTTGTCGACGGATTACTTGAATGCCTGGAAATTGGTGAGAAGAGTTATGAAGAGTTTGTTGAGACCAGATTTCAGGATAAGGAGAAGCACCTACATGATACAATCCCTACCAACCGCAAGACTGTTTTCGTGAAACGTACTTCTACTCCGTTCACAGCGAAGAAATCGATGGCGAAAAAGGATGCAGCGGAAACGGTTAGGTACATTGACTATGCTAGAGAAAGAGGGTACAGCATGCTAGAACTCCTGAAGTATGAATTGACCAGCACATCCCAGTTCCTCACCACTGAATGTAAAGATGGCATCAAATTGAAGAAGCCCGATAAAGCCTCCTTAGCCAGGGAACTTGTCAGTCGTCTTCCACAGGAGACGAGGAATGTAAAGAGTGACGCTCAGATGACAATAGTGGACTTCATGGCACTTGTGCGTAAACTACCGATGAAAAAGATGGGCCTTCACACATTCGGGGAATTGGCTGAGAGTCTTTCCAACAGGATTCTTGCTACAGGCTCCGTGTCCACAAGAATAGACATTATTTTTGATGTTTATCAAAAATCATCAATCAAGCAAATGGAACGGGCACAGCGAAGTTCCTCAGAACAAATCACAATCACCATTGGGTCTGACAATCAGAAACTCCCTGTCGATCTTGATATGTTCTGGAGCTCAATGTTGAACAAAGTTCGGTTGCAGGAGTATGTCTTCAAGTGGATGCTGCAGAATGTCGAGTCGGACAAGGAAATATTCTTTGGAGGAGTATATGGGGGTGAATGCAGGAAACTGTTAGCTGGCACTGAAACACAGATCGCAGAGCTCTCAAGCAACCAAGAAGAAGCCGACGACAGAATCATGTTCCATATTAATGATGGTGTTGTGAAACACGGGGTTCAATCAGTCTTGGTCGACTCGCCTGACACAGATGTCTTTGTCAACCTCATCTTCCACTTCAACACAACCTGGCAACTACAAAAGCTGTACGTGAAGCTTGGTAACCGGAAAACAAAGAAAACTGTACCAGTCCACATGTTGGTTGATCAACTGGACAACGGTTTGGTGTCGTGTCTCCCAGCCATTCATGCTCTCAGCGGTTGCGACAGTACCAGCAAGGTGGGTCCAAAGCTGTCTGGCCTGAAAGCATCCATCGATCTCTCCCTACTGGAAGGGTTTGGTGTAGAAGAACTGTCACCACAGATAACAAGCAATGCTGAAAAGTTCCTTGTGTCTGGATTAAAGAAGACCGACTGTTCCACTTTCGATGAATATCGATGGGAGCAGTACCACAACTCCAAGAAAGAACTGGACTTCAACCAGCTTGTGTGCTGTTCATCAACGCTACGAGAACACATAAAGCGAGCATTTCTTCAGTGTAAGATGTGGTTGCAAGCCCCAACTCCTGCCGTCACCAAACCAGATCCACTCCAGTATGGGTATGAAGCAACGGACGTTGGCATAACACCAGTGATACTGCCAGTATCGTGCAGGCCCGATGACCTGCCTCCTCCATGCAAATGCCCAAGAGCATGTATGAGTACCAAAACGTGCACTTGCAGAGACAGGAACATTAAATGTGTCACGTTTTGTGGCTGTAGTAAAGGCGAAAAGTGTAGAAATCCAAATAAGTAAATTCCAAAATAGGATGATGCAAAAGGTATAAGTGTCATATAATGTTGTGGCCTTGGTGGTATCATACAATTGTAGTTCGTAACATGTTGAAATCGGTTTTTGGCAATTATCTTAAAAACCATTGACTTTTGGATATGAAAATGTATTACTGACCCCCCATAATGTGGCCATTGCGCAAATTTTGAGTGGTCGGGCAACCTCCTAGGTCCAACGGTTCTGTAGATACAGTCACGGCAAAAAAGGGGGCGTGGCCCAAAAAGGGGTATGGCCATTTCAGCTATTTCGCCGTCAGTGGCAAATGTGTTACCAACCAAATATTGTTCCTGGACCTTCAATTAGTGGATTCCTGAAGAGTTTAGGTCTGTACAATAAAGTGCATACTCAACCACCATGAGCTACTAGAGTAAGAGGCTGGAGTCAGGATTGGAGGTAGATGTATCAACAACCCAAGGTAGGCTGACGATACCAGAAACCACTCTATTGGCAGAAAGAGGAATTAATGAAACAGCTGCTGACGGTGAAGAAGGAAAGTTAAAAAGCTGGTCTCTATTTAAACCTAAAAAAAAACAAAAAAAAAAGACAAATCTTCGATGCGTTCAGATTGGGAGATGATCATGTGCAAATGGTGAAAAGTTTCATCCTCCTTTAGTTCTGAGATTGAGGTGAGTGGAAAATGTAGATGAGAGACACTTGACGGGTGTCGCCGGCAATATCACGTCACACTTGAAGCCATGGCCGGGAGAAGTCGCATATGAGGCCCCAAAAGACGAGTTAGAAACAATCCATGTGAAGGTCACATATAATCTGATGGCGAGAAAAATCAGACGGGCAATGGGATACAAGAATCATGCGGAAGACCACTTTAAGCACCTTTTTAGTGAAAGACCATTGCGGCCTACCTCGAGGCCGAAGTCGAGACGGCTCAAATCGTCAGTCTGTGGTGGACGTGATAAGGATAGAATGCCTCAAGGACGTCGCGTTTCCTCCAAATTTCTTTGTGTTACACAGCAGCGATTGTTTAAAAAGGTAATCATGCGTTGAACAAAATTGACCGAATAGTTTGTGTTTATAATAATTTTTACTTCCTGTGGGTGGAGCTATGTATACACCTTAACACTGAGGTATCCTTGGGGAGGGGGGGAAGGGGGATGGAAGGGGGATGAAAGTGGTACAACCGCTGTCACGTGACCCTTTGTCCTTCTGGCAAGTTGGGTTGAGATCGGATAAATAACAACCGAATGCATCGCGGTCAGAATCATAGTGTTTTAGTATGATAATCAATGGCAATGGCTACTCCGATGGATAGTCAGGATTCTTCCCACCTGGTTGGGGCGGCCACATGAGCTTTCCCACTCCACATCCCTCAATCCTGAGCCTCGTCTCCCTTCCTTCCTCATCCCTCCTGCCACCGCTTCTTCACAAAAGGAGTTGCGTTATGTTCCTTTGATGTCGGTGTCAGTCAAAAGAGTGAATGTAGTGTCATGTCGTCCCGACTCATCCACATTACATCCACATCCACGAATCTTACATTTCCTCATGTTAAACTGCATCTAGCAATCAATTAAAGGATTTAAGCTTGGCTTTCCTGAATATGATCACCCGACCCCTCTGCTATATACTGACACACACACACACACACACACACACACACACACACACACACACACACACACACACACACACACACACACACTCGAGGTGGACATAAAAATGGCAGGGAAGGGTCAAACATCAAAATATTCAAATGAGCCAAGTTGAAGTGTCAAATTAGGTTGGAGAGAGGGTTATATCCTGGGACGAGGTAACAATACCGAAGCGAACCCTTCCCCACACCGTACGTACCGAGCAAATACTAAATAGGATTTCCACAAAGTACAAACATGACCAATTGGATTTATTTTTTCACATTTTCAAAAAAATATTGTTGAAAAGGACATGTTATTAACTAGTTCAACAGACGTCGAGATAACATCATCACCTACCATATCTGACTTTGCACGGAGAACCAGCGAGGATTGGACAATATCGAATCCGGGTGACCCCAAAGAACACAGAGCGCAGCGCCATGTTCGCCTTAGCGAACGCCACTGCGCATGCGCACAAAAATCCTTTTTTAATAAACTGAAAAGACTCGCATTTTACGAGTCACATTGAAATGAACTTAAAATATCTATTCATTCAATGAATAATTCCGGAAAAATAAAATAACACATTTTAAATTTACAACTATATTTGTTGGATTTTTGCAGGCAGAATGCATCTCCAGTACTTACACATTTGCATTGATTTATACACAATTTACCGCATCAAATATCAATATTTGAAAACATATTAATATACAAAAAAAATTAAAATGCTATATAGTACGAGGAAAACAAGAGGAGAATAATTACATGGATCTAAAACGGGACATCGCCGGTTCAATTATACACTTAATACACCGCCCAATGCATTAATTCCTGGAATTTGCATAAGAGCGGAGAGTGATTTAGGTGAATCCCAGACTGTTGATGAGAGATCAACACATGCTTAATAAAGTCCCACCTACACCTGCAAAAACACCTTTCCACAACTTGATATCAAAGGCGAGGCCGGATATCATAGGTACATGGTGGACCGCGAGTATCCACTGAGAGTCTAAGACAACGGCCCCTGCAGGTTAAGACAGAAATTTGTAATATGTTGAGGATGCCGAAGATAACTCGCCTACTTTTATAAGAAAGCTATATCTTTTTATATGGATTGGTCTGGTATTAATGTGGGGCAGGCATGATCGATGGGCCGAATGGCCTCCTGCGTCTTATAACCTCAGCCATCGAAGGTTAACTGTCTGTCTGACGTCTGTTCATCACTTGCGAAAATCGAAGATTTTTCAAGTATCAAAGGGAGGTGCAAAGCGCCCCCCCCCCCCTTTGTAGAAGGGATCGTTTCTCTGTATGCAGCTTTAACATGGGGACTGAAAATACGTTTCTCGGCTTCTCCTGGTATATTACACTACTAGCGGGGTCACCCGTGGGAATCCCACGGGCATGGATGTGTGTGACATTTCGACATATTGAGTTATATGCTGCACATTCATTTTTACAAAATGGTTACTGGCAAGTCATCAGATCCAGAAATGGTGTGAATTTAGTTATTTCACATAATATGTGACCCCTCACTCCTCTCCACCTGACACTCTCCTGTCTCCACCTGACACTCTCCTGTCTCCACCTGACACTCTCCTCTCTCCACCTAGCACTCCTCTCCTCTCCAAACCCTCACATCCCTCTCCTTTCCAATCCCTCACCTCTCCAATCCCTCACACTCCTCTCCTCTCCAATCCTTCACACGCCTCTCCAATCGCGCCTCACACTCCTCTCCAATCGCGCCTCACACTCCTCTCCAATCGCGCCTCACACTCCTCTCCAATCGTGCCTCACACTCCTCTCCAATCGTGCCTCACACTCCTCTCCAATCGTGCCTCACACTCCCCTCCAATCACTCCTCTCCAATCGTGCCTCACACTCCTCTCCAATCACGCCTCACACTCCTCTCCAATCGTGCCTCACACTCCTCTCCAATCGCGCCTCACACTCCTCTCCAATCGCGCCTCACTCGCCTCTCCAATCGGCTTTCCCCGTCTCGTTTCTCTCCTTTTTCTCCCGTCTCGTTCTTTTTCTTGCTCCAAATCGGCCCGTCGGAATCGGAAATCGGCCCGTCTCGCCCGTCGGCCCGTCGGAATCGGAAATCGGCCCGTCTTGCTTTTGTGCTTGTGCGTAAATAAATTGTGTTCATGACACCATTTCTGGTGTTGGGCTAGCGGCTAGGGTGCCGGCTTAGGATCCTGGGTTCGAATCTCGGTCGATCGCCGAATTAATGCCAGGGGGGTTGACTCAGCCTGTCATCCTTCCGAGGTCGGCTAATTGAGTACCAGTTCACTGGTAATTCCCTGTTTGTCGTTGAAGGCGGCAAAAAGGGTTGGCGTCAGGAAGGGCATCCGGCCGTAAAACATTGCTTCAAAAAGGGGACCAAAAAACAACAACTACCACGGTCCCCGAAAAGGCCAACCCCCGCTTTGCGGGGAAAAATGGCCTCTAAACGGTGGTTTTGACACCATTTCTGGATCTGATGACTTGCCAGTAACCATTTTGTAAAAATGAATGTGCAGCATCTAACTCAATATGTCGAAATGTCACACACATCCATGCCCGTGGGATTCCCACGGGTGACCCCGCAAGTTTGCATTGACGTTCGTCGCTGGACTCGTTCGCCCGTCTCATTCGTTTTCTTGCTGCATCCTGTTCAAGTCTGCGTTCTTCATCGATCGTCTCATTCATTTTGGAAATAGAAGTTTCCACGCAGCGCATGAATTGTCACGATCCTCAAGAGGAATTTGTCTCGTAATCATCAAATGATAAATGGCAAGTAAATTATATTGTGGAAAATTAAAGATTTCAAATAAACCTATTTAAAGTGTATTCGCACATAACTAATTTTAAAAAACGAAGAAATATCTCTCGGTAATTTCCTGAAACATATTTTACTTCCGGCTAATAATGTTGAATTAAATAAAAACGAAGAAATATATGTCGGCATCATTGTTGACGTTTTTGTGACGACTATCATCAAACGAAAAAGTAATATATCTTAACGGAAAAGCAAAAGCGAATTTTTAATATATATCGACACGTTGCCGTCGGTGTCATGTTGGGCGGTGTATGATACACCATGACGCGATTTTTAAAAATATATCTCTGCATTTTCCCGCGTGTGTGGAATGTTCTCAATTATTGCTGACACCGAGTCCAAAACCATCGATAAAAATGAAATCATATGGTGAGTTAGATTGGAGATAAAGGCGTGAGAGAGACTCAATGGCCTTGAAGTTGAAGTTACAGGCGTTTGAGAATTCATTTCGTTCTATAAACGGCAACTTTCATTGGATTTCCTTCCCGTTTTTTTTCAACCGAGTCGAAAACTATGTTAGCGACTGTGAAAAATGAAATGATATATCGAATTTTTAATATGTATCGACACGTTGCCGTCGGTGTCATGTTAGGCGGTGTATGATACACCATGACGCGATTTTAAAAAATATATCTGCATTTTCCCGCGTGTGTGGAATGTTCTCAATTATTGCTGACACCGACTCTAAAACCATCGATAAAAATGAAATCATATGGTGAGTTAGATTGGAGATAAAGGCGTGAGAGAGACTCAATGGCCTTGAAGTTACAGGCATTTGAGAATTCATTTCGTTCTATAAACGGCAACTTTCATCGGATTTTCTTCTCGTTTTTTTTCAACCGAGTCTAAAACTATGTTAGCGACTGTGAAAAATGAAATGATATATCGAATTTAAAATAGATATCGACACATTGCCGTCGGTGTCATGTTGGGCGGTGTATGATACACCATGACGCGATTTTAAAAAATATATCTCTGCATTTTCCCGCGTGTGTGGAATGTTTGTGGAAAATTAAAGATTTCAAATAAACGTAAATAAATTGTGTTCATGACACCATTTCTGGTGTTGGGCTAGCGGCTAGGGTGCCGGCTTAGGATCCTGGGTTCGAATCTCGGTCGATCGCCGAATTAATGCCAGGGGGGTTGACTCAGCCTGTCATCCTTCCGAGGTCGGCTAATTGAGTACCAGTTCACTGGTAATTCCCTGTTTGTCGTTGAAGGCGGCAAAAAGGGTTGGCGTCAGGAAGGGCATCCGGCCGTAAAACATTGCTTCAAAAAGGGGACAAAAAAACAACAACTACCACGGTCCCCGAAAAGGCCAACCCCCGCTTTGCGGGGAAAAATGGCCTCTAAACGGTGGTTTTGACACCATTTCTGGATCTGATGACTTGCCAGTAACCATTTTGTAAAAATGAATGTGCAGCATCTAACTCAATATGTCGAAATGTCACACACATCCATGCCCGTGGGATTCCCACGGGTGACCCCGCAAGTTTGCATTGACGTTCGTCGATGGACTCGTTCGCCCGTCTCATTCGTTTTCTTGCTGCATCCTGTTCAAGTCTGCGTTCTTCATCGATCGTCTCATTCATTTTGGAAATAGAAGTTTCCACGCAGCGCATGAATTGTCACGATCCTCAAGAGGAATTTGTCTCGTAATCATCAAATGATAAATGGCAAGTAAATTATATTGTGGAAAATTAAAGATTTCAAATAAACCTATTTAAAGTGTATTCGCACATAACTAATTTTAAAAAACGAAGAAATATCTCTCGGTAATTTCCTGAAACATATTTTACTTCCGGCTAATAATGTTGAATTAAATAAAAACGAAGAAATATATGTCGGCATCATTGTTGACGTTTTTGTGACGACTGTCATCAAACGAAAAAGTAATATATCTTAACGGAAAAGCAAAAGCGAATTTTTAATATATATCGACGCGTTGCCGTCGGTGTCATGTTGGGCGGTGTATGATACACCATGACGCGATTTTTAAAAATATATCTCTGCATTTTCCCGCGTGTGTGGAATGTTCTCAATTATTGCTGACACCGAGTCCAAAACCATCGATAAAAATGAAATCATATGGTGAGTTAGATTGGAGATAAAGGCGTGAGAGAGACTCAATGGCCTTGAAGTTGAAGTTACAGGCGTTTGAGAATTCATTTCGTTCTATAAACGGCAACTTTCATTGGATTTCCTTCCCGTTTTTTTTCAACCGAGTCGAAAACTATGTTAGCGACTGTGAAAAATGAAATGATATATCGAATTTTTAATATGTATCGACACGTTGCCGTCGGTGTCATGTTAGGCGGTGTATGATACACCATGACGCGATTTTAAAAAATATATCTGCATTTTCCCGCGTGTGTGGAACGTTCTCAATTATTGCTGACACCGACTCTAAAACCGTGAGAGAGACTCAATGGCCTTGAAGTTACAGGCATTTGAGAATTCATTTCGTTCTATAAACGGCAACTTTCATCGGATTTTCTTCTCGTTTTTTTTCAACCGAGTCTAAAACTATGTTAGCGACTGTGAAAAATGAAATGATATATCGAATTTAAAATAGATATCGACACATTGCCGTCGGTGTCATGTTGGGCGGTGTATGATACACCATGACGCGATTTTAAAAAATATATCTCTGCATTTTCCCGCGTGTGTGGAATGTTTGTGGAAAATTAAAGATTTCAAATAAACCTATTTAAAGTGTATGCGCACATAACTAATAAAAAAAACGAAGAAATATCTCTCGGTAATTTCCTGAAACATATTTTACTTCCGGCTAATATGTTGAATGAAATAAAAACGAAGAAATATATGTCGGCATCATTGTTGACGTTTTTGTGACGACTATCATCAAACGAAATAGTAATATATCATAACGGAAAAGCAAAAGCGAATTTTTAATATATATCGACACATTGCCGGCGGTGTCATGTTGGGCGGTGTATGATACACCATGACGCTATTTTTAAAAATATATCTCTGCATTTTCCCGCGTGTGTGGAATGTTCTCAATTATTGCTGACACCGAGTCCAAAACCATCGATAAAAATGAAATCATATGGTGAGTTAGATTGGAGATAAAGGCGTGAGAGAGACTCAATGGCCTTGAAGTTACAGGCCTTTGAGAATTCATTTCGTTCTATAAACGGCAACTTTCATCGGATTTTCTTCCCGTTTTTTTTCAACCGAGTCTAAAACTATGTTAGCGACTGTGAAAAATGAAATGATTTATCGAATTTGATTTGAAATAAAACTGGGGGAGAGCAAGACACCACGGGCCTACAAAACAGGACTCAAAGCTATGCGAGTTAATAAAATGGTGGATATTTGTTTATAGCCACTCCCAGAATGGGTGGAGCTATGGGTGGAGCTACTCTGCAAACCGAGTAAGCCACACCCCGGACAGACACCCAACAGATAGACAGACAGACAGACAGACAGAATCATCTACGGCTATTATAATATAGATTGGGGGTGGGGGAGGAAGGAAGAAGGAGGAAGGAGGAAGGGGGAATGAGGGAGGAGGAAGGGGGAATGAGGGAGGGGAAGGGGTGGGGGGGAATGAGGGAGGGGAAGGGGTGGAGGGAGGAGGGAGGGCAAGGGGTGGAGGGAGGAAGGAGGGGAAGTGGTGGAGGGAGGAGGGAGGGAAAGGGGTGGAGGGAGGAGGGAGGGGAAGGGGTGGAGGGAGGAGGGAGGGGGCAGGAGAGGAAGGACCACAGGGGGAGGGAGGGAAGACGAAGGGGGCAGGAGAGGAAGGAGTGAGGAAGGAGTGGAATGGGGAGGGATGCGAGAGGTGAGGGGAGAGGGAGAGGGAGGGGAAAGATATAAGGAAAGGAGGATTTTTTTTTCTTCATAACCTCAGTGTTGCCCAGGTAAAAAAAAAAAAAAAAAAAAAAAAAAATTGTAATACCCTCTGCCACAATCACCAGGTAGCGCTACACGGTACACATTTACATAGAGAATTTACGCCCCTCTCCTGGCCCCCACACCCTCGAATGAGCCCGCGGCCACATAGCCGATGTTACCCCCAGACAAAGTTGTATTTGTATTTGTACCCCCAGTAAAGTACATAAGTGTTTATAGCTGGAGTACCCGGCATTGCTGGAGCGAAAAAGAAACATTAACATATTTGAAATGAGGACAAATATAAAGGAGAAGCAATTCCATCCAAATCAGAATTCATCACAAATGTCAAATCAGAATTTCACCTTTTCGTTGACTATATGCTGGTGAATATGGCGTTCATCACGTTTCTGAGTTAAGTATGATGCAGAACAGGAAGAAGAAGAAATCTTACTACCAACTCCGTACACTTCCGGAATTGTTTGATTTATTTGTGTTCAAATGTCTGGTGATTGTTTTGTATTTATTTATGCGAATGTGTATTTGTATATAACTGTCATTAATTTAAAAGGCTTGGACATTTATAATCGAGCAATTTTTTTTATCCCCAAAAAACGGCTCTTTTTGTCTTCTATTTTCTTCTTCTTCTTTTTTTTGCCTAAAACACTCCCAGGCATTCACTGATGAACCTCTGAAAGTTTGACGAAGATCCGTTCAGCCATCGCTGAGAAAAATGGTGATGTACACACAGACAGACAGACCAACAACTCTCTTATATAGTAGACTAGCAGAAGTACCCGGCGTTGCCGGGCGGGGGAGGGGAGGGGAACAGGGGAAGGAGGTGAGGGGAGGGGAGTTGAAGGGAAGGAAGGGAGAGGGAGGAGGGAAGGAAGGAGGGGAGGGGGGAAGGAAGGGGAGGGGAGGGGGGAGGAAGGGGAGGGGAGGAGGGGAAGGAAGGGGAGGGGAGGAGGGGGAAGGAAGGGAGAGGGAGGGGGGAAGGAAGGGGAGGGGAGGGGGAAGGAAGGGAGGAGGGAAGGGGGGAAGAAGCGGAGGGGAGGGGGAAGGAAGGGAGGGGAGGGGGGAAGGAAGGGGAGGGGAGGGGAGGGGGAAGGAAGGGGAGGGGAGGGGAGGGGGAAGGAAGGGGAGGGGAGGGGGGAAGGGAAGGAAGGGGAGGGGAGGGGGGAAGGGAAGGAAGGGGAGGGGAGGGGGGAAGGGGAGGGGAGGGGGGAAGGGGAGGGGAGGGGGGAAGGGGAGCAGTCAGAAGTGGAGCTCTTTTACAGAGAATTTATATCTTAAAGGGGAGGGGAAGGGGGGGAGGAGGGAGGGGAAGGGGAAGGGGGAGCGGAGGAGTGAGGGGAGGGGAAGGGGAGGGGGTAAGGATTGGGGAAGGGTGGGGAGAGGAGGAAGGGGAGCAGTCAGAAGTGGAAACTCTTTTACAGAGAATTTATAACTTAAAGGGGAGGAGAGGGGAGGGGGGGAAGGGGTGGGGAGGAGAGGGGGAGGGGAGGAAGGAAGGGAGGAGGAGGGAAGGATTGGGGAAGGGTGGGGAGAGGGGGGAAGGGGAGCAGTCAGAAGTGGTAGCTCTTTTACAGATAATTTATATCTTAAAGGGGACGGGTGGGGGAAGGGGAGGGGAGGGGGCGAGGAGAGGGGAGGGGAGGAAGGAGGAGGGAAGGAGGGGGAAGGGTGGGGAGAGGGGGGAGGGGGGAAGGGGAGGGGAGGAGGGAGGCAGGGGAGTGGCTCACGTTTCTGAGTGAATGTGGCTCACGTTTCTGAGTGAATGTGGCTCACATTTCTGAGTGAATGTGGCTCACGTTTCTGAGTTGTGTGATGCCGATCAGGAAGAAGAAGAAGCCATACTACCAAATTCGTACACTTCCGGAATTGTTTGATTTATTTGTATTCAAATGTCTGGTAATTGTTTTGTATTTATTTATGCAAATGTGTACTTGTATATAACTGTCATTCATTTAAAAAGGCTTCGGTACTATCGAGCGGTTTTATTTTTATTTTATTTTTTTTAACACCAAAAAACGAATTTTATTTTCAATATATATATATTTTTTTCCTAAAACACTCCCAGGCACTCACTGATGAACCTCTGAAAGTTTGATGAAGATCCGTTCAGCCATCTCTGAATAAAACGCGGACACGCACAGACAACTCGCATTTATATATAGTAGTATATAAATCGGGATTTAAATTTAATTCAAAAATTAATCCAGACGTCTATTTTCTTTCAAACACTCAAACCGACAGAGGTAGTTATTTATCACATCATCTGTAGAATTTTCACCCTTTTACTCAACTCCGTTTCGCTGTTATTTGGTGGAGCAAAAAGTCAACTGAGCTTTATAGATATTTATATTTTATAGATATTTATATTTTATATATATATATATATATATACACACACACACACACTTTATACCCCTTTAAAACATTTCAACAATATATTCCAACGTGCTGGCTCAATGGCCTAATGGATAAGGCATCAGACTCCCAAGCTGGGTCAATTCTGTGTTTAAATCCCATATGGGTTGAATATTTTTTTTCCCCTTACTTTTTCCAAGTCTTTCATATCGTCTTCAATAAAGTTTTTTATTATCTATTATCATTATTATTTTTGTATACATAATCAAGGCTCATGTAAGAGCTAACACATTGAACATGAAAACATGTACAGACACACAAAACATACAATGAAGGGAACGGGAGACAAGAGGAGGAGAGAGAGGGAAACACACAAGCACAACAACAATGGAGAACAAGGATGTTGGTAGATCTGTGTAAGGGGGGAGGTATTTTGCGGGAATGTGGGAGGAGGGAGGGGTACACGGTATAAAGCAAATGAACACTTCTTGGAATTTCAGGAAAGAAGTTGAGGATTGAAAGAGGCGGTTTTGAGGTGTTTTAACGGGGGTAGAAAAGATCAAGGTTTTGGATGGGGAAAGATAAGAGATGGTGGTGAACAGCTGTTTTAAAGACCTGGAGGGAGGAGTGGGATTGAAGAGTTGTGTTTGTTCCAGAGGTGGGGAAAAAGAGGAATGAAAGAGTGAAGGTGAGCAGAGAGTCTTGATTTTGGCGGAGGTAGCTTCATCGCGGAAGATTCCAATGATTCTGAAAGCTTTGGTTTCAACAGCGTGAAGACGAGCTAGGTGCGAGGCAGGAGCACCAGCCCAGAGGGGAGAGCAGTATTTCATTGAGCTGCGGATGAAAGCCTTGTATGTGGTGAGGAGCTCAGGTGTGCTCAGAAAGGACTTCGCACGACGGAGGATGCCCAGTCGGCGACTGGCTTTGGAGGCCAGCTTGGAAATGTGGTTTTCCCAGGAAAGATCATGGCAGATAGCAAGACCCAAAAGCTTAAGTGACAGAACTTCTTCAAGAGGATTATTCAAAAAGTAGATGGGAGGGTTGTCCAGACGCTCTTTTTGGAGAGACAAAGTGAGAGTGTGAGATTTTTCTCTTTGTATGGATTTTTTAAGTGAGACATACCATATATAAAGGCGACTTTTCTGTGCCCCTGGCATTTTCCCCAAGAATATTGGTCGGTCTTGTGCGTTATTTTGTTAATTGGCAAAAAAAACAATTTTTAACAAGTATGTTGATCACTCTGGTTTGTGTGCTCACTTATACTTGCCTACAGGTCACAATTTTAAACTGATCTTCACGAAACTTCACCCTATGGTAGAGTTAGTGGTCCGACAGAATCCTATTTATTTTTGAGGTCTAAAGGTCAACATGCTAAAGGTCAACCATTTTCATTTCGAATTTCTAAAATCCCCATTTTTCATGCGATTGACTTGAAATTTGAAAATGATTTACTTGTTGGCTAAATGAATTCAACCACCAACTATTTTTGAGATCAGCATAGGCCAAAAGGTCAACATAGGCCAAAAGGTCAACAACCTTTCCAAAGTTCTAAAATCCTAAATTTTCATTTGGTTGACTTGAAATTTGAATAGGATTTTCATGTCAGCTAATTTTCATGTCAGTGTGGGAAGGAGTATGGCCGGTTTTGAGGGAGTTCATGGGGGTTACGGATATGGTGTGAGAAATGGAGAAGGTGAAAGGATTTTGGAGTTTGCTGATTTGTTGATTTGTAATACTCAGTTCCAGAAAGAGGATAATAAGCTTGTTACATACACGTCAGGTGGGTTGACGACAACCGTTGACTACCTGCTGGTGCGTAGGCGAGATCGGGGGCACCTCCGGGACACAAAGGTGATCCCGGGGGAGGAGGCTGTTTCACAGCACCACTTGGTTGTCTGCGACATAAGGGTGAAAGGTGCGAGGAGAGCTCGGCGGGTGAAGTACCAACCGAGAATGAAGGTGTGGAGGTTGAAAGAGGTGACAGTAAGGGAGGCATTAAAAGAGAGGCTGAGACGGGTAGAGGATGATGTGGTTGAGCTTGAAAGTGGTTGGATGTCAATGAAAGATAGTCTGTTGGGAGCCGTTGGTGAGGTATGTGGATGGACAAAAGGACCACCGAGGCACTCGGAAACATGGTGGTGGGATGATGAAGTTGGAAAGAAGATTGACGAGAAGCGAAAAAAGTTCAAGGAGTGGCAGAAGGCGAAGGGTACGGGAGCAGAAAAGGCAGAGCATGAAAGTTATAAGGCAGCCAAGAAGGCTGCAAAGAAAGAGGTAGCAAAGGCGCAGGAGGCATGCAGGAAAATGTTCGGAGAAAGCTTGGATTCGGAAGAGGGTCAGACAGCGGTATTTAGGATTGCAAACCAGATAGTGAAAGAGAGGTGTGATGTGATGGGGGTGAATTGCTTGAAGGATGAAGTGGGACAAATCGTTGTGGACCCAGATGGAATTAAAGGAAGATGGAAGAGATATATGGAAATGCTGTTGAATGCAGAGAATGAATGGGATGGCAACACAGAGTAACCCAGTTTTAGGACCGGCGGAGAAGATAACCGAGAAGGAAGTTGAGGAAGCGATAAAAGCAATGAAGAGTAGAAAAGCGGGAGGGCCGACCGGAGTTGTGGGAGATATGTTGAAGGCAGCGGGAAATTGGGGTGTGAAGAGAATGGCAGAGATCTGCAATCTGGTGGTGAAAGAAGGCCGCATTCCAGTGGATTGGGAACTGAGTACCCTCATCCCTCTATACAAGGGGAAAGGTGACCCTCTGGACTGTGGCTCGTATCGAGTGATAAAGTTATTGGAGCATGGAATGAAGGTATTGGAAAGGGTGTTGGAGAGGAGGATAAGGAAGAAAGTGGAGATTGACTAAATGCAGTTTGGATTTATGCCAGGAAGAGGAACGACAGACGTGCTTTTTATTGTGAGGCAGTTGCAGGAGTAGTATATGGAGAAGAGGAAGAAGTTGTTTCTTGGGTTTGTTGATCTGGAGAAAGCATTCGATAGGGTTCCACGTGAAGTAGTGACATGGGCATTGAGGAAGTTAGGAGTGGAGGAATGGTTGATCAGAGTGGTGATGGCAATGTACAAAAGAGCGCGCACAGCTGTAAGGACGAAGGACGGGAACAGTGGTGAGTTTGAGGTGAAGGTGGGAGTGCATCAGGGGTCGGTACGAAGTCCACTACTATTTGTAGCTGTGATGGAGGTGCTGGCTCAGAACATAAAGGAGGGTTTACCGTGGGAGTTGTTGTATGCAGATGATCTGGTGTTGATTGCAGAAAGTATGGATGGATTGAAGGAGAAGATGAACAAGTGGAAGGAATGTATGGAGACAAAAGGTCTGAAGGTGAATATCGGAAAAACGAAGGTGATGGCAAGTGGTAAAGCATGTGGTGAGGTGGAAAGAACTGGGAAGTGGCCATGTGCTGTGTGCAGGAAGGGTGTCGGAATGAATTCCATTCAATGTACAATGTGCGCTGAGTGGGTTCATCAAAAATGTAGTGGCTTGAGAGGGTCATTAACCAGGGTGGCAGCTACATTCAAGTGTAAGGTGTGCACAGAGGGAGCTGCAGATGGAGGAAATGTTGAGTTGGATCTTGGAGACGGTGTGAAGCTGGAAGGTGTGAAAACATTTTCTTACCTAGGAGACATGCTGAATGGAGAAGGTGGATCAGACTTGGCAACGATTGCTCGAGTGAGATGTGCATGGAAGAAGTTTCGGGAACTGAGTGGCGTGCTGACGAGGAGGGGAGTGTCATTGAAGCTGAAGGGAAAGGTGTACGCTGCATGTGGGAGAAGTGTTATGATTTATGGGAGCGAGACATGGGTCATGAATGTAGAGCAGCAACGAAGGCTGGAAAGGGTGGAAATGCGAATGGTTCGGTGGATGTGTGGAGTATCGTTGAGAGAGAGGAAGACAAATGATGAATTGCGAGATGATGGGAATGGAGCCTGTGATGGATGCTGTGAAGAGAAACAGGTTGAGACGGTTTGGTCATGTGTTGAGGAAGGATGAAAGTGACTGGTTGAGAAGAGTGATGGAAATGACAATGCCGCGCTGTAGGATATTTAATTATTTGGCATGGGGGCGGTGTACTTTGAAAGTATCTGTACTTGTTTCGTTTTTGTTTGTGAAGAGGATATCACAAAAAGTTGTGGATGGATTCAAACGAAATTTGGTTGAGAGGTTGGGTATGACAAGGACAAAATTATTCGATTTTGGTCAAAATCCGGATTTGGATCTGAGAATTTTTTAGTGATTCTTCACCATTGAGTGATGTGGCCAAAAACGATATTTAGCATATTATATTTTAAAACGTTGTGGATGACATGATAAAACTATGTGGGATGAGTTGGTTCGGTGACAAGAAAAAGCTGTTAGATTTTGGTTCAGGTCCGAATCCAGATCTGGCCTATCAGTGGGATACAAAACATAAACTGTTCAGCCTGGCAGAGGTATGCTCTGTATCAAGTGCTGGTCTAGTTTACTTGTGTATCTTTAATGTCCACCAACCTATTATTTACAACTATCAAAGGTACCCGGTGTTTCCAGGCAACACCAGGTCCCTCCTCTGACTCCTTCCCCTACCTCCTTCCACCTCCCACCTCCTGCCTCCACACACCCACCCGACCCTAGGTTTCATGGTTTTGGAGTTACGGAGGAGACACACACCCTGACTGACAAACACTGCCATTTATTATTACAGATATTCAGTACCATGCAAAAGTTTGGGTTATTCCAATGATATTCATACTTTTGGGTATATTTATCAAATTAACAGTGATAACAGTCATATGTTTATTATTGTAAATTATCAGCCTTTATAAATGCGCATGAAACAAGCTGCTGAAGTAAATAAGTAAATAACAAGGACGGTGCCATATTTGATCAATATCAGTCAATACTTTGTGTGTCCTCTGTCCACTGTTTGCCTTCTTGAGTGCCCTCACTCTTTTACCCATGCTTCCTGTATACGACTGAAGCACTCTTACAGGAATGTTGTAGCAAATATCCTGTAGTATATTCCACAGTTCTGTAAGGATAGTGGGGTCACTCTTCTTCTTCTCTGTTTCCAGGTAATCCCATGTGGCAGTGGACTCCAATATTTTTACACACAAGATCACTTTTAGAAAATAAATGCAACAAAAGATCGACCTTTACAAATTCTACTTTACCAAAACCACCAAAAATGTACACCATGCATAGCAGTCACCTATTCTGAGTGTGACACCTGGGCTTCCACACTATCTGTGAGTGTGACTGGTGCTGACTGTTGATCAATCTGGAACTGGCAAGAAATCACCTCGCCATTTATTGGCTCTTCGTTGACTCTCATTATAAGTTCTGTGATGAAGTAGAAATATCAAGTTGATCATCCTTCAAGTTGTTGATCTGTTGTCTGACCTTGCACCTCTTCCAAAGCCCTTTTAACTTTGCCATATTTGCAACCTGATCTAAAAAATACATTTTCAACAATTGCAGCATTGGAAACCTGGGACGGCCTGCAATTTCAAAAATTCCAGCTGACCGGGCAAAGCATGTCAAGGGTCGATCCAGCCAAGTGCCCGCTTGACTAGAAATGGCATTCGGCCTGCAAGGCGGATACAAGACAAATTGAGATCTTCGGGACTTCTTTGGATCTTTGGGCAGCGGCTTCCACTGGGATGACCCGGTGTTGAAAGCTCAAGATATGTCCAGAGACACGGTTTTGGAAAAACCTTTTCCTCTTCAGAGATCAGTCCATATTATACTGTGCAGCTACACATCCGACCGATGGTTGCCAGTAGCAGCTTCCCTCTATATGACCAGATAGGGATAAAAAAAAAAAAAATTGGAACGTGCTCGCCTCCAAGGCCTGCTACACCTATCTCTTGAATGTCGTGGAATTCAAAGTCTTAACATCATTGTTATCTTAGACAAAACAAGCAAAACACCAGATTCTGCTGCTCTCTCATCGCAGAATGCTTGGTGGCCTGTGTTCTGCTGCCGAGCTCCTTTTTCTTCCCTTCCTAGCCCATCCAGGTCGCACACGTTCTTCCAACAACCTCCTCGATGCCAATTTTACAAAATCCAGGCTCACTGCTTCCCGACACTCCTTTTTTTCGACTTTTTGCCCACTTGAAGAACCCCCTTCCCCAGTTTGTTCAATTACACTCTTCCCTCCAGGGATTCAAATGTTTCAGATCAAATCCAGCACACCTTCAGCGGAAGCAATGTTTTCAATGATATTTAATCGTCAATTTTAATCACCAACTTTTACAATGGCAATTAGCAAACCTTCACAAAGGTTTAGTCTGAAAAAAAACAATTACAACCAAAGTTGAAAAACATGAAAATCTAGAAGAAAATAAGCACAACAATAAATCCAACAAAAACATTTTTTTGGACCATCTCATAATGGTGAACAACTAAGGCTCGAGGAATAGGACGGAAAATATGGGATGCGTGTGTTGGATTGGATAATCATGCAAAAATGAGCGAGCAAGACTGGAGTTTGCACAACAACCCTCGCCCCCTCTTGTTTGTTTGCAGAGGAAGCCATCATGTGTCACACTGCCCCCAAGATATCCGCGAGTAGTTATTAGCACATCTGCCGTGACAGTCTGAACTTCATAGAAAACCTTACCCCATAGTCTTGAAAAAAGGGAGATGGGAAGGGACTTTTCAACTCTCTGCATTTCTTTAAAACAGCTGTTCACCACCATCTCTTGTCTTCCCCCATCCAAAACCTTGATCTTTTCTACCCCTGTTAATCTACCCCAGATCCACTTTTCTGAAATTCCGACTTCTTTCCTGGAAGTCCGAGCAGTGTCCATGTGTTTTTTTTTACCGCTCCCCCTTTCCCGTGCCTCCTCCCCCCAAGCCCTCTCCCTCCCACAGATCTCCTGATGTCCCTGCTCTCAAATGTTGTACTTGTGTGCTTCCCTCTCTCTCTCTCTCTCCATCTTGTCTCCCACTCCCTTTATCTCATGTTTTATGTGTCAGTTTGTCTTTTTGTGATTAATGTTAGCTCTTACACGAGCCTCGATCTTGTATACAAAAAAACCCCCAAAAAAACATTATGATCCACATTACTTTTGTCCATAATTTGATTGGTCGAGATGACGTACAATTTTGTCCAAGTAGATGAATTGAAGGTGTTTGGAAGGGCAAACAAGGTGTTTTGTGTTATACAGTGTTCAAATATAAAGTTGAATTGAAATAAAATAAAAGTTTTACAGGTTAGAGAAACAGAAAAGTAATTGAATCGGAATTTTACCGCAGCAGATGCACCCTCTTTTACACCACCTTATTTAACACGTTGAATTATTCGTGCCTGTTGCTCGTGTCCTTTATGAAGTCCCTAAAAATAGTAAGTTTCCTGTTTGGAATGATTTTCAATTCTGTTTGACTGCCAGGGAGGCTATAACAATTACATTTCCCCTTTGTGGGCATGCGTGCTTGGGACGAGACGCTACAATTTGCCAAATCCAGAGCGAAAGTACTGCTAAACTGCACGTTCATGTTCCGGTTCGTGTTCTACAGTGATCCAAACATAAATTCAATTTAAATTAAGTAGTTCGTCGAGCAAATGCTAGACAAACGAAGTGAGCTAATTGCTTAACCCTGCTTTGCACTATGCACTACACTCATGGGGGTAATGGATGGGTTTTCAAAACCAACACACTGTAGCGGCATGGGGGTCCCCGCTAATGCAGATCCTCTGCATCGGAGGTCCAATACATCTGTGAATGGCTAAACAATCCTGCAAGCTAATGCCAGCAGACAGCACGTGCTTATCTATCCATGCACTAATTGTCAGAATATATATTACAAATTTAATATTCCCTAAAGGCTGATCAAACACATTCCAAAATTGGCAGCTGGTCAATCATGCGCAAAGGCAAGAAGGTAGCATGCTTCTTACAAATAAACTGTTTTATTAAAGCAATAAGCCTGGTGGTGGCTTCACGGTTAAGGTGACTGGCTTGAGATCTAGGGTACCGAGTTTGAGCCCCTGTCATGACATTGAATTACCACCAAGTGGGTTGACTCAGCCTGTCATCCTTCCAAGTTCAGCAAAATGAGTACCAGATGACTGGTTATCGAGAGGCATTGCATCAGCAGGAGCCACGCCCCCAGAAAGTGATGCAATCAGCAGCCACAGGCTGCTCATGAAACACCATTAAAGCAATATGGGAGGGAAGATGAGACGCTAATAATAAATAAATGGACACACCTGGTGCTGAAAAGACAACGAATAAGGGGGCACATGCACTTAATACAGAGTTGATATTCGATCTTGCTCCCGCAAACACGGATGTGGCTTTTATGACTTTAGGGCCCACCTTCCAGCACATGGCTGGTCCTGCAATTGTTGGCTCCGCCCCATGGGGGCAGCGTCTCTACAAAAGTGTTCTGCCTCCATCCAGGGCCCTCTGCAGCGTACTTGTTTGCAGTCCTCCGTTAATTGGGTTTGCGGTCTTCCGGTAAGTGGCCAACAAGAGGGGGCGGGGGAGAATTTCCCTAAGTCGCACCAGTAGCGCTTTTACGTGCTCATTTTCACTTAGCCCAAGCCCTCCACCTGGCCTCACCTGTTGACAGGAGGTTTTACATGACATCCTTACCCTGTATTGCTCTATGGTGGACAGTCGCTGCCCTCTTCAGTACACATATTACATACTGCTTAATTCTGACGTGTCCTGAATGCAGGTGAAATCTAACAGACTCGAGCTCACGGTCCATGCTATTCTTAACATATTCTATCTCTGGTTCCTCCCCCCTCCCAAGTTCCACATAAAAATATGTTACAAACACCAGCAACACCCATCCTGAGTTACCACTTCCTTTCTCAATCATAAGTAAGTTTTCAAAACACAGTTGAATATGTCAGGAACTGAGCTTCTTTGCCATCTAGATGAGTATGACAGCCACTCATTTTGTGATGTACCACTTACGTAAACTATATCGCATTTGCTTTCTGTTTGGGGGTACAATTGAAGCATTCATTGTTCTATCACAAATTTCATTCACTTTGCCTTTAGGCCAAGTAAAAAAAAAAAAAGTTTCTCGTCCAGACTTTTTTGAAAAAAGGAGGAGGGAGGCCCTTACTATTTACTATTTTCATTTTTTTTGATATTTTTTTCCAAGATGGCTGCCATGAATTGAATGACCACTGTGGCTGACTTAAAGACTCTATAGTTTGTCCAATGTAATGTGAAACATGCCAGTGTTGATTGTTACCGAAAGGCCTGCAATTTCATTTCCAAATTAGCAAATAAATATATGTTTTAACTGAAATGGCATATGAATAGAATCAATCAATGGAACATGTCATGTGTTACACCGGACAAACTATATTTGAATAAAACAAAAAAGAAACAATGACAATGTTTAAATTTGGTATGTGTCCTTGTTTAATATAAATACACAATAATACACTAATAGTACTAGAATTTTTCATATTGGGGACTACTCAGAGAACAGACCAAAAGATTGATGAAATCCTAAAAAACAACTACTGTAGTTTCATTGGAAGGCTGATCCTTCCCTCTTGCAAAACCAGAAGTGGGACTAAATAATATATGTTTAATCAACAGTTTGCCCTCCCCCCACATAGTGAAACTAATGACTATAGGACTTGGTCTATCTTATGGTCTGTTCCATAAATATCAAAGTAAGAAATCCCAGTGAGACTTATGTCAATCTTGTACATGTCATCCATAAAGTGAGAACCATCTTAAACATTCTAACCATACACTGCTTTACTTATGCAAAAAATGAAATTGTGATTTTCTTTCCTTCTCAGTTCTCTCTTCTTCAAACTTACAAGAGCCACTGTTATAAATATGTATGTCAAAGTATGAATACCAAACTTTCAGAACAAGGCATAATATTTGTAAAAGCATGTACTGGACTGAACGACCCAGCATTTGCTAATATTGGGAGTATTCAGTATCTGGAACCAACAGTATACTTAATATTTATACATTTTGGCAAGACATTTCATTTGTCTTTGGTTTTAAAAAATGTAAATGTACCATACTTATCAAGCCATGCAAATAACCCTAATGTTATGTGCATTTACATAAATACTAATCTCAATCAGCACATATGTGACAATTGCACAAGATACGATCAGCAAACGCCCGGAAACGGCAAGTTTTAGACCGAGTTTCTTCGCAAAACGATTTTTTTTTTAAACAAATATATATTTAAAAAAAATTAGTATTAAATAGTAAATAAAAGTAGGCGGCGACCAAAAAGGAAGCGGGCGGGGACGAGAAACATTTTTTTTTTTTAACTTGGCCTTATATTCTGTCGGTTCACTATGTCCAGCAGGAGGCTTTCTTAATAAACCTTCAACTAAAATTGCTATGCTTCAATCATTCATCTATTCTGGTGGTATCCATGGCTGCTATGGGACTGGATATTGAACTTTTGAGTAGCGGAGATTAGAGCTTCAAAGCCTTTACTTTTTTGACTTCCTTCTTTTATGAGCAAAAATATTTGAAAACACTATTTATGCTTTATTTCTGGCCAAACAGTAGCTTTATCATAAAATCAGTCTCAAGTGACATTGAGGTAGGTACAAGTTCTTTATGATAAATACATACAATAGGGATTTTGGATGTGTTTTTTCTGGAAATGCATTGTCATGCCAAAACAACAAACGGTCCCACCCACACCCACCCAACGCCCCACACCTGCAGGCCACACCCACCTACCGCCCCACCCCCAACCACCCACCCACAGATGCCAAAATAACCAACGGCCCCACCCACACCCACCCAACGCCCCCACCCCTACAGGCCACACCCACCCACCCCCATCCACCCACCCACAGATTTTTCCAGTCCCTGCTTTTCTTTTCCAATACCTATGCCTAGTAGCAAAGTTAAAGTACCGATTAAAAAAGCATCACAAATAAAAAGTGTTCAGAAAATCAATGCCTCAGTTCTGCAGAGTGAAAGTCATCATGGATGATCACGTCTATACGGGGTCAGCCACTGTGCAGTGCTATGACAGAACAGGAGCTGCATCAATTAAACACCAACTGAAACTTACCAACTGTTGTTCAGCTATATTGAATGAAAAACAAAATGCACATTGATTCCTTGGATTTGCCCTTTCAAATCAGGTCATTTTCAATTAAGTAGCAAAAGTCACCTTGTTTCACCAACACTTTGAAAGTTCTGCTCGAGGTATTAGATGATGTGAAGGCCTGTTAATTTGAGCAAAGAGCACCTGTTATAAAATACAGTGCTCAAACATCAGTGCAACATGCTGATTATGTTGGTTGCTTTGTTACAGAGACATGAAAATGTAATTTCCACAAAATCAGATTCACTCTGCGAGCCCAAATCCTCCAAACAAGTGTGTATGGCCTACCATGGCTTATTTGGAGGAAAAGTTCAACCACCCTTGAAAGCAAAAATGCTTTTTTGTCACATGGAAGATCAGAAAGTGCAATATTACTCTGTAAAATAACAGTCGCTGCCTAACATGTTTTTCACGTTACTTTATCCAAACCAAAGTCTTCGTTTTTAGCACACAAATAAAGTGCACACACATGATGATGCGTTCCTGATGGAGGTTGAGGGAGAAGCTCGTGGAGACGTTCACATCCCAACTCCACCTCTTTTCTCTTTGGCTTGAGGCATGTCCCAAATGTTGGCTACTGTCAGAAATTTCAATCCTGTGGTATATCATAGCGTCCTCGTACCATCATGTTGAGTAGTGGGCCCACCTGCAAGTAAAGAAGTGATTTGCATTTTAAAACATCGAACAATACCATTTCTTACATGGATCACCCACGTACCAACTATTTCATGTCTAAGGACATCCTGTGTTGTGTCATGATACACAGGTCATTGGCATTCTATTCTGACCCTATGGCTCATGATGCTGTGAGTCCAGGTTCAAATCCCATATATACAATACTTTGTTCATTAGTCCATTGTCTTCTAATATCCTTGACTTGCATACTATTTTGTACAAGTTTCTACATGACCATCAGTTGTAAGAATTGTCCAAAAAAAAAAAAATCAAACAAGTACAGATACATTCAAAGTACACTGCCCCCATGCCAAATAATTAAATATCCTACAGCGCGGCATTGCCGGGGCGCCTGTGGCGCCCGGCAATACCGCAGTGCAGCTCATAGAGGCTGCATTGGGAGGGAGAGGTGTACACTAATTGATTGATTAATTGCATAATTAAAATCAATAAAAGATTATCACAAAATATTTTCTTAATCAATTGGCTAATAGCATAACTAAACCACTAGTGCTTCATCCGAAGATGTATCTTTTAGAAATTTAATTAAATAAGTCATTAATAAAAAATTAAATAATTAATTGATTAATCAATAAATAATGAATCGATTAAATGATTAATCAATAAATCAAAAATATCCTTGATAGCCACATCACTTGGTCACTGTCATGTCCAAATATTAGCTTCCTAGCTCAAAAGGTGCCTGAGATATTGGCCAAATGAGAATGAAAATAAATAAATGATTAATAATGAAAATAAATAAATAAGAATCATTAAAAAGTTAAATTATTAATCAATTCAGTCATAGAACACATAAACCACACCCATTTCATCAGAATGTAAGTTTAAAAAAATTTTTTTTTAGTCATTAATCGAATAATTAAATAATTAATCGATTAATTGATTAATTGATTAATTAATAAATCAAAAATAGCCTTTGCAGCCAAATCACCTGGTCATTGGCATGTCCAAATATCAGCTTCCTAACTCAAAAGGTGCCTGAGTTAATGGTCAGAAGAGAAAGGAAATTTGATTAATTAAATAAGTACTTAATTAATCGCTAATAATTAAATAACTCCTCAATTAATTGATTAATCAAAAAACAAAAAATATATCGTTTTTGACAAAGGACTTGCTCACTATTGTGCCAAAATTTCAGCTTCCGAGCTCAAAGGATGGCTGAGATATCGCCCAGACAAACAAGAAAGAAAGAAAGAAAGAAAACAGGTACAGATACATTCAAAGTACACCGCCCCCATGCCAAGTAATTAAATATCCTACAGTGCAGCATTGCCGGGGTGCCTTATGCGCCCAGCAATACCGCAGTGCAGCTCATAGAGACTGTATTGGGAGGGAGAGGTGTACAATAATTGATTGATTAATTGTATAATTAAAATCAATAAAAGATTATCACAAAATATTTTCTTAATCAATTGGCTAATAGCATAACTAAACCACTCGTGCTTCATCCGAAGATGTATCTTTTAAAAATGTAATCAAATAAATCATTAATAAAAAATAATTAATTAATTGATTAATCAATAAATAAATGAATCGATTAAATGATAAATCAATAAATCAAAAATATCCGCGATAGCCACATCACTTGGTCACTGTCATGTCCAAATATTAGCTTCCGAGCTCAAAAGGTGCCAAATGAGAAAATGAATGAATGAATGAATGTTCGTTCTTAGCGGTTAGGGTGATCGTTTTGAGGCCATTTTTCCCCGCTAAAGTGGGGGTTAGCCTTGCGGGCCCCATGAAAATCATGGTTCCCTGTTTGAGGCAATGTTTTTATGGCCGGATGCCCTTCCTGATGCCAACCCCTGGTCGCCTCTTACGATGAGCAGGGATACAGTGTACCGATTCTAAACCGCCCACACACCGGGATCATTCATCCCAGCAAGCTGGTACTCAATTTGCCGACCTTGGAAGGATGACAGGCTGAGTCAACCCCCCTGGTGTTAATTCAGCGATCGACCGGGATTCAAACACAGGATCCTAGGATCCCAAGCCGGAACCCTAACCGCTAAGCTAACACCAGGCTCAAATGCCAAATGAGAAAGAAAATAAATAAATGATTAATAATGAAAATAAATAAATAATAATCATCAAAAAATAAAATTATTAATCAATTCGGTCATAGAACACAGAAACCACCACCATTTCATCAGAATCTAACTTCAAAAAAAAAAAAATTTGGTCATTAATCGAATAAATAAATAATGAATCGATTAATTTATTAATTGATTCATTAATAAATCAAAAATAGCCTTTGCAGCCAAATCACCTGGTCATTGGCATGTCCAAATGTCAGCTTCCTAACTCAAAAGGTGCCTGAGATAATGGCCAGAAGAGAAAGTAAATTTAATTAATTAAATAAGTACTTAATGAATCGCTAATAATTAAATAACTCCTCAATTAATTGATTAATCAAAAAACAAAAAAATACAGTTTTTGACAAAGACTTGCTCACTATTGTGCCGAAATTTCAGCTTCCTAGCTCGAAGGATGGCTGAGATATTGCCCGGACAAACAAGAAAGCAAGAAAACAAACAAACAAACAAACAACCAGAGTGAAAACTGAGTACTGAGTACTCCCTTTAACTGAGTACAGTACAGTAAACTGAGTACTCCCTTTCAGCGTGCGTCATTGCCGAGCCCCCTTCGGTGCCCAGCAATGACGATATGCAGCGCCTGGAGATGGCATAGGAAAGGTGCGGTGTACAACAATAAAACAAACAAGTACAGATACATTCAAAGTACACCGCCGCCATGCCAAATAATTAAATATCCTACAGCGCGGCATTGCCGGGGCGCCTTAGGCGCCCGGCAATACTGCAGTTCAGCTCATAGAGACTGCATTGGGAGGGAGAGGTGTACAATAATTGATTGATTAATTGTATAATTAAAATCAATAAAAGACTATCACAAAGTATTTTCTTAATCAATTGGCTAATAGCATAACGAAACCACGAGTGCTTCATATGAAGATGTATCTTTTAGAAATTTAATTAAATAAGTCATTAATAAAAAATTAAATAATTAATTGGTTAATCAATAAATAATTAATCGATTAAATGATTAATCAATAAATCAAAAATATCCTTGATAGCCACATCACTTGGTCACTGTCATGTCCAAATATTAGCTTCCTAGCTCAAAAGGTGCCTGAGATATTGGCCAAATGAGAATGAAAATAAATAAATGATTAATAATAAAAATAAATAAATAATAATCATTAAAAAATTAAATTATTAATCAATTCGGTCATAGAACACATAAACCACCACCATTTTATCAGAATCTGTAGCTTAAAAAAAAAAAATTTAGTCATTAATCGAATAATTAAATAATTAATCGATGAATTTATTAATTGAGTCATTAATAAATCAAAAATAGCCTTTGCAGCCAAATCACCTGGTCATCGGCATGTCCAAATATCAGCTTTCTAACTCAAAAGGTGCCTGAGTTAAAGGTCAGAAGAGAAAGGAAATGTAATTAATTCAATAAGTACTTAATTAATAATAATAATAATAATAATAATACATTTATTTTCTGTAGCGCTTTTCGAGAAGCCCAAAGACGCTTTGACAGAGTACAAAAAAACAAGTGCAAAAAGACAAAAATCAACAGGTAAATAATCAAAGCAAAAGGAAGGAGCAGGAGAAGCGAGAGTCAGGGGTTAAATGCTGTGGGTTAAATGTTGAATGCAGTGTTGAACAGGTGGGTCTTGAGTGATGTTTTGAATGCGGTGAGTGAGGAGGAGTCTCTGATGGTGTGAGGTAGTGAGTTCCAGAGGGTGGGAGCAGCGATGGAGAAGGCCCTGTCCCCCCAGGATCTGAATTTGGTCCGCATGGGAGGGGGGGTCAGGAGGTTGGTACCAGCAGAGCGGAGGTTGCGGGTGGGAGTGTGTCTGGAGAGGAGGTCAGTCAGGTAGGATAGGGCCAGGTTATGGAGGGCTTTGTAGGTCAAGAGGAGGATTTTGTACTGGATTCTCTGGGGGATGGGGAGCCAGTGAAGCTTGTAAAGGACGGGGGTGATGTGGTCATGGGTCCGGGAATGGGTGAGTAGACGGGCAGCGGAGTTCTGAATGTATTGGAGTTTTTTGATGATTATTGAGGGTGAACCAAAGAGGAGGCTGTTGCAGTAGTCCAGACGGGAGGTGATGAAGGCGTGGATGAGGGTTTCTGCAGCCGTGGAGGAGAGGGATGGACGGAGACAGACGATGTTTTTCAGGTGAAAGAAGGCTGTCTTTGTGATCTGTTTAGTGTATTTGTCGAAGGAGAGGGTGTGGTCAAAGATGATGCCAAGATTCCGGATGTGAGGGGAGGTGGATACTGGGAAACCGTCGATGTTGAGGGCAAAGTTATGGGTGGATTTAGTGAGCGTTTTTGGGCCAATGATGATTATTTCAGATTTATCATAGTTAAGTTTGAGGAAGTTGATTTGAAGCCAGGATTTTATTTCAGTGATGCAGTTTGTCAGGATAGAGTGGGTGGCGGTGGAGATGGACTTGGTGGAGATGAAAAGCTGGATGTCATCGGCGAAGCAGTGGAATTGGAGACCATGACGGCGGATTAAGTGACCAAGGGGGGACAGGTACAGGATGAAGAGGAGGGGGCCAAGAACTGAACCTTGGGGGACACCTTGGGGGAGGGGAGCAGTGGGGGATTTGCAGTTATTGATGGAGATGAACTGGCGTCTGTCGGAGAGGTATGATTTGATCCAAGAGAGGGCAGTGTCGGTAATGTTAAAGGTGGTTTCAAGTCGGGTGAGGAGGATGGTGTGATTGATGGTGTCAAAGGTGGCACTGAGGTCGAGGAGGATGAGAATGTTGAGGTTGCCAGCGTCAGAGGAGAGGAGAAGGTCGTTGGTGATTTTGAGGAGAGCAGTTTCAGTACTGTGGTTGGAGCGGAATCCGGATTGGAATGTTTCAAACAGGTTATTGGCAGAGAGGTGATGTTTAAGTTGAGTGGCTACAGCGCGTTCCAAAACTTTTGACAGAAAGGGTCGGTTGGAGATGGGTCTGAAGTTGTTTAGGGTGTCAGGGTTGAGTCCAGGTTTTTTCAGAATGGGGGTATAAACAAAAAATAACCACCTTTAGAGGCCATTTTTCCCCGCAAGGCGGGGGTTGGCCTTTTTCGGGAACCGTGGTTGTTGTTGTTTTTTGGTCCACTTTTTGAAGCAATGTTTTACGGCCGGATGCCCTTCCTGACGCCAACCCTTTTCACCGCCTTTAACGACAAACAGGGAATTACCAGTGAACTGGTACTCAATTAGCCGACCTCGGAAGGATGACAGGCTGAGTCAACCCCCCTGGCGTTAATTCAGCGATCGACCGGGATTCAAACCCAGGATCCTAGGATCATAAGCTGGCACCCTAGCTGCTAGCCCAACACCAGGCTTTTTCAGAATGGGGGTAACAGCAGCAATTTTGAGGGATGGTGGGACGATGCCTGTAGACAGGGAGGAGTTTATTGTTGCAGTGATAAGTGGAGAGAGAGCAGGAAGGGAGGCCTTGACAAAGCTGGAGGGGATGGGGTCAAGAGTGCAGGTGGCAGTTTTCATTCCTATGAGGAGTTCAGAGAGGTCAGTAGGGGAGACTGTGGAGAACTGAGACAGGGGTTGGCAGGATAAGGGGGGGCAGGTGGTTTGAGGGGGAGCAGGTGCGGTGGTGGTTAAGCTGCTGTAGATGTTGTCAATTTTGCTTTGGAAGAATGAAAGGAAGGAGATGCAGTTGTCTACTGTGAATGACTGGGTGGTGGTGTCCAGGGGGCTGAGGAGTTTGTTTATTGTAGAGAAGAGGTTGGGTTTGGGGAGGGAGAGGTTTGAAATTCCAACTTCTTTCCTGGAAGTCCTGGCAGTGTCCATATGTTTTATACCTCTCCCACCGCCCCCTTCCCATGCCCCCCCCCCCAAAGCCCTCGCCCTCTCTCAGATCTCTCGATGTCTCCATGTCTCTCGGTCCCTGCTCTCAAATGTTGTGTTTGTGTCCTTCCCCCTCTCTCCCCATCTTGTCTACCGCTCCCGATGTTATATGTTTTATGTGTCGGTTTGTCTTTCTGTGTGATTAATGTTCGCTCTTTCACGAGCCTCGATCTTGTATACAAAAAAAAAAAAAAAAAAAAAAAATAAATAAATAAATAAATAAATAAAAAAAGAGTGCTTTTGGGTTTCCAGAGCCAGAGTGGATAATTTGAGAGTAGTAGGCGGAGCGGGCGCGGGAGAGGGCATCTTTGTAGTGTTGTAGGTGGTCCTTGTAGGCTTGGGAGTGAATTGTGAGACCTGTTTTATTGCGGCGTCTTTCAAGTTGGCGAGCACGAGTTTTCATCAGGCGGAGTTCAGGGGTAAACCAGGGAGCAGAATGGGTGAAAGAAACTGTTTTGGTTTTCACGGGCGCAAGCTGGTCAAGGCAGGAGGAGAGAGTGTGGTTGTAGTAGTCAGTGAGGTCAGAAGGGGTGTGGAGGTCAACGAAGGGAGAAGTGGACATTTTTTCAGAGAGGGTGGATGAGAATGAGGTAGGTGAAAGAGCGTTTAGCTTACGGAAATTGATAGTGCGATAATGCCTTGGTGCTGGGGTGGGGATGTTGATGGTCATAGTGATGGCTAAGTGGTCAGAGAGGGTGAGGTCGGAGCCAGAGAGATGGTGCAAAATTAATCCAGTAGAGCAGACAAGGTCCAGAATGTGCCCACGGTTATGGGTAGGAAAGTTGACATGTGGAGTGAGGTTAAAGCAGGTGAGTAAATCAGTGAAGTCAGTGGTTGTTGTGGAGTCAGTGGAGTCCATGTGGATATTGAAATCACCGAGGAGGAGGATTGAGGGGGAGAGGGAACAGAGCTGGGTCAGAAAGTAGAAGTCAGACAGGAATGATGGGTGTGGTTTGGGAGGGCGGTATCCGACAGCCATGACTGACTGTGTGTGACCAGAGAGTTTAAAAGCCAGGTGTTCAAATGATGGAGCAGATGAGATGGAGATGAGGCTGGTCTTGATGTCCTGTCGGTGAATTACGGCAATTCCACCACCTCGGCCCTCCGAGCGTGGTTTATTGATGTAAGAATATCCATTGGGTGTAGTGAGGTTGAGTGAGAAGTAGTCCAGAGGTTGTTGCCAGGTTTCAGTGAGACAGAGAAAGTCCAGTTTATTTTCCAGAATGTAGTCGTTCAGGATGAGGCTTTTGTTGTTGAGGGACCGGGTATTGAACAGGGTGAGCTTGATGTTGCTTTGTACGGTGGGGATGAACTCAGGTGATTTAGCCAGGGTTTGCAGACAGGAGGTGCGATCGTGTGCGTTGCTGTGACCAGGTGCGCTGGGACAATGAGTGGGAGTGCGCTGAGCCGACCAGAGTACGGGAATGAAGTGACCTGTTTGTAAATAAACAAACTTACGACCGGAGCCTCTATGAATGTATCTGGGTCGTCGCAGGAGTCCGTGGGATTTGATTGCAGAGATGCATGATGGGGTGGAGTGAGTATTGAGCAGAAGAAGCCTTGCAGCGGAGTACCTTAGAGAAGTTAATCGCTAATAAATTAATCGCTAATAATTAAATAACTCCTCAATTAATTGATTAATCAAAAAACAAAAAATAGTGTTTTTGACAAAGGACTTGCTCACTATTGTGCCGAAATTTCAGCTTCCTAGCTCAAAGGATGGCTGAGATGTAACCCAGACAAACAAGAAAGCAAGAAAACAAACAAACAAACAACCAGAGTGAAAACTGAGTACTCCCTTTCAGCGTGCGTCACTGCCGAGCCCCCTACGGTGCCCGGCAATGACGTTATGCAGCGCCTGGAGATGGCATAGGAAAGGTGCGGTGTACAACAAGAAAGAAAACAAACAACCAGAGTGAAAACTGAGTACTCCCTTTCAGCGTGCGTCACTGCCAAGCCCCCTTCGGTGCCCAGCAATGATGTTTTGCAGTGCCTGGAGATGGCATAGGAAAGGAGCAGTGTACAAAAGGAAAAGTGGCTGTATCACTTCTGGGTCAGGATTATTTACTTCTGGTCACATTGACATATCTCCCAAAATACTGGATTGGCCAGTCTATCATTTCCATCTGAGCATACCACTTTATATTCCTGGCTTTTCAGGAGA
>NC_136268.1:89167204-89295106 GCF_964187855.1 Myxine glutinosa
CACACACACACACACATCCAGGCAGTCAGTCAATCCATCAATGCAACATCACTAACCAAATTGTATTTGCTAGATGATTTAATGTATCATCACACTTTCCATTATTGTACACCGCTCCTTTCCCATGCCATCTTCAGGCTCTGCATGATGTCATCACCGGGCACCGAAGGGGGCCTGTGGCCTGGCAATGACGCATGCTGAAAGGGAGTACTCAGTTTTCACCCTGGTTTCTTTCTTGTTTGTTACTTGCCGGAAAAAATTCCGGCAAGTATGTTGATCTGTTCGTTTGTTACTTGCCGGAAAAATTTTCCGGCAAGTATGTTGATCTGTTCGTTTGTTTGTCTGTTTGTCTGTTTGTCTGTTTGTCTGTCTGTTTGTCTGTTTGCAGCACTGCGTCTACACCGTTGCACGGAGAATCGCCAAACTTTGCACACATAATGGTCTTGCCCTCTAATATACTGTGCCTCAATGATGACGTCATCGGTGACGTGGTTCGGCCGCCATCTTGGAAAAACCGAATAAATTTGCACCTCTATATCTCCGAAAGTACTGAACAGAAAAAATTGAGACATGGCTCATTGTAAAGAACTCTCCATGGGGAATAAAATATGTTAATGATGACGTCATATGTCACGTGGTCGGCCGCCATCTTGGAAAAACGGCAAAAATTTGCACCTCCATATCTCCGAAAGTGCTGAATAGAAAAAATTGAGACATGGCTCATTGTAAAGAACTCTCCATGGGGAACAAAATATGTTAATGATGATGTCATCGGTCACGTGGTTCGGCCGCCATCTTGGAAAAACCGAAAAACTCTACACCTCCACATCTCCAAAAGTCCTGAATAGAAAAAATTGAGGTATGGCTCATTGTGAAGAACTCTCCATGGGGAATAAAATATGTTAATGATGACGTCATCGGTCAC
The DNA here is from genome assembly GCF_964187855.1 of Myxine glutinosa. Taxonomy (NCBI): domain Eukaryota; kingdom Metazoa; phylum Chordata; class Myxini; order Myxiniformes; family Myxinidae; genus Myxine; species Myxine glutinosa. Next base: position 89,168,130 of record NC_136268.1, read on the forward strand.
GTGGTTCGGCTGCCATATTTGTCCTAAATGGCCGATAAAAAAGTACATTCCGGCAAGTCCTCGGTCTCTGACCGATTTTTCATCTGTTTGTCTGTTTGTCTGTTTGCAGCACTACGTCTACACCGTTGCATGTAGAATCGCCAAACTTGGCACACATATTGGTCTTGCCCTCTAATATACTGTGCCCAAATGATGACGTCATCAGTCACGTGGTTCGGCCGCCATCTTGGAAAAACCGAAAAATTTTGCACCTCGATATCTCAAAGTGCTGAACAGAAAAAATTGAGCCATGGCTCATTGTAAAGAACTCTCCATTGGGAATAAAACATGTTAATGATGACGTCATAGGTCACGTGGTTCGGCCGCCATCTTGGAAAAACGGCAAAACTTTGCACCACTATTACTCCAAAAGTGCTGAACAGAAAAAATTGAGACATGGCTCATTGTAAAGAACTCTCCATGGGGAATAAAATATGTTAATGATGACGTCATATGTCACGTGGTTCGGCCGCCATCTTGGAAAAACCGGAAAACGTTACACCTCCATATCTCCGAAAGTCCTGAATAGAAAAACTTGGGACATGGATCATTGTAAAGAACTCTCCATGGGGAATAAAATATGTTAATGATGACGTCATCAGTCACGTGGTCAGCCGCCATCTTGGAAAAACGGCAAAACTTTGCACCACCATATCTCCAAAAGTGCTGAACAGAAAAAATTGAGACATGGCTCATTGTAAAGAACTCTCCATGGGGAATAAAATATGTTAATGATGACGTCATATGTCACGTGGTCGGCCGCCATCTTGGAAAAACCGCAAAACTTTGCACCACTATATCTCCAAAAGTGCTGAACAGAAAAAATTGAGACATGGATCATTGTAAAGAACTCTCCATGGGGAATAAAATATGTTAATGATGACGTCATCAGTCACGTGGTCAGCCGCCATCTTGGAAAAACGGCAAAACTTTGCACCACCATTTCTCCAAAAGTGCTGAACAGAAAAAATTGAGACATGGCTCATTGTAAAGAACTCTCCATGCGGAATACAACATGTTAATGATGATGTCATCGGTCATGTGGTCCGGCCGCCATCTTGGAAAAACCGAAAAACTTTGCACCTCCAGTGCTGAATAGAAAAAATGAGACATGGCTCATTGGAAAGAACTCTCCATGGGGAATAAAACATGTTTATGATGTCGTCATCGGTCACGTGGTTCGGCCGCCATATTTGTCCTAAATGGCCGACAAAAAAGTAAATTCCGGCAAGTCCTCGGTCTCTGACCGATTTTTCATCTGTCTGTCTGTCTGTTTGTCTGTCTGTCTGTCTGCCTGTTTGCAGCACTGCGTCTACACCGTTGCACGTAGAATCGCCAAACTTTGCACACATATTGGTCTTGCCCTGGAATAGACTGTGCCCAATTGATGACGTCATCGGTGACGTGGTTCGGCCGCCATCTTGGAAAAACCGAAAAACTTTGCACCTCTATATCTCCGAAAGTACTGAACAGAAAAAATTGAGACATGGCTCATTGTAAAGAACTCTCCATGGGGAATAAAATATGTAAATGATGACGTCATCAGTCACGTGGTTCGGTCGCCATCTTGGAAAAACGGCAAAACGTTGCGCCACTATATCTCCAAAAGTGCTGAACAGAAAAAATTGAGACATGGCTCATTGTAAAGAACTCTCCATGTGGAATAAAATATGTTAATGATGACGTCATCAGTCACGTGGTCGGCCGCCATCTTGGAAAAACGGCAAAACTTTGCACCACGAAATCTCCAAAAGTGCTGAACAGAAAAAATTGAGACATGGCTCATTGTAAAGAACTCTCCATGGGGAATAAAATATGTTAATGATGATGTCATATGTCACGTGGTCGGCCGCCATCTTGGAAAAACGGCAAAACTTTGCACCACTATATCTCCAAAAGTGCTGAACAGAAAAAATTGAGACATGGCTCATTGTAAAGAACTCTCCATGGGGAATAAAATTTGTTAATGATGACGTCATATGTCACGTGGTTCGGCCGCCATCTTGGAAAAACCGAAAAACTTAGCACCTCTATGTGTCCAAAAGTGCTGAATAGAAAAAATTGAGACATGCCTCATTGTAAAGAACTCTCCATGGGGAATAAAATATGTTAATGATGACGTCATCGGTCACGTGGTTCGGCCGCCATATTTGTCCTCAATGGCCAATAAAAAAGTACATTCCGGCAAGTCCTCGGTCTCTGACCGATTTTTCATTACTTGCCGGAAAAATTTTCCGGCAAGTATGTTGAGCTGTTCGTTTGTCTGTCTGTTTGTCTGTCTGTCTGTCTGTTTGCAGCACTGCGTCTACACCGTTGCACGTAGAATCGCCAAACTTTGCACACATATTGGTCTTGCCCTGGAATAGACTGTGCCCAATTGATGACGTCATCGGTGACGTGGTTCGGCCGCCATCTTGGAAAAACCGAAAAACTTTGCACTTCTATATCTCCGAAAGTACTGAACAGAAAAAATTGAGACATGGCTCATTGTAAAGAACTCTCCATGGGGAATAAAATATGTTAATGATGACATCATCAGTCACGTGGTCGGCCGCCATCTTGGAAAAACGGCAAAACTTTGCACCACAAAATCTCCAAAAGTGCTGAACAGAAAAAATTGAGACATGGCTCATTGTAAAGAACTCCATGGGGAATAAAATATGTTAATGATGCCATCATCGGTCACGTGTTTCGGCCGCCATATTTGTCCTAAATGGCCGATAAAAAAGTACATTCCGGCAAGTCCTCGGTCTCTGACCGATTTTTCATTACTTGCCGGAAAAGATTCCGGCAAGTATGTTGATCTGTTCGTTTGTTTGTCTGTCTGTCTGTTTGTCTGTCTGTTTGTCTGTTTTCAGCACTGCGTCTACACCGTTGCACGTAGAATCGCCAAACTTGGCACACATATTGGTCTTGCCCTCTAATATACTGTGCCCAAATGATGACGTCATCGGTCACGTGGTTCGGCCGCCATCTTGGAAAAACCGAAAAAAATTGCACCTCCATATCTCCAAAAGTACTGAACAGAAAAAATTTAGACATGGCTCATTGTAAAGAACTCTCCATGGGGAATGAAATATGTTAATGATGACGTCATAGGTCGCGTGATTCGGCCGCCATCTTGGAAAAACGGCAAAAAAATTGCACCGCTATATCTCCAAAAGTACTGAACAGAAAAAATTGAGACATGGCTCATTGTAAAGAACTCTCCATGGGGAATAAAATATCTTAATGATGACGTCATCAGTCACGTGGTCGGCCGCCATCTTGGAAAAACGGCAAAACTTTGCACCACTATATCTCCAAAAGTGCTGAACAGAAAAAATTGAGACATGGCTCATTGTAAAGAACACTCCATGGAGAATAAAATATGTTAATGATGACGTCATCGGTCACGTGGTTCGGCCGCCATCTTGGAAAAACCGAAAAAATTTGCACCTCCACATCTCCGAAAGTGCTGAATAGAAAAAATTGAGACATGGCTCATTGTAAAGAACTCTCCATGGGGAATCAAATATGTTAATGATGACGTCATCAGTCACGTGGTTCGGCCGCCATCTTGGAAAAACTTTGCACCTCTATATCTCCGAAAGTGCTGAACAGAAAAAATTGAGACATGGCTCATTGTAAAGAACTCTCCATGAGGAATAAAATATGTTAATGATGACGTCATCAGTCACGTGGTTCGGCCGCCATCTTGGAAAAACAGAAAAATTTGCACCTCCATATCTCCGAAAGTACTGAATAGAAATAATTGAGACATGGCTCATTGTAAAGAACTCTCCATGGGGAATCAAATATGTTAATGATGACGTCATCAGTCACGTGGTTCGGCCGCCATCTTGGAAAAACCGAAAAACTTTGCAATGCCACATCTCCAAAAGTCCTGAATAGAAAAAATTGAGACATGGCTCATTGTAAACAACTCTCCACGGGGAATAAAATATGTTAATGATGACATCATCGGTCACGTGGTTCGGCCGCCATATTTGTCCTAAATGGCCGATAAAAAAGTAAATTCCGGCAAGTCCTCGGTCTCTGACCGATTTTTCATCTGTTTGTCTGTCTGTTTGTCTGTTTGTCTGTTTGCAGCACTACGTCTACACCGTTGCACGTAGAATCACCAAACTTTGCACACGTATTTGTCTTGCCCTCTAATATACTGTGCCCAAATGATGACGTCATCGGTCACGTGGTTCGGCCGCCATCTTGGAAAAAACCGAAAAATTTTGCACCTCGATATCTCAAAGTGCTGAACAGAAAAAATTGAGACATGGCTCATTGTAAAGAACTCTCCATGGGGAATAAAATATGTTAATGATGACGTCATCGGTCACGTGGTTCGGCCGCCATCTTGGAAAAAATCGAAAATTTTTGCACCTCCATATCTCCGAAAGTCCTGAACAGAAAAAATTGATACATGGCTCATTGTAAAGAACTCTCCATGAGGAATAAAATATGTTAATGATGACGTCATCAGTCACGTGGTTCGGCCGCCATCTTGGAAAAATCGGAAATTTTTGCACCTCCATATCTCCGAAAGTCCTGAACAGAAAAAATTGAGACATGGCTCATTGTAAAGAACTCTCCATGGGGAATAAAATATGTTAATGATGATGTCATATGTCACGTGGTCGGCCGCCATCTTGGAAAAACGGCAAAACTTTGCACCACTATATCTCCAAAAGTGCTGAACAGAAAAAATTGAGACATGGCTCATTGTAAAGAACTCTCCATGGGGAATAAAATATGTTAATGATGACGTCATCAGTCACGTGGTCGGCCGCCATCTTGGAAAAACGGCAAAACTTTGCACCACGAAATCTCCAAAAGTGCTGAACAGAAAAAATTGAGACATGGCTCATTGTAAAGAACTCTCCATGGGGAATAAAATATGTTAATGATGATGTCATATGTCACGTGGTCGGCCGCCATCTTGGAAAAACGGCAAAAATTTGCACCACTATATCTCCAAAAGTGCTGAACAGAAAAAATTGAGACATGGCTCATTGTAAAGAACTCTCCATGGGGAATAAAATATGTTAATGATGATGTCATATGTCACGTGGTCGGCCGCCATCTTGGAAAAACGGCAAAACTTTGCACCGCTATATCTCCAAAAGTGCTGAACAGAAAAAATTTAGCTCATTGTAAAGAACTCTCCATGGGGAATAAAATGTTAGTGATGACGTCATCGGTCACGTGGTTCGGCCGCCATCTTGGAAAAACTCAAAAACTTTGCACCTCCATATCTCCGAAAGTGCTGAATAGAAAAAATTGAGACATGGCTCATTGTAAAGAACTCTCCATGGGGAATAAGATATGTTAATGATGACGTCATCGGTCACGTGGTTCGACCGCCATATTTGTGCGAAATGGCCGATAAAAAAGTAAATTCCGGCAAGTCTTCGGTCTCTGACCGATTTTTCATCTGTTTGTCTGTCTGTTTGCAGCACTGCGTCTACACCGTTGCACGGAGAATCGCCAAACTTTGCACACATATTGGTCTTGCCCTGGAATAGACTGTGCCCAATTGATGACGTCATCGGTGACGTGGTTCGGCCGCCATCTTGGAAAAACCGAAAAACTTGGCACCTCTATATCTCCGAAAGTACTGTACAGAAAAAATTGAGACATGGCTCATTGTAAAGAACTCTCCATGGGGAATAAAATATGTTACTGATGACGTCATATGTCACGTGGTCGGCCGCCATCTTGGAAAAACGGCAAAAATTTGCACCACTATAGCTCCAAAAGTGCAGAACAGAAAAAATTGAGACATGGCTCATTGGAAAGAACTCTCCAGGGGGAATAAAATATGTTAATGATGACGTCATCGGTCACGTGGTTCTGCCGCCATCTTGGAAAATCCGAAAAACTTTGCACTTCCATATCTCCGAAGGTGCTGAATAGAAAAAATTGAGACATGGCTCATTGGAAAGAACTCTCCGTGGGGAATAAAATATGTTAATGATGACGTCATCGGTCACGTGGTTCGGCCGCCATCTTGGAAAATCCGAAAACCGTTGCACCTCCATCTCCAAAAGTGCTGAACAGAAAAAATTGAGACATGGCTCATTGTAAAGAACTCTCCGTGGGGAATAAAATATGTTAATGATGACGTCATATGTCACGTGGTCGGCCGCCATCTTGGAAAAACGGCAAAAATTTGCACCACTATATCTCCAAAAGTGCTGAACAGAAAGAATTGAGACATGGCCCATTGGAAAGAACTCTCCATGGGGAATAAAATATGTTAATAATGACGTCATCTATCACGTGGTTCAGCCGCCATATTTGTTCTAAATGGCCGATAAAAAAGTACATTCCGGCAAGTCCTCGGTCTCTGACCGATTTTTCATTTGTTACTTGCCGGAAAAATTTTTCGGCAAGTATGTTGATCTGTTCGTTTGTCTGTCTGTCTGTTTGTCTGTTTGTCTGTCTGTCTGTTTGCAGCACTGCGTCTTCACCGTTGCACGGAGAATCGCCAAACTTTGCACACATATTCGTCTTGCCCTGGAATAGACTGTGCCCAATTTATGACGTCATCGGTCACGTGGTTCGGCCGCCATCTTGGAAAAACCGAAAAACTTTGCACCTCCATATCTCCGAAAGTACTGAATAGAAAAAATTGAGACATGGCTCATTGTAAAGAACTCTCCATGCTGAATAAAATATGTTAATGATGACGTCATCAGTCACGTGGTTCGGCCGCCATCTTGGAAAAACCGAAAAAATTTGCACCGCTATATCTCCGAAAGTACTGAACAGAAAAAATTGAGACATGGCTCATTGTAAAGAACTCTCCATGGGGAATAAAATATATGAATGATGACGTCATCAGTCACGTGGTCGGCCGCCATCTTGGAAAAACGGCAAAACTTTGCACCTCCATATCTCTGAAAGTACTGAATATAAAAAATTGAGACATGGCTCATTGTAAAGAACTCTCCATGGGGAATAAAATATGTGAATGATGACGTCATCAGTCACGTGGTCGGCCGCCATCTTGGAAAAACGGCAAAACTTTGCACCACGATATCTCCAAAAGTGCTGAACAGAAAAAATTGAGACATGGCTCATTGTAAAGAACTCTCCATGGGGAATAAAATATGTTAATGATGACGTCATAGGTCACGTGGTTCGGCCGCCATCTTGGAAAAACGGCAAAACTTTGCACCTCCATATCAATGAAAGTACTGAATAGAAAAAATTGAGACATGGCTCATTGTAAAGAACTCTCCATGGGGAATAAAATATGTTAATGATGATGCCATCGGTCACGTGGTTCGGCCGCCATCTTGGTAAAACGGGAAAACTTTGCACCACTATATCTCCAAAAGTGCAGAATGGAAAAAATTGAGACATGGCTCATTGTAAAGAACTCTCCATGGGGAATAAAATATGTTAATGATGCTGTCATCTATCACGTGGTTCGGCCGCCATATTTGTTCTAAATGGCCGATAAAAAAGTACATTCCGGCAAGTCCTCGGTCTCTGACCGATTTTTCATCTGTCTGTCTGTCTGTCTGTTTGTCTGTCTGTCTGTTTGCAGCACTGCGTCTACACCGTTGCACGTAGAATCGCCAAACTTTGCACACATATTGGTCTTGCCCTGGAATAGACTGTGCCCAATTGATGACGTCATCGGTCACGTGGTTCGGCCGCCATCTTGGAAAAACCGAAAAACCTTGCACCTCCATATCTCCGAAAGTACTGAACAGGAAAAATTGAGACATGGCTCATTGTAAAGAACTCTCCATGGGGAATACAATATGTTAATGATGACGTCATCAGTCACGTAGTTCGGCCGCCATCTTGGAAAAACCGAAAAAATTTGCACCGCTACATCTCCGAAAGAACTGAAAGGAAAAAATTGAGACATGGCTCATTGTAAAGAACTCTATGGGGAATAAAATATGTTAATGATGACGTCATCAGTCACGTGGTCGGCCGCCATCTTGGAAAAACGGCAAAACTTTGCACCACTATATCTCCAAAAGTGCTGAACAGAAAAAATTGAGACATGGCTCATTGTAAAGAACTCTCCATGGGGAATAAAATATGTTAATGATGATGTCATATGTCACGTGGTCGGCCGCCATCTTGGAAAAACGGCAAAACTTTGCACCACTATATCTCCAAAAGTGCTGAACAGACAAAATTGAGACATGGCTCATTGGAAAGAACTCTCCATGGGGAATAAAATATGTTAATGATGTCATATGTCACGTGGTCGGCCGCCATCTTGGAAAAACGGCAAAACTTTGCACCACTATATCTCCAAAAGTGCTGAACAGAAAAAATTGAGACATGGCTCATTGTGAAGAACTCTCCATGTGGAATAAAATATGTAAATGATGACGTCATCAGTCAAGTGGTTGGCCGCCATCTTGGAAAAACGGAAAAAATTTTCACCTCCATATCTCCGAAAGTGCTGAATAGAAAAAATTGAGACATGGCTCATTGGAAAGAACTCTCCAGGGGGAATAAAATATGTTAATGATGACGTCATCAGTCACGTCGTTCTGCTGCCATCTTGGAAAATTCGAAAAACTTTGCACCTCCATATCTCCGAAGGTGCTGAATAGAAAAAATTGAGACATGGCTCATTGGAAAGAACTCTCCAGGGGGAATAAAATATGTTAATGATGACGTCATCAGTCACGTGGTTCGGCCGCCATCTTGGAAAATCCGAAAAACGTTGCACCTCTATCTCCAAAAGTTCTGAACAGAAAAAATTGAGACATGGCTCATTGTAAAGAACTCTCCATGGGGAGTAAAATATGTTAATGATGACGTCATATGTCACGTGGTCGGCCGCCATCTTGGAAAAACGGCAAAATTTTGCACCACTATATCTCCAAATGTGCTGAACAGAAAAAATTGAGACATGGCTCATTGTAAAGAACTCTCCATGGGGAATAAAATATGTTAATAATGACGTCATAGGTCACGTGGTTCGGCCGCCATCTTGGAAAAACCGTAAAACCTAGCACCTCCATATCTCTGAAAGTGCTGAATAGAAAAAATTGAGACATGACTCATTGTAAAGAACTCTCCATGTGGAATAAAATATGTTAATAATGACGTCATAGGTCACGTGGTTCGGCCGCCATCTTGGAAAAACCGTAAAACCTAGCACCTCCATATCTGTGAAAGTGCTGAATAGAAAAAATTGAGACATGACTCATTGTAAAGAACTCTCCATGGGGAATAAAATATGTTAATAATGACGTCATCGGTCACGTGGTTTAGCCGCCATCTTGGAAAAACCTAGCACCTCCAGATCTCCAAAAGTGCTGAATAGAAAAAATTGAGACATGGCTCATTGTAAAGAACTCTCCATGGGGAATCAAATATGGTAATGATGACGTCATCAGTCACGTGGTTCGGCCGCCATCTTGGAAAAACCGAAAAATTTTGCACCACTATAGCTCCAAAATTGCTCAACAGAAAAAATTGAGACATGGCTCATTGTAAAGAACTCTCCATGGGGAATCAAATATGGTAATAATGACGTCATCGGTCACGTGGTTTAGCCGCCATCTTGGAAAAACCTAGCACCTCCAGATCTCCAAAAGTGCTGAATAGAAAAAATTGAGACATGGCTCATTGTAAAGAACTCTCCATGGGGAATAAAATATGTTAATGATGACGTCATCGTTCACGTGTTTCGGCCGCCATATTTGTCCTAAATGGCCGATAAAAAGTAAATTCCGGCAAGTCCTCGGTCTCTGACCGATTTTTCATTTGTTTGTTTGTTTGTTTGTCCGGGCGATATCTCAGTCATCCTTTGAGCTAGGAAGCTGAAATTTCGGCACAATAGTGAGCAAGTGCTTTGGCAAAAACAGTATTTGTTTTTTGATTAATCAATTACTTGATTCGTTACTTAATTATAGATTAATCAAGTACTTTTTATTTCCCTTCTCTGCAGGGCATTATCTCAGGCACCTTTTGAGCTAGGAAGATGATGTTTGGACATGACAATGACCAAGAGATTTGGCTGTAAAGGCTATTTTTGATTTATTGATTAATCAATTAATCAATTAATTATTCAATGAATGACTTAATTACTTTTTTTTTAAAATTAGTTACAGATTCAGATGAAACGGTGGTGGTTTAGCCATTCTATTAGCCAATTGATTAATTATTTAATTCTTATTATTTATTTATTTTCATTCTCATCTGGGCAATATCTCAGGCACCTTTTGAGCTAGGAAGCTGATATTTGGATATGATAGTGACCAAGTGATGTGGCTATAAAGGATATTTTTGATTTATTAATCAATCAATTGATCGATGAATTATTTATTGATTAATCAATTAATTATTTAATTTTTTCAATTAATGACTTATTTAATTAATTTTCAAAAGGTTTCTGCTTCAGATGAAGCACTGGTGGTGTTGATATGCTATTAGCCAATTCATTAAGAAAATATTTTGACAATTATTTATTGATTTTAATTATGCAACTAATCAATTATTGTGCACCTCTCCCTCCAAATACAGTCTCTATGAGCTGCACGGCGGTATTACCGGGCGCCTAAGGCGCCCCGGCAATGCCGCGCTGGAAGATATTTAATTATTTGGCATGGGGGCGGTGTACTTTGAATGTATCTGTATTTTTTTTTTTTTTTTTTTTTTTTTTTTTTTGTATACAATATCGAGGCTCGTGAAAGAGCGAACATTAATCACACAGAAAGACAAACCGACACATAAAACATATAACATAGGGAGCGGTAGACAAGATGGGGAGAGAGGGGGAAGGACACAAACACAACATTTGAGAGCAGGGACCGAGAGACATGGAGACATCGAGAGATCTGAGAGAGGGCGAGGGCTTTGGGGGGGGGGGGGGGCGTGGGAAGGGGGCAGTGGGAGAGGTATAAAACATATGGACACTGCCAGGACTTCCAGGAAAGAAGTTGGAATTTCAAACAAGGTGGATCTGGGGTGAATTAGCGGGGGTAGAAAAGATCAAGGTTTTGGATGGGGGAAGATAAGAGATGGTGGTGAACAGCTGTTTTAAAGACCTGGAGGGAGGAGTGGGATTGAAGGGAGTGAGGGAGTTTGTTCCAGAGGCGGGAGAAAAGAGGAATGAAAGAGTGAAGGTGAGCGGAGAGCCGAGATTTCGGCAGTTTAACCATCAGAGGGTTGCTGGCAGATCTTGTGCGACCTGTAGGAATATTTGGGGGACAGAGCACAGAGAGAGCTGGGGGTGCAAGGCCGGAGAGGAGTCGGTAGAAGACAGAAAGACCACCTACCTGCCTGCGGTGAGTGAGTGAAAGGCCCTCAGAGATAGCTTCATCGCGGGAGATTCCAATAATTCTGAAAGCTTTGGTTTCAACAGCGTGAAGCCGAGCTAGGTGTGAGGCAGGAGCACCGGCCCATAGGGGAGAACAGTATTCCATTGAGCTGCGGATGAAAGCCTTGTATGTGGTGAGGAGCTCAGGTGTGCCGAGGAAGGACTTCGCACGACGGAGGATGCCCAGTCGGCGACTGGCTTTGGAGGCCAGCTTGGAAATGTGGTTTTCCCAAGAAAGATCATGGCAGATAGTGAGACCCAAAATCTTGAGCGACAGAACTTCTTGGAGAGGATTGTTGAGAAAGTAGATGGGAGGGTTGTCCAGTCGATCTTTTCGGAGAGACATAGTAAGAGTGTGAGATTTGTCAGGATTGAAAGACATGTTCCACTTGTTTGACCAGTCTGTGATTTTGTCCAGGTCTTCAGAGAGTGAGGAGGCAGCAGACTGCCGATCTGAGGGAAGAGGAATGGAGCGGCAGAGAGTGGAGTCATCAGCAAAGAGATAGAGAGGATTTTCGAGAGAGTCAGAGAGATCATTGATGAAGACCAGAAAAAGCACGGGGCCCAGAACACTGCCTTGGGGAACTCCAGCCTGAACAGGAAGAGGAGATGAGAGAAACCCATTCAGGGCCACACGTTGACGACGACTAGAGAGGAAGTCCGCCAGCCATGCGTGGAGATTTCCATGGATACCAAAGGAGGAGAGTTTGGTGAGCAGAGCGGGGTGCCAGACCGTGTCGAAGGCACGTGATATGTCGAGGGAGACAGCTCTAATTTCCTGTTTGGCATTGAGGACCTCCATCCATTGTTGAGACAGCAGAAGCAGCATGTCCAGAGTAGAGTGACCTGGTCTGAAACCAAATTGATGATCAGAGATCAAGCCATTGGAGAAGAGGAAAGATTTCATATCAGAAGCAATGATGGATTCCATGACTTTGCTGATAATTGGGAGAAGGCTGATTGGTCTGTAGTTGCTAGGATCTGTTTTTGCACCTTTTTTGTGCAAAGCGGTGATGTTGGCTGATTTCCAAGCAGATGGCAGTTGACCTTGAGCAAAAGAGAGGGTGAAGAGAACAGAGAGAGGGTGAGATAGAGCAGCAGAGCAGGATTTTAGGACCCGTGGGCTGATGCCGTCGGGTCCAGTTGCAGAATCAGAGTCGAGGGTTGACAGAAACTTTTCCACCTTGTCAGGAGGAAAGGACACGGAGTCCAGGAGCAGCAGGGTACGACTGGGTATGGTGGGTACAGAGAGGGATGGGTTTGGGACACAAGATTTAGAGGCAAACACAGAGTTGAGGCATTCAGCTTTTTCACGTGCGGAGTCAGCTGTGTAGCCGTTTGAGGTAAGGGAGGGGATGGAGGGGGAACAAACACCAGAAACGGATTTGACCAGACGCCACCAGGATTTGGAAGAGGGAGACAGATAAGAGAGTTCGGTCTTGAGAACGGAGAGATATTGTTTCCTGGCTCTCCTGAGGGTGGACACACACTTGTTTCGGGCTTTGTGAAAGGAAATGAGATTTCCTTCCGTTGGATTTGCTTTCCAGGAGACGAAGGCAAGTTGTTTCTGGGCAACAGCCTCACCACAAGATTCCGTGTACCATGGACGGGAGGAAGGGTATGACAACTGAAGACGAGATGGGATAAATCTGTGCATGAGAGAGAGCAATTTACTTTGGAAGAATTCCCAGGATGAGTTGATGTCAGAGGTGGTAGAGATGGGAGACCAGTCCAGATGATTGATGGCTGCTTGAAGACCGTGCCAGTTGGCCTGAGTGAAATGCCAGACTCGTCGACTTGTATGAAAATACATTAGATCATGCACATCCTACCTTAAATATAACATGTCCACCAACCAGCATGACCACCCCACTTACCTCTAGATCAAACTGTTCTTAAAATATTCAAACAGTCACTGATAACAGTATTTTTTTTAACATGCTAACTTGTTCCCCAGCAACCACTGAAATTGGTTGAAGAAAAAAAAAAAAAAACATATTTGCATGTAGTATTGATAATTTTGATAATGTAGTTATATAGTATATATATATATATATATATATATATGACACAGTATTGAGGATTTTCCACCAAAAGAAAATGACAAATCAGCGGGAGCAGCCTCACCAAAAGAAATGTCAAACATCACACACATCTCGTTTTTTAATTTCTGTTCCTCACAATTCTAACACTACACAACTACACAACCACACACACACACACACACACACACACACACACACACACACACACACACACACACACACACACACACACACACACACACACACACACATACACACACACACACACACACACACACACACACACACACACACACACACACACACACACACACAAAGTTGGATACTTTTAGACCTGGGAGGGCTGTGTTCCACCTCCTGAAACCCGCATATGCAGATAACAACCAACTACACACACAATAAACCTCAGCTTGACACAACCTGCCAGAAGAGCAGGTTCAATTAATGATATGGGACCATCTTGAGATTATTACTTTCAGATGAAGCAAGTTCAAGAAAAGTTGGGTAGACGTAGAAGGGGATTTGATTAAAGAGGATTAAAACTAGAAAAATGAAGAGGGATGAGGTTAAAATGGAGAAAAACATGCTCGGGAGGGTCATCGGTAGATGGAGAAAAGCATTTGATGGTTGGGAAGAAATATGAGTCAGGGGGAGAGATGGAAAAAGCATTTATTCATAGGCATATGGTAAGATGTGAGAGGGAGTCTAAACATCTGCCATTTTTTATCGAAGTCATCTCCAGGTAACCTTGAAAGCATTTATCCGACCACCAACCAATTTGGCTTCTCTATCACACCAAGCAAATGTGGGAAGGAGAAGCAGAGAGGATAGTGGAAAAAGAAATAAGCAGGTTTAGGTATGAAGGTGAAGGAAGGAAAATGTTATTTTTAATTTCATTTTTATGGTATTTTTATGGTTAAATCATATTTTTATTCCTGTATTGTGATTGTGGCCCCATGATGAGATGTATCGCAAATACTTCATTGCACAACATAAAATGGACAAGCTAAACATGATAAGAAAGGCTTTGTTTCAAAGAGCAAATGTTTACACTGTTACATCCTTTGTTCAACCGTCTATCCTTTTGTGTCACCCAATCTTACCAGTACATTGGGATGTACAAAACATCACCAGGACCCACCACTGTTTCATATCCAGAAACCTTTCTGAATTCAGGAAAATTGTCATAGTCTGGATCATCAAAGTCAACCTGAAAAAGCAATGCAGAAAAGCAGTCATGTGATTATGCAACTTCAGTGGCATCATCGAGTTCACAAGCTTGGTCAAAATTGTGGCAGCCAATTTTTACGAATCATGTTTTTTTATTGCAATGGTGTCTTCCCATAAAGGTGAGCCGACAGTTTTCTTTGTCATTAAAAGAGAAGCGCACTCGTGATGCCAAACTAATGGAAATGTAGAAAACAAGGTTGGCTTCCCTGATTGGCAGCTCACCGTTTAAAAAAATATCGTCCCCCCGCTTCCGCCTTATTGTCTGTACAAACATGTCTTGCTTCGCTTCCACAAAAGCGAAGCGAGACAGCTTGGCTTATATTAAAGCCACCTGCTGTAAATGTTCGTTTATCGGAGAAAATGTCGGTTCATTGCTGTCCGATATAGTACTGTACGTCCTCGTATATTTGCTTTAGTTGCTTGTTTACGTTAGACAGTAGGCCTCGCATGCTTGACAAGCTCCCACCTTTGCTTTCCATCCCTATTTCTGTTCTCTCACCTCCTCCCTCCCGACAAACTGTGCATTGTCCCCACGCTTATTGAAAAAACAGGGATTATTGTAATTATCCCCACACTTAAAAAAAAACAAAAAAAAAACGGGGTATATTGTAATCAGCTCCGTCCGTCTCTCCATTCGTCCGCGACTAAACGGTTAGGCAGAAATTCACCAAAACTTGGTAGTTATTGATCACCACATAGCAAGAAGGTGTGAGAGCAGTATCATTTTGGCCCCACAACCTGGGGTGGGGTCAAAAGGTCAAATACCAAAAATGCAATTACGGGCACATTTTAAAACATTTTATAATTAAACTTTGTGCTGTATATGCAATCAACATTGGGGACAATCACTTCTTCCTTGTTCTAAAACTATAAATCTTCTGCAGTATTGAAAAATAACAGGTCTGTTTTCTTATGGGCTTTTAATAGTCTGCTTTTCTATCCTGGTCATGGTATTTCTGAGAATATTGTTGTGGATATGAGAATGTTTTTTTTTTATTGTTGTGTAATGAATTGTTGTAAAATGTCACCCTCCTTCCTGCAATTGTTGTTGTATAAAGGTCAAAGGGCGTTCCCGTAGTTAATTCCATAAAGCATACACGAAGGACACCATATATCCCTGTTCAGTAGTTATATCCTTATTATGTGTATTAGTGTAAGGCTGTGTCTTCCATTAATTGAAATACTCCATTGCACCAAGTGAAATAAGAGTAGATCCCCTTTCCCTTCACATTCCCCTTCCAACAAATTGCCAACTGTTCCCTCCGCGACTCCATTCGCCACGAGGTCGGCTCGGAGAAGAAGGGGGAGGAGCTGCCGACTCCTGGGCGTGCCCGCCCATCGTCATCAAGGGCGGAGCCAGAGGGCCGTGCCGACCAATCAGGGCCGAGGCGAGCTCACCGATGGGCGTGTCCTGGACACCAGCGGCTTGATCGCCTGAGGCGCTATAAAGAGCGAGCGAAAGCCTTGAAGTTGTTGGACTAAGAGAGAGGAGGAAAGACGTGCGCGAGGAGGGAAGAGAAGCGAGAAGGAAGCCTTGAGACAAGTGCGACAGAAGCGAGAAGGAAGCCTTGAGACAAGTGCGACAGAAGCGCGGGGGAAGCCTTTAACACAAGTGCACGAGAGAAGCGCGGGGGAAGCCTTGAGAGAAGTGCACGACGTCACCCTGCTCACTCCCAGCCTGACGAGGCCCGGCTTGCTGTGCGCCCTGCCAAGCCTTCCAGCTTGTGGTCCGAGCTGAACCTTCCTCCCGGTCCAGCCAATCGTTCCTGCCTCCATTCCCCATTCGTGTGAGTCCGTCTTTGTTTGTTCTGTCCCTGGGTTAATTAAGACTGTAATAGATAAGCTAGCAATTTTCACTGTGTCACCTTTCCTCTTCTGTATTTTATTTTCTTATCCTTCCTTCTTCCTTGGTTTCTTTCAATTGTGTAAATAGTAAATAAATTATATTTGTATTTCTTACCCTTTGTCTTTCTTTCTTCTTTACATCCTTCGTTTTAGTCTTTTCCCCATTGAATATCTGTGGTGCGATTCGGCCAACGTTCAGGAATCGGGTTAGTCGGGGTAACTGTTCGGGCGCGGCGGCCATCCGCTCGGCAAACAACATCCTCACCGCGGTCCCGTAACAATATGATGGAATTTCAACAAAGTAAGTGTAGTCCAGGGTGCTACAAGTGTTTCTTTCCACATCACTTCTGACCTCATTCCACCCGCACTCTCTTCCCACATTCCACCCACAGTCTCACACTCCCCCACCCCTTCCCAAGGCACTCCTGTTCTTCCAGAAACCCATGCCTGGTTTCTCTGTTTATGTCCAAGCTCTATTCTCTCATCTCTGGAACCGACTCCCTGTGTCCGTCCACAGTCCGCATTATCTCGGGCTCTTTCCTCCAGTCTCTTGTAACCTCAGGCTTTCTCACATACCACCCTCCAATTTGTTCTACTTTCACTGACCACACTCCACTCCCCACTATTATATTACTGCCACTTTCTTCTTGGACGGTTATTTGCGCGTGTCCACGCATTTTTATCGACCTTTTCCCTTTGTACCCCAGTCTACAAAGCCATTCTACTGTCATTCAGCTCTTCCACAAGCCGAGATTTCTTTGTTTAAAAATGTAATGTCTTTTTTCCATTTGAGGCTAAAATATTACAATAAAGTTTCATCTGTCCAAACAAAAAGGACTTACAAAAGCTTTTTGGGTCAAAAGATCTATTTTTCCAACAAATAAATAAAGTAAGTCATCTGAAACGGTGTGTAATGGAGAATTAGCAGACTTTGGGCTAGTGTTAGCCTGTCGGCAGACAGTTCGAATGAAAGGCTTTATCAACTGAAAGTTGACAACGGTACATTCACCAATGTGGGAAGTAAAGTAAAGTTGATGTTTCATTTCAGGCCCTTCCTCTGAGCAAGATTTTGGGGCTTTCCTAGGTAGGTCAGTGACCACCCTTTCTCTGATGAAGTGCTAACGCCTGAAATATCAGCTTTATTTCTCATGGCTGACATACCTTACTTTGTCTTTCTCAAAGAAAACCTTTGTTGACATACCTTTGTCATGGTTGGTCGAAGCGATGAAGAGAAGGACAAGTTCTGGTGTGCGATAGAGAAGCTGATGGAAAACGTGAAAGATGAGGAAGTTGTTGTCGTGGGAGGAGACCTAAATGGACATGTGGGAAGGAGTATGGATGGGTTTGAGGGAGTTCATGGGGGTTACGGATATGGTGTGAGAAATGGAGAAGGTGAAAGGATTTTGGAGTTTGCTGATGGAGCTGATTTGTTGATTTGTAATACTCAGTTCCAGAAAGAGGATAATAAGCTTGTTACATACACGTCAGGTGGGTCGACGACAACCGTTGACTACCTGATGGTGCGTAGGCGAGATAGGGGGCACCTCCGGGACACAAAAGTGATCCCGGGGGAGGAGGCTGTTTCACAGCACCATTTGGTTGTCTGCGACATAGGGGTGAAAGGTGCGAGGAGAGCTCGCGGGTGAAGTACCAACCGAGAATGAAGGTGTGGAGGTTGAAAGAGGTGACAGTAAGGGAGGCATTAAAAGAGAGGCTGAGTAGGGTAGAGGATGATGTGGTTGAGCTTGAAAGTGGTTGGATGTCAATGAAAGCTAGTCTGTTGGGAGCCGTTGGTGAGGTATGTGGATGGACAAAAGGACCACCGAGGCACTCGGAAACATGGTGGTGGGATGTTGAAGTTGGAAAGAGGATTGACGAGAAGAGGAAGAAGTTCAAGGAGTGGCAGAAGGCGAAGGGTACGGGAGCAGAAACAGCAGAGCATGAAAGTTATAAGGCAGCCAGGAAGGCTGCAAAGAAAGAGGTAGTAAAGGCGCAGGAGGCATGTAGGAAAATGTTCGGAGAACGCTTGGATTCGGAAGAGGGTCAGAAAGCAGTATTCAGGATTGCAAAGCACATAGCGAAAGAGAGGTGTGATGTGATGGGGGTGAGTTGCTTGAAGGACGAAGTGGGACAAATCGTTGTCGACCCAGATGGAATTAAAGGAAGATGGAAAAGATATATGGAAATGCTGTTGAATACAGAGAATGAGTGGGATGGCAACATAGAGAGTAACCCAGTTTTAGGACCGGCAGAGAGGATAACTGAGAAGGAAGTTGAGGAAGCGATAAAAGCAATGAAGAGTGGAAAAGCGGGAGGGCCGACGGGAGTTGTGGGAGATATGTTGAAGGCAGCAGGAAGTTGGGGTGTGAAGAGAATGACAGAGATCTGTAATCTGGTGGTGAAAGAAGGCCGCATTCCAGTGGTTTGGGAACTGAGTACCCTCGTCCCTCTATACAAGGGGAAAGGTAACCCTCTGGAGTGTGGCTCGTACCGAGCGATAAAGTTATTGGAGCACGGAATGAAGGTATTGGAAAGGGTGTTGGAGAGGAGGATAAGGAAGAAAGTGAAGATTGACGAAAGGCAGTTTGGATTTATGCCAGGAAGAGGAACGACAGATGCGCTTTTCATTGTGAGCCAGTTGCAGGAGAAGTACATGGATAAGAGGAAGAAGTTGTTTTTTGGGTTTGTTGATCTGGAGAAAGCATTCGATAGGGTTCCACGCAAAGTATTGACATGGGCATTGAGGAAGTTAGGAGTGGAGGAATGGTTGATCAGAGTAGTGATGGCAATGTACAAAAGAGCGCGCACAGCTGTAAGGACGAAGGATGGGAACAGTGGTGAGTTTGAGGTGAAGGTGGGAGTGCATCAGGGGTCGGTACTAAGTCCACTACTATTTGTAGCTGTGATGGAGGTGCTGGCTCAGAACGTAAAGGAGGGTTTCCCGTGGGAGTTGTTGTATGCAGATGATCTGGTGTTGATTGCGGAAAGTATGGATGGACTGAAGGAAAAGATGAACAAGTGGAAGGAATGTATGGAGACAAAAGGTCTGAAGGTGAATATCGGAAAGACGAAGGTGATGGCAAGTGGTAAAGCATGTGGTGAGGTGGAAAGAACTGGGAAGTGGCCATGTGCTGTGTGCAGGAAGGGTGTCGGAGTGAACTCCATTCAATGTACAATGTGCGCTGAGTGGGTTCATCAAAAATGTAGTGGTCTGAGAGGGTCATTTACCAGTGCGGCAGCTACATTCAAATGTAAGGTGTGCACAGAGGGAGCTGCAGATGGAGGAAATGTTGAGTTGGATCTTGGAGACGGCGTGAAGCTGGAAGGTGTGAAAACATTTTGCTACCTCGGAGACATGCTGAATGGAGAAGGTGGATCAGACTCGGCAATGGTTGCTCGAGTGAGATGTGCATGGAAGAAGTTTCGGGAACTGAGTGGCGTGCTGATGAGGAGGAGAGTGTCGCTGAAGCTGAAGGGAAAGGTGTATGCTGCATGTGTGAGAAGTGTTATGATTTATGGGAGCGAGACATGGGTAATGGACGTAGAGCAGCAACGAAGGCTGGAAAGGGTGGAAATGTGAATGGTTCGATGGATGTGCGGAGTATCATTGAGAGAGAGGAAGACAAATGATGAATTGCGAAAGATGATGGGAATATTGCCTGTGATTGATGCTGTGAAGAGGAACAGGTTGAGATGGTTTGGTCATGTGTTGAGGAAGGATGAAAGTGACTGGTTGAGAAGAGTGATGGAAGTTAATGTAGAAGGAAGTAGAGGACGGGGAAGACCGAGAAAGACTTGGCTAAAGATGGTGGAAGAAGAAATGCGGGCAAGGGGGTTAACAAGGAGAGATGCAGAAAATAGGGCAAAATGGAGAAGATTGTCATGGGGACCGCAAGGCTAACCCCCGCTCTAGCAGGGAAAATGGCCTTAAAATGCATGCTGTTGTTGTTGTTGCTGACATACCTTACTTTGTCAACTTTTAGTTGATTAAACCTATCGTTCATGTGTACAGTATGTGTTTTGCAGGTTCTCTGTTGAAACTATGATAAGCGAGAACCACTCGAAGAAGGCACTCAACCTTGTAAAAGAGGAATTTTAATTACCCTACAGTTTCCACCCATGGAAGTACTCTTTTGAGAATTCTTTTCAAAACCTGATGGAAAAGAGTGCGGCAATCTCAGACAACCATTGTATTTGGCATCTGATGCAACGGGTAATTTTTCATTGTCATCTTAGCTGGGGTCAGAATCAGTTGGTTATATTTCGTAGTATATCGATGTCAGAATATGTCTGTACTGCTGCTTTAATTGTTTGTTCCGCTGGGAATATCCTTATGTGGCCGCAGTATCTTTATCCTATGAGGATAGAAACCCAATATTATTTCTGACAAATGTGTCCATACTTTAAGTTGGAGAACATTCACAATTGTTGATTTCTGCAATTAAAAAGCATGGAAACTTATGTCATATTGTATACAAAGGTCAGTTTATGTCTGTGCCTTTCTACATTCTACAGCACTGCCCATTTCTACAGGCCACACACCCCCTCTCTGGAGGTTGAGGAGATGGTCATTGTTTCAGCATACATGGCTTTTCGGTTTGGTTGAACTTCATGGAGAGGTTTAGGTATACCTGGCGCTTAGGTTGACTTTTCAGCCTGGCGTACAGCTTTATTTTTATTTTTTTCTCGCTTCACTTCATGATGCCTTTGCAGTTAACTCTACCTATGCTCTGGGTCTACTCTACCAGGTTTGATTGTTTTGTTATAATTTCTATGAACTACTTTATTACTTTGATATTTTTAACTGCAATATTATATATTGCCTTTCATATTTTACTTTAAGCTTTTTTGTGTTGACCTAACTTCATATTGGTCTATGGCTACGTAGTTCATAACTTGTATCTTATTATATTTTCATTTATAATTATTATTATTGTAACCTTTTATTGTAATTATTGTAACCTCATTATTGTTTCGATCATTATTATTTCTGCCACCGAAGGTGGATGAAGGTTATGTTTTCACCCCTGTCTGTCTGTCTGTGAACAAGATATCTCAAAAAGTTGTGGACGGTTTCGGACGAAATTTGGCAGAGAGGTATTTTATGTGACACGGACGAAATGATTAGATTTTGGTGAAGATCCGGATTCGGATCCGGCTAGTAGAATTTTTTAAGTGATTCTTCACCATTGGGAGATAGGGCCAAAAACGATGTATAGCAGGATATCTCAAAAAGTTGTGAACGGATTTGGACGAACTTTGTGGACAGGTTGTGTGTGTGTGACAAGGACTAATCGATTCGATTTCGGTGAAGATCTGAATATGGATTGGGATACGGGATTTATTTAACTTTTCAGTGATTCTTCACCATTGAGTGAATGAATGAATGAATGATCGTTTTAAGGCCATTTTCCCCGCTAGAGCGGGGGTTAGCCTTGCGGGCCCCATGACAATCATGGTTCCCTGTTTGAGGCAATGTTTTTATGGCCGGATGCCCTTCCTGACGCCAACCCTTGGTCGCCTCTTACGATGCGCAGGGATACGGTGCACCTATTCTAAACTGGGGTACACACCGGGATCATTCATCCCAGCAAGCTGGTACTCAATTTGCCGACCTCGGAAGGATGACAGGCTGAGTCAACCCCCCTGGCGTTAATTCAGCGATCGACCGGGATTCGGACCCAGTATCCTAGGATCCCAAGCCGGCACCCTAACCGCTAAGCCAACACCAGGCTATTCTTCACCATTGAGTGATGGGGCTAAAACTGATACATAGCACGATATCTCAAAAAGTGATGGACGAGTTATGACGAAACTAGGTGGATGAGTTGGTTCGGTGACAAGAACAAGCTGATTAGATTTTGGTTCAGGTCCGAATCCAGATCTAGCCTATCATTGGGATACAAAACAAACTGTTCAGCCTGGCGGAGGTATGCGCTCCACCTGGATTTTTCATATGTTGTACATGCCTGCATATGTACTTGTAATAAAAACAAGTACAAAAAGTTTTAATTAAAACAAAAGCCGCGTCGATGTTACACAATGCCGAGATGCAGCTGTGCCTATAACGTCGATGTTATAGGCACAGGACATTCCTATTGATTCGATTACTTGATGTTATTTTTGTGCAAAGTGAAAATATATCTCGGCAATTTCCCGTGTGTGGCGACGAATTTTTAATATATCTCGGCATTTTCCCGTCTGTTATTTCAGGCGGTGTATGACTGACCATGCCGCGATTTAAAAAAAATATATCTCGGCAATTTCCCGTATGTGGCGACACGTGAACGAAGCTATGCTCCTCTCTCCACATTATTGTGACGACGTATAAATTAAATATTTCATCGTGACGATTGTCATCAAATGGACGAATTTTTAATATATCTCGGCATTTTCCCGTCTGTTATTTCGGGCGGTGTATGACTGACCATGCCGCGATTTAAAAAAAAAAAATCTCAATGGACTTGAAGTTACAGGCCTTTGAGAATTAATTTCGTTCTATAAAGGGCAACTTTCATCGGATTTTCTTCCCGTTTTTTTTCAACCGAGTCTAAAACTATGTTAGCGACTGTGAAAAATGAAATGATATATCGAATTTGATTTCAAATAAAACTGTGTGAGAGAGGAAGACACCACGGGCCTACAAAACAGGCCTCAAAGCTATGCGAGTTAATAAAATGGTGGATATTTGTTTATATGAAGCCTCTCCCAAAATGGGTGGAGCTATGGTTCCCAGAATGGGTGGAGCTTTGAGGTTTTGTCTTCTCTGCAAGAACAACAACAAGAAGAAGAACAAGAAGAAGAACAACAACAACAGCAGAGGGCACTCTATGAGCAGCGTCTGCGACGCGGCTAAAAAATGTAATATTTTAAAATTCATTTTATTTATTTGTAAATGTTGTAACAGTCATTGCAATTTATTTTTTTCATGGTTTATTTTAATTATATATTGTAAATCCTTCACAATTCAGCTTCTGACAGTGATGATTTGATAATAAAACTATGAAGTGAATTGAATTAAAACATGTAAGGCCAATTATCTTTTATGTTACATCAATATCATCAAGCTTTATATAAGCAATAACATTTTGCGAAGACAGCAAAGTTGACCAAATATTTGCATCGCTTTTGAACTAAAATCTGGAAATTTGACAAAAACTAAAATCTCTAGGAATTTGTGCTAACAGTTCAGCAATAAGCTGCGGAAACTAATGCAATGGAACAAAGTATGCAGTTAGATAATCCAATGAATAACACTCCCACCATGACAAAAGCAGACTGAAGGACACAGAAAGCCTGTACATAAAGGTCAATGAACCCCACTTTAGGATTCCGTCAGATCTCATAAAGTAGGAATTCCTTCAGTGGCCAACAGTCTTCACGCAGTCTTCGCGCATTCATCACCGAGGTTTGTATACGAGTTGCTGTAACGTTTGCTTATCTGGCAAATGCTCCTTGGAATGTTATCCATCTTTTGTAATAATCCCCATAGATTCCTTGGATTACTTAAATCTCCTTTAGCCTGTCCTTAGAAGGAAGCTGTGCCAGTCTCACGGCTGAGTTTGGAAGGAGGCCACGTTTCAGAGGTTGGGTTACTTTCTGATTCCAAGGCTACAGTTCATAAGATTCTTATGGAATTCCTTTGCACTCCAAGAGCTCAGCTAATCTTTCATCACAACAGTAAGCCAACTTTGTTGAAGTAAGCCAACTATTTCAATGTCTTACATCAGTTTCACATCAAAGAAAGGGACAAAATGTTTTCACAACATCACATATTATATCATAAACCCAATTTGGTGAAGAAAAAACAAGGATAAATGAGCCAGATTTTTTTTTTAAACCATATTTTAAAATAATCTGGATTATTTATATGTATTTGAAAAATGTTGGAAATTAAAAAATAAATCCCCACCTGGCTTTGCCGGTCACAGGGGTGATGGATGGGGTATGGGTAGAGGCAGTCAAACTGTTCTGGTGGGAAGAGGATGCAGCGCTTGCGGCCTTTAACCTGTGCAAAGAAGTTCTGCTGTTCATCATAGTGGCAAGGAGTCACATTTCCTGTGGAAAAAGTCAACATTGAGGAAGATGAATTGTTTCATGTACTTGTCATTGTTTGTTACCAATAAAATTAATATATGAACCCCACAAACCTAGGTAGCCTTGTGATATTGTTTACGACTACTACAACTACATCTCGAACAGCACCAATGAATCTACCTTCCTGCGGGATCAGCCGGGTAAAGTCTTTCGCCCAGGTGTTTCACGAACTAGCTGGCCAGGCCTGGTGGCAGGATATTGTAAGAAAGCCAGAGTGCCAACGATAACTCACCTATTCATCGTGAAGGACACCGTGAGATCTTTAAAGTCCACCAATGAATGTTAGCACTCGTGTGGCAAGTGGTAATTGTTGCCCACAGTTCATGCAGTTTCAGCTGATATGAGATGTGAGCTGTGCCTTGCTGCTCCACCAAGCTAAAGGTTCTTCCCCTTTACTGTACCAGTAAATAAAAATAAAAGTAGTCATTCGATTGGGATTGGGATATTAATCAATCGATTGGGATATTATTGCTTTCGGCTAGTCGGTATTCAGCTTCCGGAGCTGTCTGCCTGGCCTATTAGCTAGTACTGTCCAAATAAGTTCTGCTGTGTATATTTAAAGAAGGTTTCCTATTTAAAGAAGTTCTGCTGGCAGAGTGTACCGAGCTAGACACATGCGAAACACATGTGTTGATTTGAAGCCAGGCCCATGTGAGCCAAGCTCAGGGCTAGTCCTCAAGTAGGTATCTCTGTCCCACACGATCACGTAAACACAATCACGAACATTCGCTGGTTTAATATCTCGATGCAATAGTGATTTTGAGTTTTCACCCGAACGACGCCGCTTTTATCCATCCTAAGGTGGGGGGGAAGTTTCATAAATCTCTCAATACACTTATTATTTTGAGTTTCCACCTGTACAGAGTATTACGTATCCATCCTTGCATGCCGGCAGATTTGTCTGTATTAGTTATCACGTCAGATTGGAGTCTATAGTACTTTATATCAAGAGTGTTTTTAACATTGTATTTTGTTATATCGATGCTATAGTATTAATTTGTGATTGGAATGATGCTGTTTGGAATGAAAAATAGAGAGATTTAATTTAAGGAAGAGTGAAGAAATGACGTGAGGATTTCCAACCGTGACATTTGCAGATTCTGCATTTGAGGTTTTGTCATTTTGCATATTTTATAAACAATTCCAACAATTATCATCAGAAACAAAATATTTTGAAATGTGAAATTTACAAGAAACGTGTATGTGCTGTTTTGGCTACTAAATTGACACTAGGCGCACACTTTTGAGTTGTGCACTTGTGACGTCCCACGAATAGACGGAAGTATAGCATTTGCACAATGGAAGTGAAATAGTCCGATAAAAAAACAACGATTATCCGGCTTATTATTCTCCCAATTTTTTTTGGTGCTAATGGGTCAGGAAGATCATCCCCTTAATCATACACTAGCGGTCAAAAGTTTTAGAACACCTCAATTTTTCCAGTTTTTATTGAAATTTAAGCAATTCAAGTCCAGTAAATAACCTGAAATGGTACAATGGTGAGCAGTAAACTGCTCGAGGTTAAAAAAAAAGTTTACGTTTACAAAAAAGGGGAAAATAATGTAAATTGCACAGTTATATTGTAAAAAAAAGACCTTCTTCAGGGAACAAGTAATGGGTCAACAACTTACAGCTGTTCTGCACCAATGTAAGTAAATTAAGCCTTGAAAGTTGATGCAAACAATTCCTACAGGTGTCCCAACCTCCGCTGATTACTTGATTACAAACCCCCTGTCTGTATAAAAGCAGTATTTGAACATAGTTATTACACCCTCTGAAGCATTATTTGGACAATATTGCACTGCAGGAAGTAGTATATTGGAAACTGGAGGAAACTCTGACAGGAGGAGGTTTGGCAGACCCAAAGCCACAACAGAGTCAGAAGACAAGTTTCTGAGAGTCAACAGCTTGCGTGATAGGCGGCTCACACGATAACAGCTTCAAGCACAGCTTAACACTGGTCGAAGTAAGCAAGTCTCAGTTTCAACTGTGAAGAGAAGACATCGAGCTGCAGGTTTGACAGGTCGAGTGGCAGTAAGAGAGCTCTTGCTAAGACGGCAAAATAAGAAAAAGAGGTTTGCCTGGGCCAAGCAGCACCGCCAGTGGACTACTGAAGACTAGAAGAAGGTCTTATGGACCGATGAATCAAAATTTGAAATCTTTGGTTCATCACGCAGGGTTTTTGTACGCCGTCTAGTAGGCGAAAGGATGGTTCCTCAGTGTGTGACACCAACTGTCAAACATGGAGGAGGAAGCGTGATGGTCTGGGGCTCTTTTGCTGGATCCAGAGTCGGCGACTTGCACAAAGTGACTGGCACCCTGAACCAAAAGGGATCCCACAGCATTTTGCAGTGCCATGCAATACCCTCTGGTATACGCCTAGTTGGTCAGGGGTTCATCCTACAGCAAGATAATTACCCTAAACACACCTCCAGGCTATGTCAAAACTACCTTCGAGGAAAAGAACAAGACGGTAGACTTCAAATCATGGCATGGCCACCACAGTCTCCAGACTTAAGCCCCATCGAGCTGGTTTGGGATGAACTGGACAGAAGGGTGAAAGCAAAGCAATCTACAAGTGCAACACATTTGTGGGAACTTCTGCAACAGTGTTGGGAAGAACTTCCCAAACAATATTTGATTTCTATTGTAGAAAGAATGCCACGAGTGTGTTCGGCGGTTATATCTGCAAAAGGTGGCTACTTTGCTGATTCAAAAATTTAAATTAAATTTTGTTAAACAAAATGATTCCATGATTTCTTTTTTATCTCCAATTGTTTATTTGTTCTATGTATGGGAGGTGGAAAGAACTGGGAAGTGGCCATGTGCTGTGTGCAGGAAGGGTGTCGGAGTGAACTCCATTCAATGTACAATGTGCGCTGAGTGGGTTCATCAAAAATGTAGTGGTCTGAGAGGGTCATTAACCAGTGTGGCAGCTACATTCAAGTGTAAGGTGGGCACAGAGGGAGCTGCAGATGGAGGAAATGTTGAGTTGGATCTTGGAGACGGCGTAAAGCTGGAAGGTGTGAAAACATTTTGTTACCTAGGAGACATGCTGAATGGAGAAGGTGGATGAGACTCGGCAACGGTTGCTCGAGTGAGATGTGCATGGAAGAATTTTTGGGAACTGAGTGGTGTGCTGATGAGGAGGGGAGTGTCGTTGAAGCTGAAGGGAAAGGTGTATGCTGCATGTGTGAGAAGTGTTATGATTTATGGGAGCGAGACATGGGTAATGAACGTAGAGCAGCAACGAAGGCTGGAAAGGGTGGAAATGCAAATGGTTCGGTGGATGTGGAGTATCGTTGAGAGAGAGGAAGACAAATGATGACTTGCAAAAGATGATGGGAATAGAGCCTGTGATAGATGCTGTGAAGAGAAACAGTTTGAGATGGTTTGGTCATGTGTTGAGGAAGGATGAAAGTGACTGGTTGAGAAGAGTGATGGAAATGAATGTAGAAGGAAGTAGAGGACGGGGAAGACCGAGAAAGACTTGGCTAAAGATGGTCGAAGAGGAAATGTGGGGAAGGGGGTTAACATGGGAAGATGCAGAAAATAGGGGAAAATGGAGAAGATTGTCATGGGGACCGCAAGGCTAACCCCCGCTCTAGCAGGGAAAATGGCCTTGAAATGCCTGTTGTTGTTGTTGTTGTACTGCAAAGAGGGTTTCACAAATTGTGTAAAGGCCATCAATCAGCATGATGACATGAAACTCTGACAACGAGGAAACAAAAATACTTTCAAATTACATCCCCTCCCATGGTGTCTGAAGCTCACAAATAGCAGGTGCATATTGTGTGTTACATGAAGAACTAGAACGCCACTCAGTAGAGCGCATACTTCCGCCGTGGGTGGCCGCTGCTGAGCCCTATCTTCCAATGGTAAAAAATCTTTAAAAAATTCCTGGATCCGGAATAATATCCTGAGCTTCACCAAAACATAATCAATTCTTCCTTATGCCAAGCGCAATCATCCCACCAACTTTCATCCAAATCCGTTCAGAACTTTTCCACATATCTTGTTCACGAACGGTGAACACGAACATACGAACACACACACACACACACACACACACACACACACACACACACACACACACACACACACACACACACACACACACACACACACACACACACACACACACACACACACACACACACACACACACACAAACACACACACACACACACGATCGAATGCATTACTCCCTGGCGGGAGTAACTAGAACGGCACTCGGTGGAGCGCATACCTCCACCAGGCTGAACAGTTTATGTTTTGTATCCCACTGACCCACTGATAGACCGGATCTCGATTCGAACCTGAACCAAAATCTAATCGGCTTGTTCTTGTCACCAAACCAACTCGTCCACCAAGTTTAGTCGTAACTCGTCCATAACTTTTTTAAATATCAAGTTGTTTATCGCTTTTCGCCCGATCTCTTAATGGTGAAGAATCACTTAAACACTAAATAATTCTCGTATCCGAATCCATATTCAGATCTTCACCAAAATCGAATCGAGTCGGTCTTGTCAAACACCCAACCACTCCACCAAGTTTCGTCCAAATCCGTCCATAACTTGAGATATCCTGCTATGTATCGGTTTTAGCCCGATCACTCAATGGTGAGAACCACTTTAAAAATTCTAGTAGCCGGATCCGAATCCGGATCTGCACCAAAATCCAATCATTTCGTCCTTGTCACATGCGCTACATCACTGCCTAATTTTGTCCGAATCCGTCCACAACTTTTTGAGATATCTTGTTCACAAACAAACAGACAGACAGTGGTGAAAACATAACCTCCATCCACCTTTGGTGGTGGAGGTAACAAAGACATTATGGCAAAGACTAATTAACAAGAGATGTATATTTGAAGCTGAGGTCGCTGCATCATGCGTTAGGTGGTGGCCACCAAATACTCCAGAACACTAATCACAAAATTGGACATTTACACAAACATTAAAAAAAAATAGCCTCGCGGAGGACTGACGGTTATTCCTCCATGGTTTCTGTGAAGATTTAAAAATAAATTACCTGAATTTGAGGCGAAACCCCCCTTTTCAGCCTCTTATTGAGGGTGGATTTGGACGGGGGAGCACAACCTCTCGAGGCTTTACTGTCCTGATGCATTATACCAAATTTGGTCCATACCAGCAGGGTAGTTGTGGAGAATGAGATGTTTCAGTGAAATGAGGGATTCAAAGAGGGGGCCCATGGCCCCCTTTCCAGGAGAGTTATGGCAGTGGGGCGCACGACTTAAGGTTAGGGCATGGTTCCGATGCCTCATGGTCAGTTTGGTATGGATCCAGTTGTCGCTTTCTGAGAAGAAGATTTTGAATGAAATACCAATATTTGTGGCAAAAAAACTCCTCTTTATTGGGGATACCTTTAGATGGGGGGCACAAACCCATGAGACCTTGCTGTCCTGATGCATCATACTAAATTTGGTCCATATCAGTCAGGTAGTTTATGAGATGTTTTAGTCAAATGTTAACGGACGTACGTACTGAACGTCTGGACACATCGGTACCCACTGTATGATATTATTTCAGAGACATTCCCAAATAACCTAAAAAGTGAAATCTCAAAAGTAACATGTCCTCAGCCTCACAAGGAACGTCACATTTTAATCGTGTTTTTTGTTTTTACCAGAACTGATCACTATTTAATTTTTCAGCTTACAACCGTTTACATTTGAAGATGGTGGAGAGGTAACTAGTATGAGTTTTAGAAAAGTAGAGGAAATAGGTAGGAAAGGTAAGAAAAGGACGAATGTAATATTGGAAAGAAAGAAGGGGGAGAAGAGGGTAGAAAGGTTTTCCTCGATACAACTCTTCCATTTCATAGATTTGTCAACAACAACAACCATGCATCTTCATCACGCATCCATAACTTCAGCTTATTTAATTTGTTAGAACCCTTAATACCACGCTCATACATACGTATAGGAAGCACACACTGATCCGAGAGCGTTTCTCCCACCCTCGGCAACTCCAAACTACATGATGATAGGGCCAGGACTGAAGGAATGTTGGGCCTCCTGGTATGTTGGTGCTAGCATATGGTATTCCCTCAATGTCATCATATGGTTCTTGCTTCCTGCTTTTTTGCTAATGGTATGTAATGACGGATGGAGTCAGGCAGCAGTACGATAGGGTGAGGAGGTCAATGAATTGCTCTCATCGCGGCCGAAAACAAATATGCAGGCCGAGCAGGGGTTACTTACCAGAAAATTTATGGTAAAATTGCAATCGGAGAAGAGTTAAAGCAAACATATCGGCAGTCGTAGGATAAAAAGTTGAAAGATTTATTTCCATGTGAAGGAAAACAATGGAGCAGCTGCCAAAATGACTAAATATCTTGACAGTTTGGGCTTCGAAAAATGATCAGCTACAGTGGGGGCCTTCTACCTGACTGTGTAACTAGTAACTACATATGTGATTGAAGGTGTAATTACATTGGTCTGAGTTGGTCTACCCCTGCACTCAACCATACAGACTCATTTGATGCGAACCTTCCAGGAACGGTGTCACGTCTGGTAGAGGAACCGCTTGGCTCGGGACCAATTTGAAACAAGTGGTACAGGGTACAAGTGTTGACAATTGCTCCAAATTCAGCAGCATAAAAAGCAAGAAAAGGAAAAGTCAACCTTCCATTCCAATCAGCAGGAGGTTGGATGTAAGTGGATCCCAGCAACATCTCCTCTGCTGCTGGTTTGCCCAGGTCCAGTTGAATTTGAGGTAATCCAGCACAATGTTTCGGCCAACCGTATCGTTGAGTGGCTGTTGTAGATAAAGCCTGAGGAACCGAACAAGCAGGTAAAAGCAACTTGAGAAAAATGTAGATATGAGTCTGCATTTGTGACAGCGAATACATTCGGTTTTCTTTTCTGCAGAAAAAGCTTTATTGAAAGTTTTCGTTACATTTCATACTCTTTGTAAAGGTTCTCCAAAAGGAATTTGAAAGGCAGCATTGTTTTGAATGAGCAAATCTTCATTCTCGTTTCTCTACCAAGAGAGACCTCACACATGGATGGCATGTTCAGATAATGCACCTGATGGTACATAAACTGTCCCGGAGAGAAAGTCACATGACAAATCAAACTTTCACAAATGATCAACGTCCAAAGCATACCTCCAATTTCAAATAAAATTGTGAAAAATATCTACAATAATATCAGACGTTAGATTTTAAATCTGATATTATGTAGAACTAGCAAAGGTACCCGGCGTAGCAAAGGTACGCAGGGTCGCTTTGCTGACGGGAATATTGAGAGGAGGGGAGAGACAGAGCAGGGGAAAGAGAGTAGTGGGAAGAGCAGGAGAGGAGAGGATGGAGATGGGGGAAAGCAGGAGGGACCAGGAGACCATAGTGGGGTATGCTAACGAACCATGCTTCATACATAGGTGGTTACCTCCTATGGTATGGTGGTTACCATAAGTTACCTCCTCTCCAGACACACTCCCAACCGCAACCTCCGCTCTGCTGGCACCAACCTCCTGACTCCCCCCCCCCCCCCCCCCCATCCAGACCAAATTCAGATCCTGGGGGGACAGGGCCTTCTCCATCGCTGCTCCCACCCTCTGGAACTCGCTACCTCACACCATCAGAGACTCCTCCTCACTCACCACATTCAAAACATCACTCAAGACCCACCTGTTCAACACTGCATTTAACATTTAACCCACAGCATTTAACCCCTGACTATCACTTCTCCCTCTCCCTCCTTTTTGCTTTGAATATTTCCCTATTGATTCTTGTTTTTTGCAATTGTTTTTATGTTTTGCTATGCATTATGTTTTGCACTCTGTCAAAGCGTCTTTGGGTTCCCTGAAAAGCGCTATATAAAATAAATGCATTATTCTTATTATTATTATAGGTGCATGATAAATAGAAGCTCTATGATTATAGGCAAGCATCACTGACCTCCGGTGGTTGTAGGTTAAGGAATAAATAAACACCAACAGTGCATTTTTTATTTATTGAGACCATCTCAGAGACATCACAGTCACTAGACATGTAAACAATCACCCAATCCATACCCTCGGAGCGACCTATGAAGCAGGCAACATTCACAAAGAACTTGGTGTTATTCCCAGGCTGTCTGTAACGAATTTCCTCTCTATAGAATGATTTGTGTCAACATTATCACAGCCTCCAAACAAAGCATGCAAGGTCAGGCAACCTAAAACCTTGGAGCTTTCCAAAATGCTATCAGAACGAGTTTTAATGCTTTATGGAGATACGTTGAGCTCAAACATGAAAACAGATATAGTTTATGATGCATATTTCCAAATAATTTGGCAGACAAGCGAGCAAACATCTGGCTTGCATTAAAATCTCCCTCAATTTCACATGAGATCCTCTTTTAAACCTTCACTGGGCAGAAATTTACACCATTTTCCTTCACCATATGAGGCGATGCACAGTTGCTATGTACAAAATAAGTATTTAAAAAACAGTTGCTATTGGCATGTACCAACTGGATGCAAACATTTATTTGTAGAAGTGCGTTTCGGTCTTCATGAGCCAGGGCAATATGATCATGCTCTTCCCATGAGTGGGGTTACCACAGGCCTCTGACACATTGTTCAGCCTTCTGTTACGGCCAGTTCCAGTGGAGAACCTGCGGTCCGATGGTCCGGAAGATGTCAGCCGAGAAGAGACCCAGACGATGAGTAGGTGGGTGGCACCGAATCCTCCAGTATCAAGCTCAAGGTCAGATGGGGGATCCCAACTGGAGGAGCCGCAGTAAGAGTTCGAGCAAATATATGCATTGATGCAGCCCCCTCCCCCCAGTAGGCCACAATCCAGACCTCACCATAGGCCCTAATTCAGGCCCAACCATAGGCGCAAATGTAGGCCCAACTGTAGGCCCCAATGCAGGCA
This sequence comes from Myxine glutinosa, assembly GCF_964187855.1. NCBI lineage: Eukaryota > Metazoa > Chordata > Myxini > Myxiniformes > Myxinidae > Myxine > Myxine glutinosa. The sequence continues at coordinate 89,201,583 of NC_136268.1, forward strand.
CTAATATAGTCCACAAGGTAGAGATATGGCAGCAAGTTCGATCAAACACCACTTTCAGATAGAGATACCGCAGCAAGAGCTTGATCCAGCACCACCTTCAGGGAGAAGTACTGCAGCTTGAAACTCTACAACAAGCAAAAGGCACTCATCATTGAGCCCTCCTCAAAATGGCCACTCTCTCACTCTCTCTCTTTCCTCTTCTTCCTCTTTCTTCTTCTTCCCTCTTCTTCTTCTTCTCCTCCTCCACCTCCTCCTCCTCCTCCTCCTCCCCCCCCCCCCCCACCTCCTCCTCTCGCCCCTCCTCCTCATTCTCCTCTCCCAGGCCCTATAGCCAATCATAGGCTTTGTACCTGTTGGCTGAACCACTTGGTCTAACTCAGGTGGGAGGTGGGGGGAAATCAAAATATCAACCATCAGAATAAAGACTAAAGCATCAGAGAGAAAAGAAAAGTCAGACCGTAACACTTCCAATTGGTGGTGCTGTAATGGTGGACACCATGGATGTCTGACTTGTGGTGATTCGTATGCAGCTTGTGACTGCTTGGCTTTTTTTTTCTTCTTTTTTTTTGTATACAAGATCGAGGCTCGTGAAAGAGCGAACATTAATCACACAGAAAGACAAACAGTCACACAAAACAAATAACATCGGGAGCGGTAGACAAGATGGGGAGAGAGGGGGAAGGACACAAACACAACATTTGAGAGCAGGGACCGAGAGACATGGAGACATCGAGAGAACTGTGGGAGGGAGAGGGCTTTGGGGGGGAGGCATGGGAAGGGGGGGGGGGTGGGAGAGGTATAAAACATATGGACACTGCCAAGACTTCCAGGAAAGAAGTTGGAATTTCAAACAAGGTGGATCTGGGGTGAATTAGTGGGGGTAGAAAAGATCAAGGTTTTGGATGGGGGAAGATAAGAGATGGTGGTGAACAGCTGTTTTGAAGACCTGGAGGGAGGAGTGTGATTGAAGTGAGTGTGGGAGTTTGTTCCAGAGGCGGGAGAAAAGAGGAATGAAAGAGTGAAGGTGAGCAGCGAGCCGAGATTTCGGCAGTTTAACCATCAGAGGGTGGCTGGCAGATCTTGTGCGACCTGTAGGAATATTTGAGGGACAGAGCACAGAGAGAGCTGGGGGAGCAAGGCCGGAGAGGAGTCGGTAGAAGACAGAAAGACCACCTACCTGCCTGCGGTGAGTGAGTGAAAGGCCCTCAGAGATAGCTTCATCGCGGGAGATTCCAATGATTCTGAAAGCTTTGGATTCAACAGCGTGAAGCCGAGCCAGGTGTGAGGCAGGAGCACCAGCCCATAGGGGAAAACAGTATTCCATTGAGCTGCGGATGAAAGCCTTGTATGTGGTGAGGAGCTCAGGTGTGCCTAGGAAGGACTTCGCACGACGGAGGATGCCCAGTCGGCGACTGGCTTTGGAGGCCAGCTTGGAAATGTGGTTTTCCCAAGAAAGATCATGGCAGATGGTGAGACCCAAAAGCTTGAGCGACAGAACTTCTTGGAGAGGATTGTTGAGAAAGTAGATGGGAGGGTTGTCCAGTCGATCTTTTCGGAGAGACATAGTAAGAGTGTGAGATTTGTCAGGATTGAAAGACATGTTTGACCAGTCTGTGATTTTGTCCAGGTCTTCAGAGAGTGAGGAGGCTGCAGACAGCCGATCTGAGGGAAGAGAAATGGAGCGGCAGAGAGTGGAGTCATCAGCAAAGAGATACAGAGGATTTTCCAGAGAGTCGGAGAGATCATTGATAAAGACCAGAAAAAGCACAGGGCCCAGCACACTGCCTTGGGGAACTCCAGCCTGAACGGGAAGGGGAGATGAGAGAAATCCATTCAGGGCCACACGTTGACTACGACCAGAGAGGAAGTCCGCAAGCCATGCATGGAGATTTCCATGGATACCATAGGAGGAGAGTTTGGTGAGCAGAGCTGGGTGCCAGACCGTATCGAAGGCACGTGATATGTCAAGGGAGACAGCTCTGATTTCCTGTTTGGCATTGAGGACCTCCATCCATTGTTGAGACAGCAGAAGCAGCATGTCCAGAGTAGAGTGACCTGGTCTGAAACCAAATTGATGATCAGAGATCAAGCCATTGGAGAAGAGGAAAGATTTCATATCCGAAGCAATGATGGATTCCATGACTTTGCTGATAATTGGGAGCAGGCTGATTGGTCTGTAGTTGCAAGGATCTGTTTTTGCACCTTTTTTGTGTAAAGCGGTAATGTTTGCTGATTTCCAGGATGCTGGCAGATGACCTTGAGCAAAGGATAGGGTGAAAAGAACAGAGAGAGGGTGAGATAGAGCGGCAGAGCAGGATTTTAGGACCCGTGGGCTGATGCCATCTGGTCCAGTTGCAGAATCAGAGTCGAGGTTTGACAAAAACTCCTCCACCTTGTCAGGAGAGAAGGTCACAGAGTCCAGGAGCAGTTTGGTTCGACTGGGAAAGGTGGGAACAGAGAGAGATGGGTTTGGGACTAAGGATTTTGAGGCAAACACAGAGTTGAGGCATTCGGCTTTGTCACGTGCGATGTCAACTGTGTGGCCATTTGAGGTAAGGGAGGGGATGGAGGGGGAACAAACACCAGAAACGGATTTGACCAGACGCCACCAGGATTTGGAGGAAGGAGACAGGTTTGAGAGTTCATTCTTGAGTGAGGAGAGATAGTGCTTCCTGGCACTCCTGAGGGTAGACACACACTTGTTCCGAGCTTGGTGGAAGGAACTGAGATTTCCTTCAGTTGGATTAGCCTTCCAAGAGGCAAAGGCAAGTTGTTTCAGGGCAACTGCCTCACCACAAGATTCAGTGTACCATGGACGGGAGGAAGGGTAAGACAACTGAAGGCGAGATGGGATAAATCTGTGCATGAGAGAGATCAGTTTGCTTTGGAAGAATTCCCAGGAAGAATTGATGTCAGAGGCAGTGGAGATGGGAGACCAATCCAGACGATTGATGGCTGCTTGAAGACCGTCCCAGTCGGCCTGAGTGAAATGCCAGACTCGTCGACGCTGAGGAGGCTCTCTGAGAATGGCCAGAGAGATGTCCACTTTGACAAGCACATGATCAGAAGAACCGATTGGAGCAGAAGAAGAGCAGCAGACATTAGCAGGGAAGTTAGTCATAACCAAGTCTAGAAGAGAAGATACTCCATTGGCTGAGATCCGGGTCGGGAAATTGACAGATTGTGTCAATCCCAGTGAGTCACAGAAGTCCTTTACTGAGGTGCCATGACTGGTGAGAGAGGAACCCACACCCAACCAGGTAGCATGATGACAATTGAAGTCACCACATATGAGGAAGAGAGAGTTGGGATGAGTGGATAGAAGTTAGTCCATGTTGTCAGACAGTGAAATGTAGATGGAGTCATCGCTGTTTGGGGGACGGTACAGAACACATATGAACAAAAGGTGGGAGCGTAGAGGAAGCCGTAGCCAGAGGTACTCTTGGGGGTGAGGAGGAGAGAGGGCAGTGCAAGGAGAGTGAGGAAGAGAGTTTTTGATAAAGATAGCCACCCCACCACCAGGCCGAGGCTCAGGTCTATCATACCGGAGGAGGGAGTAACCAGGAAGAGATATTAAGGAATCAGAGACATCTTGAAGGAGGAAAGTCTCTGTTAAGCAGATCAAGTCTGGATTGTCAGAAGCAACCTGTATGGAGAGATCAGTCAGGTTTGAGCGAAGGCCCCGGATGTTTGAGGTCCATACCGTTAATGAAGAGAGAGGGGGAGCATCGGGTACAGGACAGGGGAGGGGAGGAGTAGGGTAAGATGAAGGATGAGAGGGGGAGGTAGGGAGAGCAGTTGTTAGTGTGTCAGCGATTGCAGAAGAGTTCCAAGAAAGGGAAGGATGAGGAGGATGAAAGGTTTGAAGGTGAAGGGATGAGGCACAGAGGGGGGTTGTTTGAGGGGGGGCAGAGGAAAGAAGAAGGTTGGGGGGGGGTGGAGGTATGAGATAGAAGGGAGACGAGTTGGGGAGTAGGCAGCTTTGAGGAGGAGGGGGAGGAGGGAGAATTGGAGAGGAATGGTATGGGGGGAGATTTGAATGGGAGGGGTTGGGGGGGAGTTTTGAAGGGGAGGAGTGAGGGGGGAGTTTAGGAGGGGAAGGGCAAGGGGGGAGTTCAGGAGTGGAAGGGCAAGGGGGGAGTTCAGGAGTGGAGGGGTAGGGGGGGAGTTTAAGAGTGGCGGGGCAAGGGGGGAGTTTAGGAGTGTAGGTGCAAGGGGAGGGATTTGGATGGGAGGGGCAAAAGGGGAGTTTAGAAAGTGGATGATTAATGAAAGACGAACATTGAAAACAAATTGGGTTTGTTGTGATTTTCAAGTTAGCAATCCGGTTCAGAATGATGGAGGAGGGATGGAATGAATGTGAATTTAGACCATGTAGTGAGGGAGACGTATAAGATATTGAATTTCTTTTTTTTGAGGTGGAATGAGTTGGAGAGGAAATTGAGAAAAGCCTTTTAAATAGGAAGAAAAACAGCGTGTTGTAAAATACCACTGAGTAAAACACTGAAGGGGAAAGGTTATACATATTTAAATAATATTTAAACAGAACCGTGAACAATCTTATGTGCACAAAAATACCAACGGGGGGAGAGCCGAGAGGGACCACCACGAGTCACGTGAAGGGCAAACGGTGGATGGCAAGGAGTTAATGGGGGCGGGGCGAACAGCACACCTGGACAGAAAATACAGGATGAGTCAACAGTACACGAGGAGAAAGGAAAATAAATGTTTTTTTTTTTGTTTGTTTTTTTGGTTTTTGGGGGTGGGGGGGGGGGGGGTGGGGATTTAGAACGTTAGACAGAGTATTATGTTCGGGGTAGAAGGGAAAAAAACTAAGAGCCAAGCAAAACACGATTAAGATAACAAACACCGACGGGGGTACAACTACAAGGCCGCACACGAGGAGCAGAACACGATTAAATAATTACAAGTTACAGGAAATTCAAACCAAAAGTAACTATAATCAAAACAATAACGCATGGACGATAAAATAACGAGTTGAAATTTGACAATCTATCTGGGGAAATGGGGGAGAAACACGTGGTCGAAGAACGAACGAACGAACGAATAAGAATGAATAAACGAATGAGAACAGAGAAGGAAATGTTTTTTTTTTTTGGATTTTTTTGAGTTGTGATTTACACAAGGAAGAGGGCTATGGGGTGAAAAGATTGGGAAAACAGAGAACGAAAGTTATTGGATCACAAAAACACGGACCGCTGAGAGAAAAACAAAGCCTCAAGGTTGTACAGTGTTCACTGTACAACTACAAGGCCTCAAAACACGACCCGAATTAACACGATTTTCAATACAGGTATGAAAGATTTGCACCGAAAATCTTCGTCAGGAGACAATATATACACCATAAAATAAATAGTTATAACGAAAATACAAATGGGAACAATTACTTAACTTCGATTTCGATGGATAGCATGGAGAGCTGAGAATAAACGAACCCTCGCCAGCAAGACCGGAAACGGAAACGGAAACGGAAACGGAGGCTGCATCATTTTCTGGGGACACGATGCACCCCATTACCAGTCAGCTGGTACACATTTTGCCAACCTCAGAAAGATGAAAAGCTGAGTTAACCCACCTGGTGTTAACTTCAGCGGTATGACAGGTTCAAACTCAAGACCCTAAGATCTCAAGCCAGCCACCTTAACCGTTAAGCCAACGCCAGACTCTGACTGTTGTCATTGTTGTTGATCAACTTTTTGTGACACATTCTATGAATAGAGGGAATAATCAATGGAAAATATGTGGAGGACGACCTGTGTTTCCAGGCCATGTTACGGAAAACCAAAAACGTACTTTTGTGCAGAAAGTACGTCAGAAAGTAGTTTTAATATTTTTTTTTTCCTCTTGTTGCAAATAAAACTTGGTTTTGTGTTTTGGTAATGCAATTTTTAGATTCCCTTTCATTTTACACAGGTCCACAAAACAGCTGAGAAATGTGTGTGCTCTCAAACATGTTTAACCATCACTCCACACATAAAGCTGCCCCACCTTTACTCACTTCTAACCCCTCCCAAGCTTCCTTCCCTCACCTCGTATTACTCAACCTTTCCTTCCTTCCATGTGCTAAGTGATTACAGGTGTAGGGGTTGTTGTTGTTGTTGCATAACCCCGAGCAGTTCTCTTGAACAAGGCCGTGGCATGGAGACAGCCGATCGATCTTGCAGGGGCAACCCAGAGATCCCCCACATCCAGGTTGGTGTACCTCTGTCTTCATGGAGCCAGGGCCACGACAGAGTAAGAGAAAAAGAAGAGGGTAAAATTGGGTTATATTTTGGCCTCCGACTTGTGTTGAAGGGGGGGGGGGGGGGGAGAAGGGGTAAACTACCGTGAGGGTAAACCAAAGCAGAGGCGTCGCCGATAGTTGTGGTGTAGGAGTATTTATAATGACTGGAAAACCTCAGAGCAACCTGCAGAAAAGATTAGAGCAAGGGTGGAGGTGAAAACACCTTGGTCTTCAAATGCATTAGTAAATTGATTGTGCAGTTCACATTGTCCACAAAGGAAAAGGTGTACACTGTACAGCACAGAGGTATGGGGGGAAAAGGAAGTTAACTTGGCAACACAGAGAGATGGCATATCAAGTGGGAAGGTTTACCTGCAATTCTATCAACTACATTCGAGACAACTATTGGGGACGCCTCTTGTTTTGTTCCAACAGTGAAGGGTTCTGGTGGATCTGTAATGTTGTGGGGCACATTCTCCTGGCATGGTTTGGGTGCAGTCATTCCCTTAGCAGGCAAGGTCAATGCCAATCACTACTTAATGGTATTTTGTTGTCATCTTCACCGCATGTTGCAGCATTTATTTCCTGCTGAGATAGGTGTCTTCCAGGATGACAATGCCCCCATCCACAGAGCACTTGTGGTCGCCCAATGGTTTGATGAGCATGACACTGATGTTATCCATATATCATGGCCTTCTCAATCACCATATCTGAACCTAATCGAGCATTTATGGGATACTGGAAGCACCCGCTCCCTACAGGAGTGGCCAAAACCAGGGGTTAATTTATTATCCTTATTCAAAGGATAATAGGAAGGAGGGATGGAAGGAGGGATGGAAGGAGGGAATAGTAAGGAGGGATGAGTGGAAGGAGGGATGGATGAGTGGAAGGAAGGATGGATGAGTGGAAGTTGGGATGGATAAGTGGAAGGAAGGAAGGATGGATGAGTGGAAGAAGGGATGGAGGAGTGGAAGGAGGGATGGATTAGTGGAAGGAAGGATGGATGAGTGGAAGGAGGGATGGAGGAGAGAAAGGGGGGATGGATGAGTGGAAGGAAGGATGGATGAGTGGAAGGAGGGATGCAGGAGTGGAAGGAGGGATGGATGAGTGGAAGGAAGGATGGATGAGTGGAAGGAGGGATGGAGGAGTGGAAGGAGGGATGGATGAGTGGAAGGAAGGATGGATGAGTGGAAAGAAGGGTGGATGAGTGGAAGGAGGGATGGAGGAGTGGAAGGAGGGATGGATGAGTGCAAGGAAGGATGGATGATTGGAAGGAAGGATGGATGAGGGGAAGGAGGGATGGATGAGTGGAAGGAAGGATAGATGAGTGGAACGAGCTATTACGCGCTCTTAGCTCTTGCACGAGCCTCGATCTTGTACACAAAAAAAAACAAACCCAAAAACAAACAAACAAAAAAACAAAAAAACATGCAACTCAAAATAAGAGTCAGGTTCACTATGTTTTTTCGTTCAAAATCATGGTAGATGAGCAAACCTATACATTTTTGGAAACGTTATTACATGGAAAATCTGAAAATCAATGTTTACATTTGCCAATTCCGACCAATTCGATTCGACCAATTCGACCAATCGACCAATTCCATTCGACCAATTCGACCATTCGACCAATCGCTTCGATCGACCATTCGACCATTCGACCGATTCGATCGATTCGATTCGATTCGATTCATCGAATGCGATTCGATCGACCATTCGACCAATTCGATTTGCCAATCAATTTGACCGACCTTTGCTTGTGTGGAACGGACTGTGAAAACGATGCGGACTATATTGTCGGATACGACACACAGGACAGTGATGACGAACTCTAAATGGCATATTCTGTAATCGTGTATGTTTGATGCCATTGACTGCCTGTGTAAATTTTGTCATTGACTGCCTGTGTAGATGTGAAGTTACACTGACTGCATGTGTATATATGATTTTGCTGACTGCCTGTGTATGTTTGGTGATATGAATTATTGAGACACATTTTGATGTTATTAACTGCCTGTACAAAATGATAACATGTATTTGATTATGCAACTTATCGCGAATATAAAGACAGTATTTTGCAATTCAAAACCTTTGATTCGTGTCTTACCATTCCCCATAGCACTAATTTGATACTTTCATTGGATTCCTTGTCCCTGAAAATATAGGTTTAGTACATTTTAAAAAGTTTTTAGGTTAATTAGAGGCAGAAATAGAACAAAATATGTATTTTACAGTGGCCATTTTGAAAATCCAAAATGGCCGCCATACAGGTATCTCTCCAAATGTAAACATTGATTTTTAGTTTCCTTATGCTATAACCTTTCCAAAAATGTATAGGTTTGCTAATCTACCATGATTTTTAACGAAATATAATTTATTGACATTGTGAACCTGACTATAACTCGCTGCACTGCAAAACTTGGGTATAGGAATACTGTACTGTATAAGGTGAGGTCTTGTTCACTGAAGTTCACAGATTCCAGACACTAGTGGACTATGCCACAGCACATACTGGCTGTGGTGTAGGTAGCCCAACATGGTAGCCCAACAACAACTGACGTTGGGCACATGGTAGCCCAACATCCTATTAAATGACTTTACATTAATGTTTCCATTTTTTGTCCACTACCTGTAGCTCTTAACAGGATCCTCTCATCTCCTTCCCTGGAGGCGAGAATTCCCCAAGGCAGTGTTTTGGGCCCAGTCCTGTTCCTCATCTTAATCTACGGTCTTTCTGATTCCCTGTAAAATCCTGCCAACGTCTTTGCTGATGATTCCATCTTCTCCCCTCTCATTTCTCATCCTTCAGACAAGCAGGCAGCCATCTCTTCCCACGCTACAGGCCTTGTGGAATCAGAAGTTGGTCCAACACTTAGAATATCTCTTTCAACCCTGACAAATCGCATACACACACCCCGTCTCTCTGAAAGGACTGTCTGGCGAATCCTCCCATAATATACTTCCTAAGCAACTCACTTGAAGAGGTGAAGTCACTCAAACTTTGCATATCACGATCAGCCATGATCTTTCTTGGGCAGATCATATTTCCAAAATGGCCTCCAAAGCCAGCTGTTGACTGGGCATCTATCGCCATGTAAAGTCTTTCCTTGGCCAATCTGAAGATTTGACAACCTACAAGACCTTCATTCACAGATTGATGGGATAATGCTCTCCCATTTGGGGTGGCACCCTTGACTCACACCTTGCCTTTCTTGATGCCATGGAAAAAGGCCCTCCAAATCATTGGGATCTCCCACGATGAAGCTGAGCGTCTAGGCCTGTTGCTTTCACATTGCAGACAGGTTGGTGGCCTCTGTATGCTACCGCTTCCTTTTTGTTCTTGCATCCCATTTCCTCTCTTAGCTCTGTCCATCCCAGGTTTCTGCAGGGTACACATGGTCTTGCCAGTAACAGTTCCTATGAAACTCCTAAAATCTAGGCGCACCGCTCACCTCCACTCATTTGTTCCTCTTTTCTCTTTCCTGTGGAACCAACTTCCCATCTGTTCATTCCCATTTTCCCCTCCATGCTTCAAGACAGCTGTTCACCACAACCCCCATCCATACCCAATCTCTTCTACCACAAATGACTCCTTTCCCAAGCAATCCCTTTTTCCAGGTTATTGTGATTCCCCCATCCTCTCCCCCTCCCACCCCCTCACCTCCTTCCGTTTGGTAGTTGTTGGTTGGTTTGTTCCTTTTCTGTTTCTTACCCACTTTTCCCTCCCTCTTCTTACTGTGTTTCAACTTGCTCAATTTCCCCCTCCCTCTCTTGAAAATAAAATAGACAGGTCAGTGGTCATTTTTAGCACCACTCTTCCAGTCCAGCTCCCCTCTGTCAGACCCGCCCCAGCTCTTCCAAGATACACACACTCTTCAAGTAACTGCTGCTGGTTCAACTCCAAAATCCAGGCTTTCCACACACATCCACTCTATTCCTCTTGTTTGTAGAGATGCCTTCCAGAGACGGTTCCGTTCACTCCCTTTCAGGGCTTCAAGCACCCAGGGCGCCACCATCTCATGCCATCGCTACCAAAATTTTCTTCCCCCATTGAACATACATAATTCAGTCCTCCTACTTGCAGGTTATGTTTCCTCCTCTCCTATTTATTCATTTCCTTGCTTGTTGAATCCCACTCTACCATCGATCTCCCAGCAGCCAAAATACAATAACTATTTGGTTGTGGTTTATCTTTTACTCAGAGCGAGGACAGGTAATACACCTGTCCCAAATTAAGGGCAGGGTAATGGTTTGTTTGGGGGTGGGGGAGAGACTAGTGTTGCTTTTAATCACAATATGCTGTTCACACAAGTGTCTCCACTCACTATATATGTGCACTGATGTTATGAAAGAAGTATACAACTTTAGAATACCAAAGGAGACCTTTGATTACATATGTAACGAACGTACACCAGCATGTTGTAACAGAAACCCACTTCACTCCGGTGCAGATTTTAACGAGTTTTTTTTTTTTTAAACGGTGAGAACAAAGTGTTGTTTGGCCTTTTCAAATCATCACATGCCTTTCCCTAAATTCTAACTTCCTGCCAAATAAAGCGAGGTGGACCATGGGGATTTACCGGATATTAAACCCAGCGTTTTTAACTTGCTTTCGTCTCCTGGAAAGCAAATCCAACGGAAGGAAATCTCTTTTCCTTTCACAAAGCCCGAAACAAGTGTGTGTCCACCCTCAGGAGAGCCAGGAAACAATATCTCTCCGTTCTCAGGACCGAACTCTCTTATCTGTCTCCCTCTTCCAAATCCTGGTGGAGTCTGGTCAAATCTGTTTCTGGTGTTTGTTCCCCCTCCATCCCCTCCCTCACCTCAAATGGCCACATGGCTGACTCCGCACGTGAAAAAGCTGAATGCCTCAACTCTGTGTTTGCCTCTAAATCTTGTGTCCCAAACCCATCCCTCTCTATACCCACCGTACCCAGTCGTACCCAGCTGCTCCTGGACTCTGTGTGCTTTCCTCCTGACAAGGTGGAAAAGTTTCTGTCAACCCTCGACTCGGATTCTGCAACTGGACCTGATGGCATCAGCCCACGGGTCCTAAAATCCTGTTCTTCCGCTCTTTCACTCCCTCTCTCTGTTCTCTTCACCCTCTCTTTTGCTCAAGGTCATCTTCCATCTGCTTGGAAATCTGCCAACATCACCGCTTTGCACAAAAAAGGTGCAAAAACAGATCCCAGCAACTACAGACCAATCAGCCTTCTCCCAATTATCAGCAAAGTCATGGAATCCATCATTGCTTCAGATATGAAATCTTTCCTCTTCTCCAATGGCTTGATCTCTGATCATCAATTTGGTTTCAGACCTGGACACTCTACTCTGGACATGCTGCTTCTGCTTTCTCAACAATGGATGGAGGTCCTCAATGCCAAACAGGAAATTAGAGCAGTCTCCCTTGACATATCACGTGCCTTCGATACGGTCTGGCACCCCGCTCTGCTCACCAAACTCTCCTCTTTTGGTATCCATGGAAATCTCCACGCATGGCTGGCGGACTTCCTCTCTAGTCGTAGTCAACGTGTGGCCCTGAATGGGTTTCTCTCATCTCCTCTTCCTGTTCAGGCTGGAGTTCCACAAGGCAGTGTTCTAGGCCCTGTGCTTTTTCTGGTCTTCATCAATGATCTCTCTGACTCTCTTGAAAATCCTCTGTATCTCTTTGCTGATGACTCTACTCTCTGTCGCTCCATTCTTCATCCCTCAGATCGGCAGTCTGCTGCCTCCTCACTCTCTGCAGACCTGGACAAAATCACAGACTGGGCAAACAAGTGGAACATATCTTTCAATCCTGACAAATCTCACACTCTTACGATGTCTCTCCGAAAAGACCGACTGGACAACCCTCCCATCCACTTTCTGAATAATCCTCTCCAAGAAGTTCTGTCACTCAAGCTTTTGGGGCTCACTATCTGCCATGATCTTTCCTGGGAAAACCACATTTCAAATCTGGCCTCCAAAGCCAGTCGCCGACTGGGCATCCTCCGTCGTGCGAAGTCCTTCCTTGGCACACCTGAGCTCCTCACCACGTACAAGGCTTTCATCCGCAGCTCAATGGAATACTGCTCTCCCCTCTGGGCTGGTGCTCCTGCCTTACACCTAGCTCGTCTTCACACTGTTGAAACCAAAGCACTCAGAATCATTGGAATCTCCCGCGATGAAGCTAACTCCAAGGGCCTCTCACTCACTCACCGCAGGCAGGTTGGTGGTCTTTCCATCTTCTACCGACTCCTCTCTGGCCTTGCCCCCCCAGCTCTCTCTGGGCTCTGTCCCGCAAATATTCCTACAGGTCGCACAAGATCTGCCTGCAACCCTCTTATGGTCAAACTGCCAAAATCAAGACTCTCTGCTCACCTTCACTCCTTCATTCCTCTTTTCTCCCACCTCTGGAACAAACTCCCTCACTCTCTTCAATCCCACTCCACCCTCCAGGTCTTTAAAACAGCTGTTCACCACCATCTCTTATCTTCCCCCATCCAAAACCTTGATCTTTTCTACCCCCGCTATTTTAACCCCAATTCCACTTTTTTGAAATACCAACTTCTGTCCTGGAAGTCCTTGGTGTCCTTGTGTTTTATACTTCTCCCTCCACCCCCCCCCCTTCCCATGCCTCCTCCCCCCAAGCCCTCTCCCTTCCACACATCTCCCTGCTCTCAAATGTTGTGTTTGTGTGCTTCCCCTTCTCTCCCCATCTTGTTTTCCGCTCCCTCTTTTTGTGTGTTTTGTTTGTCTGGTTGATTTGTTTGTGAAGTAAATGTTAGCTCTTTCACGAGCCTCGATTCAGTATACAAAAAAAAAAAAAAAAAAAAAAAAAAAAAAAACTTGTAAAACGACATGGTGCAATGTAAATGTATACATTCTTTTTGTTGTTGTTGTATACTATATAGTTGTATACTATACAACAACAACAACAACAACAACAAAACACAGCTTTCTTGCTATGTAGTTGAAAACCTTTTATTAACAATAAACACTGTACATGGTAAACAGGGTTATGTACCACACAAAAAATTGGGGAGGGACAGAACTTTCTTCAGGATTGTGCTGCAATGTTATTGATAGATGTGCTAAATTGTGAATTCAAGTTAAAAAAACAAAAACAAATCGGCATTTTAATTTTCCTCTCCTCTGCATCAGTCTTTTTTTGCTCAGACCCTCTTCCTCCTCCTCGCCTCCTCCTCCCCACATAATCCCTCTTCCTCATCATTCGGTGGGTTGACAGGATGGCCCAGAGGTACGCACACTCACGCTCCAAGCTGTCCAGCCTGGGTTTGAATCCCAACCCATCTATAAACTGTCATCCCGGTGTTTCATCAATGGGTGTGCTGTCCCTCGGATGGACTTGAAACGGGCGTCCCGTCTCCCAGCATTAGTTTGTGAACGTTAAAGATCCCATCGTGTCCTTCGGGCAGAGTAGGCGAGTTATCACCGGCACAATTTTTCAAAATACTGCCCGAACATACAGAGCACAGGGTGTTGCATCAGTGGCACAGTCATGCCCTCAGCCAATGATGCTACCCCACAGTCTTGTGGTGCACACAAAAGAAGAGGACTTTTTTTTTTTTCATTCTCCCATCAGTCCTCCACCACCTCTCCAAGTCCACATACTGCATTTGCAGCAGAGCCTTCAGCAACACCATCTGCATTGCCTTGCATTACATTACATTTGAGACTTTCTGGAACACAAAAGATTTCAAATTAGGAGCAATCATGATATCACATAAAAACAGAAACAAAAGGTTGATTTATGAATATAATGTTTGTAATCTAAAGTTCTAATCATTCCAGAGACAATGTATACTGTAAAAAAAAGTACCAATTGTGTTGAACAAGAATAGATATCTGGAACAATGGATAGCCTTCTACCATAGCAAGCTTCTTACCTTCGTCTCACCAAATCCCATGAGACGACTGAAGACGTGAAGGGCATTTCATGAACCTCGTTAACTGAATGTGAAGTTCACTGCAGGCGAATCAACAGTCCATAGAGACGTTAACGAAACAATTATCACAACCATAAGCAGATTGCTATATAATCCTGCATCGGAGTGGCAACCAATCCAGGATTGTGCCCCCCAGCCAAGGAAAACTGCCTCTGCACCCCTCTGCATCTGGCGACGTAAAAGGAGTTATTGTTGTTCTTCTTCTTCTATATATAAAATCACCTGCAGCAATAATTTGTTGTTGCTATGTATTAGCCACATGTATGAAATAACTAAATATGTGTATTGCACAACTCCAACAGATATGTCAATTTTACAACATGCATGCAACACGTGGGCACAATCTCTCCATATACGAAATTAACAGTTGACATCCAAACGTTTATAACATGGTCGGTCATTTGTTATTTTTGATCACAGACACAAAGAAAAGGAAAGGTTTTACACACTTTGCATTTGGTCTCGATTTTGAAGTCAAAGAGTAAAAGCAAGCATATTGGACCCAATGACAGCTGGTCTATTGCAGAGGACAGAATCGAGCACCTGGTGGTGTTTGGTTCGACCGACATACATGTAATTTTTAGGTTGACCGACATACATGTAATTTTTAGGTTGACCAACGTACATGTAATTAATAGGTTGACCGACGTACATGTAATTATTAGGTTGACCGACGTACATGTAATTATTAGGTTGACCGACGTACATGTAATTATTAGGTTGACCGACATGTAATTATTAGGTTGACCGACGTACATGTAATTATTAGGTTGACCGACATACATGTAATTTTTAGGTTGACCAACGTACATGTAATTAATAGGTTGACCGACGTACATGTAATTATTAGGTTGACCGACGTACATGTAATTATTAGGTTGACCGACGTACATGTAATTATTAGGTTGACCGACATGTAATTATTAGGTTGACCGACGTACATGTAATTATTAGGTTGACCGACGTACATGTAATTATTAGGTTGACCGACGTACATGTAATTATTAGTTTGCCCAACGTACATGTAAATATTAGGTTGACCGACGTACATGTAATTATTAGGTTGACCGACGTACATGTAATTATTAGGTTGGCCGACGTACATGTAATTATTAGGTTGGCCGACGTACATGTAATTATTAGGTTGGCCGACGTACATGTAATTATTAGGTTGACCGACGTACATGTAATTATTAGGTTGGCCGACGTACATGTAATTATTAGGTTGACCGACGTACATGTAATTATTAGGTTGACCGACGTACATGTAATTATTAGGTTGACCGACGTACATGTAATTATTAGGTTGACCGACGTACATGTAATTATTAGTTTGCCCAACGTACATGTAAATATTAGGTTGACCGACGTACATGTAATTATTAGGTTGACCGACGTACATGTAATTATTAGGTTGGCCGACGTACATGTAATTATTAGGTTGGCCGACGTACATGTAATTATTAGGTTGGCCGACGTACATGTAATTATTAGGTTGACCGACGTACATGTAATTATTAGGTTGGCCGACGTACATGTAATTATTAGGTTGACCGACGTACATGTAATTATTAGTTTGCCCAACGTACATGTAAATATTAGGTTGACCGACGTACATGTAATTATTAGGTTGACCGACGTACATGTAATTATTAGGTTGGCCGACGTACATGTAATTATTAGGTTGGCCGACGTACATGTAATTATTAGGTTGGCCGACGTACATGTAATTATTAGGTTGACCGACGTACATGTAATTATTAGGTTGACCGACGTACATGTAATTATTAGGTTGGCCGACGTACATGTAATTATTAGGTTGACCGACGTACATGTAATTATTAGGTTGACCGACGTACATGTAATTATTAGGTTGACCGACGTACATGTAATTATTAGTTTGCCCAACGTACATGTAAATATTAGGTTGACCGACGTACATGTAATTATTAGGTTGACCGACGTACATGTAATTATTAGGTTGGCCGACGTACATGTAATTATTAGGTTGGCCGACGTACATGTAATTATTAGGTTGGCCGACGTACATGTAATTATTAGGTTGACCGACGTACATGTAATTATTAGGTTCGACTGACGTACATGTATTTGCACCACATCCATGTAACTATTTGGTTTGCACCACATCCATGTAACTATTTGGTTTGCACCACATCCATGTTATTGTTTCTTTGATGTTTTCATGTGGTGTTTTCATTTACCAGAATGGTGTGCAAACTAGCAGAGCACCTCACATTTGACCTGGACGTTCGTTCACAATTTGAAATGCAGCTTTTATGCAAATTGCCCAAAATTATATTTGCAGTACCTTGCAAAATATCCTCCGTGGCTTTGGACGTACCTTTATCCCATAAATAATTATTTAGGATGTGCGTCAATTCTGGAGTGCAGGACGGCATTTAGGAAGTCGCCGAATTAATTTAAAAACAAACAAACTGTTTCCCAAGGTGAACGTGAAGATGGACGTCCTTCAGAGGAAATCAGCACTACTACTACTACCACTACTACCACACGATACAGCTAATTCCATGCAAATATCAACAGACTTGATGTTTTCATCGTCCAAAATAAATTCACAAGAACTCAGTGCTCCGCCTATTTCCCTTGGCTCCATCATGATCAATAATCATGCTCATTAAAAGCAGGTAATCAATGGTAGAGGATATTGGTTACCAACACTATAAAAACAAATTAATTCACAAGTTAATCGACATGCATTACTCTGCCTTTTATAATCAAATATCCATGTAAAATGTGAACCACCCTTGTCGTTCTGAATCGGAGAAAATTGCAGCAAGGTATGGAGTCGACATTTATAGCAATTATTACGTCATTAATTGGTGAACACAACAATGTATGATTTGCAAATCCAACTCCTTAGCAAGCTGACCTGATTCTGATTTACCTTCTATGATGCTTGGTAGCCATGATGGTATAATTGTTACAGCAAGCTTCTGCTTTTTCCTGTTTTACAAAAGTCAAGTAGCTCCACAACCGATGATAATGTAAAAGGTGTCCATCGCTTGCTTGCTCACGAAGCATTAACGATTATGGCAATATGAGCCTTGCCCGTGTATGGTTATTACAAGAGAGCGCACGTGAAGAACCGAATCACATCTTCCTCAAAGCTTCTGGCATGCGAATGGGGACGCATATCTTGATTCCCATTCAACCTCATCCCAGCAAGAAGAAGTTCCATTGAGATATGGAATATGGAATTTGAGATATGGAATTCGACTGCACCTGTTCCACCACCACAATCCTGCTACTTCAGAAATACAAAACCCTACCTCTCGGTACTCTCCGACTGCTGCAGTTCTTCAAGGTGCTGCAAAAACTCAGGAAACTTTAGGGTGAGGCGCGTTGCTTGGGGTCGGAAGTTGGGAAAATGTGCCAGCTTCTTCTCATCGTAGTAGAGGAAGCGATGAGTAGGAGAAGAAAATACAGTAAAGTCACCATCACCCAAGTTTTATTTTAGGTACGCCAAGTCCCACTTCAGTGCTGACTGCACCAAGCCAGTGTCTGTAAGTACCACTGGCTCCTGGAACAAACAGTCCAAGTTGACATCACCATGGGGCAAATGCATCTGCACATTCAACTTTCACTTCAGTAGCAAGTAATAAATATACACAAAGAATTAAGTTAAGCACCCCTACACAACGAATTAAGGTAAGCACCCCCTAATATATATTCTTTGTGTATATGTATACATTGGCATATATTCTAAGGTATGTGAGATCAAATAATGATTGGTATGACATTAGCAATTATCCATTGATGAAATTGAGTGATCAAAGTGAAAAAAAGTGATTGGTTGAGTCAGTGATCCGATCACGTGGGTCCTACACACGTTATTGACGCAAAGATCGCTAGAGGTCTTCTCAGAACAATGACTGTACGTTAGAAAACATAAACGTCATCCACACTGTCCGTGATGGACCTATAGCTCCATACTTAAATTGAGGTGAAAATATGCCTAAAATTCCCAAAAAATTTCACCTTAAATTATTCAAAATAAAATATTGAAAACGGCATGATTGTTATGTTTTTATGTGACCATAATATCACTTCTCCAGAAAATATAGCAATATCATGGGTATATTACACTGTTTTGATGACAACAAACTTGTAATGTGCGAGGTTGTAAAAAAACGGGGGGGGTGCTTAACTTAATTCTTTGTGTATATCTCAAGCTGCCAATGATTACATGATTACGCCCACTTACACTACCATCAGGTGTGAGGTAGCAACAACCATTTGGTTAGGGTGTGTAGCGCACCTCATGAGCTTAACCAGACTCGGTGGCATAATGGTTAAAGTGTCCGCTCCGAATCTGGGAGATCGGTAGTTCAAACTCGACCCCGGCGGAATCGTATCAAAGACTTAAAAATGGTAATGTGCTGCTTCCTGGCTTGACACTCAGCCTTTAAAAAGGCTAGAACATGGACATTGGACAACCATTGCACAGGCTTGATGGGCCGAATGGCTTGCTGCTTTTAAGGTCGTTGTAAGATAACACTTATTTTGTTATGGCTGAAAGGTTCAATTTGGCAAATCACCTTTTAGCTTTTCTGCTAAAGTTGCTGCTACCTCACACCTTTTCTGCTAAAGGCAAACGTGTATTTAGAGGTGATTGAGGGGCCATCTTGGTTGGCCCTCATACACCAAAGGTAGTACAGCTTTGCACAGTCCCTAGTTACACCGTGTGCACGAAGCAAAAAGCAGGGTTAAGCAATTGGTTCCCTTTATCTGTCTGTTTACAGACATCAGTTTATGATCGAGGAACAACTTGATTCAATTCAATGTTATATTTTGAACATGAATCTGAAAAAAAAGCTGTAGTTTTAATAGCACTTTGGCTTTGAATTTGTCTGATCGTGCATGCCCAGAGAGGAGGGAGATAATTATTTTTCCTATGTCTGCCTGTCTGGCAGTCAAACAAAACTGATGATTCCAAACAGGAAACTTACTGTTTTTAAGGATGTCATAAAAGACACAAACAGCAGGCACAAATAACTAATGTAACATGTTAAACTAGAACGGCACTTGGTACAGCGCATACCTCCGCCAGGCTGAACAGTTTATGTTTTGTATCCCAATGATAAACCGGATCTGGATTTGGACCTGAACCAAAATCTAATTGGCTTGTTCTTGTTTCCTCACGAACTCATTAACCAAGTTGTCATAAGTCATCCATAACTTTTTGAAATATGTTATATATTGTTAAGATTTGGGGTATGAATGTCATACCTTAATGAAGTTCAGAATGTGTAGATTAGCATGCTCCAAGTGTCACAAAGAAGAAGATCCCACCTAACTGTAAATTAAGTTAGGCCGACTGTCTGGGTAAGAGCGTTTGTGTGTCTCCACACAGAGGAGTGGAGTTGTGTTATTTAGGTAGGGCTTATGGGTAATAATTCCCCTGTATGTAAAGGCCTCTTGTAATTTTGCTCTTCGTTTTTAAATTGATCAAAAAGCCATGCCACGAATGCTCCATTCACCCACAACACCTGCAGGGCTAGCGAAAACCCCCACATTGTTATGGCTGCCAGATAGGACTAAACCACACCCCTCCTACAACCAACGTCACGCCAACCTTCTCGATGAAGGACTAGGCTCCGCCTCGATGACGCGCGTAAAAGGAAACCACGCCCCAGCTTTTGTGAGTGGTTGAGGAACGATGGGGTGATTCAATCACGCTTAGCGATTGGTGATGTGACATCAGGCAGCTCGGGCTGAAAAGGATAAGGAGAAAGATTCCACCTGCATCGCTTTTTGTTCTGGTTTTGGTCAGGGCAGTCTCTCTTGCCTGGTCGCTTGCTCTTAGTCTCTTCTTGCATGGTCACCGACAAAGGAGGACGCGATCGTGCGGCGCTTCGTGCGGGGTGCACCTAAGAGACGGTCGGAGCTCGGTACAGCCAAACGAGAAGGACCAAGGGAGGAGCTATTACCCGTTTGCTCACATCGGCGACTGACTGGCTGTGGATGCGACTTCGAGCCAACGCGTGTTTTCCCGCACAGGGACGCATGCCCTGTGAACCACACCAAACCCAGGTTGAGCTAAGTGGCTGCACGTCACTGAACATTTATTTTCGTTTATTTGTCCCTTGTTCGTGGCTGAGTCTGTATTGAGGGACCCTAATTTAGAACTTTTAGTTTACCTCACCTTCCCTGTTACTTTGCATTATTTAAATAAACCCCGTATCGATTGCATTTCTTTGTCATGACTGTCTTGTTGGCTTATTCGTTTGTGGGGAGAGGAATAAACCCCCGTCACGACCACCCATTCAGATAAGGCCAGGCTGAACAGTTTTCGGTTCTCCCCTGCACACGCCAGAGATAATCCTGCCAGGTTTGGCTTATACGCCTTGGAGTAAAGCTTGTTTTGGCCATCCGTCACCCCGAGGTGTTCACTACAGGGTCGACACGACAATATTGTTTTTGGCCCTGTATCTCAATGGTGAAGAATCTCCCAAAAAAATTCTCAGATCCAAGTCCGGATCTTCACCAAAATCGAATAATTTTGTCCTCATCACATACACGACCTCTCCCCCAAATTTCTTCCAAATCAATCCACAACTTTTTGAGATATCTTGTTCACAGACAAACAGACAGACAGACAGACAGATTGGAGAAAACACAAGCTCCATACACCTTAGGTGGCAGAAGTAATAAGGTAGTGTAAAAGATGCTGCATCATCAGCAGTAAGACTTTGAAAATTATTTTTTCTATGCCCTTTAAAATCTTTATTTTATTTCAATTGAATTATATCCTTGAACATTGTAGAACACAAATCATCTTTTTGGCACTTTCAAAACCCTTTCAGTAGTACTGTACTTGGACAAAATATTACGGCATTTTACATCATCTCGACCAATCAAATTTGCTGCTCGCAGACCATGCCCATGTCTTTTTTTTTCTCAAGACTGCGTGGCGCAAGGTGTTCCATGAACTCAAATTGCGATTTTTTGGATTTTTTTTTCAAAGGCACAATAGTGTGCGATATTTTATGGCTTTCGTTTTGCACGTGGATCATTACAGCGGTGTCTGCAAGTGGTTAAACCAAAGCATACATGTGGTAACTATCTGCATTACACAATATAAGCAGCTCCACCTTTATTCTGCATGTTGGCTTCCTGGAATTCTTCCATTTAGGGTTCACACATGTACAACCCCCTTCTTTCACAGTTTGGATTTGGATTTTCACAGTTTGAACCAGGATGACAGTTTGGATTCCGGCCTGGTACCTAATCCAGACAAGATAACTCAGAAGCAAGAATGCTACTTTTGAGCCCATGTTGCAATTGTGCTGTCAGACGTACAAATTCTGCCTTCATGATGGAAAGCACCTCCCACAGAAATAGCAAAATGGCTCGAGACCCAAAATTATATCGGATCCATACACACCAAAAGCAGAAGAACTGAAATGGCTTGATCAAAATTGTGGTGGAAATGTCTGGCATACCATAATGCAATAGTGCACTAGGATATCGATCAGTTTAATTTCTGACTTATTCCAAAACAATTTTGAGACTCTTCCATAATTTTTTTATGGATTTATTTGGTTGGGGACGTCAATCGCGTTTTCAATGGTAATGCGTACGATTTGGATACGAGACAAGCATAACGGGCCAAACATGCTGCTTCTTGTGCATGGTTTCATTTCCAACGTCTGGTCGTTTTACAATTGCTTTCTTTCAACGATCTTTTCTTACCTTAATAAAGATTCAGGATCAACATGTCAAAGTGTAGTACTCACATACACTACCGGTCAAAGTTTTTGAACACCTCAATTTTTCCAGTTTTTATTGAAATTTAAGCAATTCAAGTCCAGTGAATAACCTGAAATGGTACAAAGGTAAGCAGTAAACTGCTTGAGGTTTAAAAAAAGTTTAGGTTAGCAAAAACGGGAAATCTTTTTGTAAAAAAAGGCCTTCTTCAGGGAACAAGTAATGGGTTAACAACTTACAGCTGGTCTGCAGCAAAGTAAGTGAATTAAGCCTTGAAAGTTGATGCAAACAAGACCGACAGGTGTCCCAACCTCTGCTGATTACTTGATTACAAATCTGCTGTCTGTATAAAAGCAGTATTGGAACAGACTGTTATTACACCCTCTGAAGCATTATTTGGACAATATTGCACTGCAGGAAGTAGTATATCACTATCATAATGGCGAGAAAAAGGCAATTAACAAAGGAAGACAGACAGACCATTATAACCCTTAAAAGTGTCGGTCTTTCCTTTAGAGAAATTGCAAAGAAAGCCAAGGTGTCAGTGAGTACAGTTTCCTACACCATCAAAATGCACTTGGAAACTGGAGGAAACCCTGACAGGAAGAGGTCTGGCAGACCCAAAGCCACAATAGAATCAGAAGACAAGTTTCTGAGAGTCAACAGCTTGCGTGATAGGTGGCTCACAGGACAACAGCTTCAAGCACAGCTTAACACTGGTCGAAGTAAGCAAGTCTCAGTTTAAACTGTGAAGAGAAGACTTTGAGATGCAGGTTTGACAGGTCGAGTGGCAGTAAGAAAGCCATTGATAAGATGGCAAAATAAGAAAAAGAGGCTTGCCTGGGCCATGAAGCACCACCAGTGGACTACTGAAGACTGGAAGGTCTTATGGACGGATGAATCAAAATTTTAAATCTTTGGTTCATCACACAGGGTTTTTGTACGACGGTGAGTAGGCGAAAGGATGGTTCCTCAGTGTGTGACACCAACTGTCAAACATGGAGGAGGAAGCGTGACGGTCTCGGGCTCTTTTGCTGGATCCAGAGTCAGCGACTTGCACAGAGTGACTGGCACCCTGAACCAAAAGGGCTACCACAGCATTTTGCAGCGACATGCAATACCCTCTGGTATATGCCTAGTTGCTCAGGGGTTCATCCTACAGCAAGATAATGACCCTAAACACACCTCCAGGCTATGTCAAATCTACCTTCGAGGAAAAGAACCAGACGGTAGGCTTCAAATCATGGAATGGCCACCACAGTCTCCAGACTTAAACCCCATCGAGCTGGTTTGGGATGAACTGGACAGAAGGGTGAAAGCAAAGCAACCTACAAGTGCAACACATTTGTGGGAACTTCTGCAACAGTGCTGGGAAGAACTTCCCGAACAATATTTGATGTCCATTGCAGAAAGAATGCCACGAGTGTTCGGCGGTTATATCTGAAAAAGGTGGCTACTTTGCCGAGTCAAAAACTTTAATTACATTTTGTTAAACAAAATGATTCTATGATTTCTTTTTTATCTCCAATTGTTTATTTGTTCTATGCTTAATTTCAGAGTACATTGAGACATTAAACTGCGTAAATTTCAATAAAAACTGGAAAATTTGAGGTGTTCTAAAACTTTTGACCGGTAGTGTAGGAGTAAGCGAAAGGAATGTGCCAAGTAAAAGAATATGGATGGATGGGAGGGGAGGAGAGGTATCTTGTCTTTGAAACTCGAAGCACAGTACTGTATCTCGTCATCACAAGATATCCAGTTGTTTCAATGCTGCTTTGTTGTGCTATGATTATGTGTGGATTTGGAAGCGTCGGGCCGGGAAGCAACCTTTCTCCCAAACAGGCAAGTTTATAATTCGCTTTGTGCAATTCTCGAGGTTATTTATGAACATTCAGCAAAACTAAGTACATTGGTCACACCCTCGATGGTGCTACGTGACTGTGGGCACGTGTGCTACTCACGCGACCCATCTGCGCTCGGGTCACGTGTGAGTATTGCTCACGAATTGCAATTATGTCACGTTGACATCCTCTCAACAATCTGAGTATTAATGCGGTATAGCTCTGGGAACAAGCAAGAAAGGAGAGCTACGTACACCAATGAAGCACCGGAACGGAACCGACCGAAATCGACAGCGTCATGGGCGCAAAAGCTTTTTTTTTTTAAATAACACGAAGTAGATTGTCGACCATACGTTTGCAATACATAAGAGCTTTTGAAACATTAAAAGGAGGTTATTTAAGCGTTAAGAAACTTGACGACTTAAAACTGCAGTCAATACACCGCAAGAAACGTTAGTTACCACAATAAAATATTATGCACTTTGTCGACAAACAGTATTGCAAACTGTAGTCATTAGGTCAGTACCAAATATTTAACATTGTGAAGGATTTCTTGTTAAGAGCCGTCATCACCAGGTTTACATTACTAAAGACAATGCAGGGCTAATGCAAGATGCATGGCAATTTGTTAATGCTAAAGATTAGGTTGTCTTCTTCTTCAATATTTATATATAGTGTAACGAATTTGAGAAAGTATAAAGAATGTGAGAATTATGGTTTTGTTGTGTGGAAATGTCACCCTCCGTAATGTAAAGAAAGGTCGAAGCTCGTCCTCTTAGTTAATTCCATAAACATACACGCAGGGCACCATATATCCTTTTAAATAGTTATTCCCTTATTCTATGTAGTTTAAGGCTGTGTTTCCCAATAGTTTGACTCTCCATTGCACCGAATTAAATAAGAGTAGGTCCCATCTGCAAAGTGTCAGGTTTGGATGTTTTTCGCCGCAAATGAACTCCATTGAGCACGCGGCCAGCTCGGAGAAGAAAGGCATGTCTCCACCTCATAATAGGAAGGAGAAGTGAGTCGGCCCCGCTCAACCAATCCAGCACGAAGGGGTTTGGCTTGAGAGAATGATCTGGGAGGTTCGCGAAGGTTCAAGGGTGGGGCTTATATAACCCGCGGGAGACGCCCCCACCTCAGATGAGCTACGGAGATAAGATACGGCAGAGGAGGAGTCCTGAAAAAAGCACGCGACGTCCCCACGGCGGCAAAAAGCAGGAGATTGAGGGAGAGAGATGCACAAAAGAGTCCACCGCAGCTTTTGAATGAACCAGCAGCTTTTGAACAAACCGCAGCTTTGAACCAACGGCAGGTTTAGCCACCGCAGCTTGGAGCGTCGACGGCGGTGACGGCAGTTGCGGCCAGGAAGCCACGTCGCCGTGCGGAGACGATTGGGGAGAGTCGGCGGCTGCTCAACTCGAGCCGGGATCACACCCACCACCCGCATCCTTCCAGCTCTGTGGACCACCTGAACCTCCTGATCCCTCCAGCCAATCCACCCTTCATTCCCCATTTGTGTGAGTCTGTCTTTTGTTTGTTCTGTCCTGGGTTAAGTAAGACTGTTTATAGGTAAGCTAAGGTGCACTGTGTCCGCTTCTTCTTCTTCTGTTTTTATTTTATTATCCTTCGTCCTCCTTGGTTTCTTTTAATTGTGTAAATATTAGTAATAAATTATATTTGTCCTTCATACCTTTTGTCTCCTTCTTCTTCACATCCTTCGTCTTAGTCTTTTACAAATTGAATACCTGTGGCACGATTTGGCCAAAGTTTCGGAATCGGGTTAGTGAATGCTAATGACTCGAACTTCGGGTTGCTAAAAACCGCTTGGCAACTAGACCATCTAAAACCGGGGTTGAGCGGGAGTCCCTCCCTTGCTTCACGGTCAGGAGTGGCACTCAGGTCCTTGGGACTTTTTGTAGACCAAATACCCTGGCTGCTCCCGACCGGAAGGAGCGTTGGGACCCCCAGGACTCACGTCAGTCAGTCGCGGACAAAGGGGATTCATCCCCCCTTCTTAAGGGGAAAAGGCCGACGTAGAGATCCGTAACATTTGGTGTCAGAAGTGGGATTCGAGGCCCGAACCAAATTTTTTAACATCTAAAAAAAATTTGGGCAAAATTTGGAGCGGCCGAGATTGTAATAACATCTAAATTCAAGTCGTGCCATGGATGGTCAAGGCGATCGGATGCTGGGAATTAGAAGGGTTAGGGGTAACCCAGGACCCCAGGGAAGAAGTGGGAATAGTGGAAGAGGAGAGCAAAGAAGGTGCGGTCGTGGGGGTTACAGGCACAAAAAATGGCGGCCTCCCGTACGTGACGGCGATAGCCGGACCCGCAGTGCCAATGGACTGGGGCCTTTTGATGATGCATTTCGGTGCCTCTCTGATGGGTGACAGTAAGGGATCCGATGCAATGATGGCTACCCAGGGGATAGACATGGGAAAAGTGAGGCACGAAGCAAGGTACAACCCGGAGGGATTTCAGGAGCAAATGAACGCCACGGCAAAAAGAATACAGGAAGACATTGACCGCGGGTTGAGCGAGCAGGTCCCAGGGGTGCACGAGGAGGTAAAGCAGGTCGAGAAGCGCTGGTTGAGCAAAGCGGAGAAAAGCGCGGGTAAAACGACGGGGATAGAGATCGCGACCCGGGGTATGGGGCAGCCGGCGACCGTTGAGGTCGAAGAGGGAATTTTATTAAAGCCAACGGTCGTCGAGGTGAATAAAGAAAAAGTGCTGGGAATTGAAATTGGAGAGACCGGGGGCTTAGAAAAGCACTCGCGGCAGGGAGGAATGGATTGTGCACAAAGTCTAAGTTCACATCCTGATGCCGTACTTGCTAATCCTTATAAAGATTTGCAGGTGCGCGTGGAGAAGAGAATCCCCCAGGTGAGTCATGCTGTGTATTGTGCGGGGAGATTTTGCAGGAGGATGTTTGGCGACAAAAGAATTTTCGTGCGATTGGGGTCAATATGGCACCCGGGCGTTGGTGAAGGGTCCCCTGTGAGTGGAAATGGCGCGCTTGTGAAAAAAAAGTGTGCGTCGGCGAGTGGGTGTGTTATAAAGTGTGGGGGTGATACCGAGTGCGAGCGAGAATGCACGTCGGGGTGTACGGAGTGTGACATGGAGAGTGAGTTGGTGGTGGCGCAAGTGCGAGAGGGCACATCGGAGCGCGAGTGTGAAACCGAGTGCGAGCAAGAATGCACGTCGGAGGGTCTGTGTGAAACAGAGTGTACGGAGTGTGACACGGAGAGGAAGGTGGTGGTGGAACGTGTGCGAGGAAGTACACCTGAGTTGGTTGTGGCGCGGGTGTGGGAGAGCCCATCGGAGCGCGTTCGTGGGTGGATGCAAGAGTGCACGCCCATGGTGAGTGTTACGGAGGACGTAACGGAGGAGAGGTGTGGAACGAAGTGTGCGAACGGCGAGTGTGCGCAAGACGGTGCACGAGGTGTGTTAAGGAAGTGTGCGAACGGCGAGTGTGCGCGAGAGGTGTGGTGTGTAACGGGGAGTGCGGTGGTGGAATGGACGGAGTGTGTGGGATGCACTGGAGACGCCGGGTTTTGTGAGTGTCAAAAGGGTCGCGTGTGCGTGTGGGCATGTGAGTAAGGCGTCGACGTTAACCGGGTTAGCAGTTAGGGCGACGGATAGCCGATGCGAGCACTCGGTGCGCGGTGCGCTTTGTTGGATGCTAGGCCCCGCACGGTCGAGTCCGGGCCTTGTCGGGCGAGGCGACCGGTCCGGTTCGGGGGCGGGTAAGAGGAAGCGGAACGGTGCCCCCTCGTGGGGACGGGGTTCCGACCGGGCGAGCCTCGGTCATCGGGCCCGCAAGGTGCCGCGCCGAGATGGTGCGTGGAATCTCGGCCCGACCAAGCCCCCCCCCCCCCCCAAACCGAATGCCGGACGGATTCAACCTGCAGGCGACCAAACCACCCGCGTTCATTGCTTGGCTGTGCGAAGCCGGGCTTTGAGAATGTAACGACGCACCGAGGCTCAATTTAATGGACGGTGATGATAGTGTTTTGGACCCGAAATTGAAAAGCAAAATTTGATGATTGGCAGATTGATGATTGGCAGAATGATTGGCGGATGATTGGAAAAATTTTGATTTGCAGGAATTGGATGAACAAAATTGATAGTGATAGTGAGAGATGCCCGATGTGGTGGGATGGCAACTCTGCCATCTCTCACAGCGGGGGCAAAGGAGCAATAGCTATGGGGTTGGCAGTGAAAACTAGCCCGGGAGGGTTAGGATAATGATAGGGATCTAGAGAAGATGACCATAGGTAACGGTAAGTTTAAGTAGCGACTTTTGGACAGGTAGTGGGGACATAGAGAGGGTAGTTGGATGATAATGACAAGGGAGCGCAATAATGTAAGGGGCGACGGGGAAGCGCGAGTTTTAGCAGGGCACCAGGTAGATTAGATGATGCCGTGTGAGTGAGTATTGATATCGAGCAAATGAGGAATTGCGGGGCAATGCTCGGGAGAGATGTGTGTGTGAGCGTGGGAAAATCTGGGTGCCTGAGGCAATGGTTTTGAGAATGGAAAGTGTATGGTGCAGTGCATGAGGATTGAGGAACGATTGTGGTTGTGCATTGTATTGAATGATTGAAGGAGCTTTGGAGGAAGGAGGGTGCAGGTGGCACCAGGTGAGATTGCACAGGTGTGCAACTGAACAGGTGGATGGAACAGTGTATGAGTGAGTGATGGTGATGTGTGTTGTGTTGACCAAATGGTCCAGGGAGGAAGGAGGGTGCAGGTAGCACCAGGAGTGATTGCACAGGTGTGCAACTACAGGAGGTATGGAGCATGGTTGTGTGGAATACATGGAGTGGGGAATACATGGAGTATGGAATGGATGGTATGGAGTGAGTATGGTGGAAACTGTGGAGTGGAGTGGATGGTGCGAAGTTGTGAATGGGGGAAAAGTGGACCCCCATCACGAATACCCGGGGAGGGTAGTTTAAGCGTTAGGTAGAGGGTACAGGTAAATTGTGGTTGGATATTGGCATCTGTGGTGCGTGTGGAAGAATGGAGTTTGCATGGGTGCATGAGTGACGTGGAAATGGCTGGGCGTGTGGCCTGTTAGTGTGTGTAGTTGGTTGAGCACTCCGCCACTGTTAGGATGTCGGCCAGGTGAGGCCGCAGGTGGGCTCTGGGAGCCGGTAGAGTTGTTGTGGATGGGGCCCGAGGATCCGGAGGACGGACCCGGGTAGCCCAGTGCCAGAGAGGGCACCGAGTGGGGTAAGCGCCAAGGAGGGCCTTCCCCAGTTAGATAGGTTAGGTCAAGGAGCTGGTAAGCTCGGAGGCAACTGCAGCAGTGGAGGTGTGCAGGTGGGTAGACCTGCTGGGAGAGCCACATGACCCAGCCCGGAAACCGTGCAAGGGCACAGGGAGCTGAACCGGGGGAGCGAGACCCCAAATTGAGGAAGCACCACAGTTTGGTCAATGGGAATTTGGTTCTTAAAACCACATAGAGTGTAAGAAGGCCAATGGTTTGGCAGGGAAAGACCCCGGGTAGTGTAAAGTGTACCAAAGTCATTTAGAGGATAGTTAGGATTAAGAATCTCCTCGCGCCATCGACATCCACTCACCGGAGGAGATGACGCTACTCCGCACCATGCCATGTTTTGTTATTTTTGTGCGAATGTTTTGGATTGTGAGATGCATCATGACGTGGGTGTGACATTGTGCTTTGTGTTCCATCTCTCCCTCCTTATGAGGATTGATGATGAATTGGTGATGGCAAATTTTGGTTACAGGGATTGTGGGGACGAATTTGGCATTAGGAGAAATATGGGGGAGACGTGACAGTAGTGACAAATTTGTAAATGTGTAGAGTTTTGTAAATATGGGGTAAGGGCAAGGGTAGAGTAGGTAACAGGGGGGGTGACGTACGGTAGGGACGAGCTTTTCTCCGCTCAGTCTCCAAACGCACCTCACCTTGCATTGCCTTGTTTGATGTGTACCCTTGGGACCCTACCCCTCGCTCACCTGTCTTCTTCCCCCCCCCCCTTGTCTCCCACCCGAGGACTGTGCACCACTGGGCGCCGAGGGGAGCGTGCGGGAGTCCGCCAGTGTGTGCCCTAAACTCCCGCAACCAGCTGTGTGCATCGATGCACCACTGTATGGACCACATGTCTGTGACTGAGCACCACTCATGGACCACATGGGTTGGGGCGTGGCCCCTCTGCTGGAACCGGCCATGATGGCCCGAGATCTTGCTGGCGGACCTTGGTCACAGGGCACCTATGCCCACAGGTGAACCCCCTAGTCGGCCCTGTGGGCCATAAATAAAAAATGGACACGTTTTGTGCAAGTTTATTTCCAGCAAATAGGCAGCCAGCAAAGAAGTTGACAACATCTGGAAGAGCATTAGCCAGCAGAGGGAGCCGAAGAGGAAGACCAGCACCAGGGTTTGTTGGGTTTATTTTTATTGTTGACCTGTGGTGACTGTGCACCGATTGGTGCTTGATGGTGTTTTGGTGCATTTTGGTACTTTCTGGTGCGTCGATGCAGCACAGGCTGTCTCCCCCCCCCCCCCCCCACAAAAGAACAATCACAGGTCCTGGGTTGCGTTTTGTACATAAAAGTAGAGTAATTGTAAATAATGCTCCCCCATCGTTCATGTTGTAGTTTGAAAACCATTCCGCAATTCGGTTAGCTGTGGGCGTGAGTCTGTTAGGCAGGGTGCAATGGAACAGCGGGACATATTTATTTATGTTTTTAAACTGTCACACTCAGGGTCAGGTTAAATGTAGAGAGAACTACACCTACGTGTCACACTAAAAGTAAAGTTTTATAGGCCCGAGGACGGGCCTGAAGGAAGGAGGGTGCAGTGTAACGAATTTGAGAAAGTATAAAGAATGTGAGAATTATGGTTTTGTTGTGTGGAAATGTTGCCCTCCGTAATGTAAAGAAAGGTCGAAGCTCGTCCTCTTAGTTAATTCCATAAACATACACGCAGGGCACCATATATCCTTTAGTTATTCCCTTATTCTATGTAGTTTAAGGCTGTGTTTCCCAATAGTTTGACTCTCCATTGCACCGAATTAAATAAGAGTAGGTCCCATCTACAAAGTGTCAGGTTTGGATTGTTTTCGCCGCAAATGAACTCCATTGAGCACGCGGCCAGCTCAGAGAAGAAAGGCGTATCTCCACCTCGTAATAGGAAGGAGGAGTGAGTCAGCCCCGCTCAACCAATCCAGCACGAAGGGGTTTGGCTTGAGAGGGCAGAGAGAGAACGATCTGGGAGGTTCGCGAAGGTTCAAGGGTGGGGCTTATATAACCCGTGGGAGACGCCCCCACCTCAGATGAGCTACGGAGATAAGATACGGCAGAGGAGGAGTCCTGAAAAAAGCACGCGACGTCCCCACGGTGGCAAAAAGCAGGAGATTGAGGGAGAGAGATGCACAAAAGAGTCCACCGCAGCTTTTGAACGAATCAGCAGCTTTTGAACAAACCGCAGCTTTGAACCAACGGCAGGTTTAGCCACCGCAGCTTGGGGCGTCGACGGCGGTGACGGCAGTTGCGGCCAGGAAGCCACGTCGCCATGCGGACACGATTGGGGAGAGTCGGCGGCTGCTCAACTCGAGCCGGGATCACACCCACCACCCGCATCCTTCCAGCTCTGTGGACCACCTGAACCTTCTGATCCCTCCAGCCAATCCACCCTTCATTCCCCATTCGTGTGAGTCTGTCTTTTGTTTGTTCTGTCCTGGGTTAAGTAAGACCGTTCATAGGTAAGTTAAGGTGCCCTGTGTCCGCTTCTTCTTCTTCTGTTTTTATTTTATTATCCTTCGTCCTCATTGGTTTCTTTTAATTGTGCAAATATAAGTAATAAATTATATTTGTCCTTCATACCTTTTGTCTCCTTCTTCACATCCTTCGTCTTAGTCTTTTACAAATTGAATACCTGTGGCACGATTTGGCCAACGTTTCGGAATCGGGTTAGTGAATGCTAATGACTCGAACTTCGGGTTGCTAAAAACCGCTCGGCAACTAGACCATCTAAAACCGGGGTTGAGCGGGAGTCCCTCCCTTGCTTCACGGTCAGGAGTGGCACTCAGGTCCTTGGGACTTTTTGTAGACCAAATACCCTGGCTGCTCCCGACCGGAAGGAGCGTTGGGATCCCCAGGACTCACGTCGGTCAGTCACGGACAAGGGGACTCATCCCCCTTTCTTAAGGGGAAAAGGCCGACGTAGAGATCCGTAACAATATATATATATATATATATATATATATATATATATATATATATATATATATATATATATATATATATATATATATTGTTACAGATACGACTTTGATGGTATGGTGGGCCGAGCGGGATGGCCGCCGTATCCGTACAAGTTACCCCGATTGCACCCGGGGTTGACTAATCGCGCTATGCTGGCTCAATAAGAAAAAGAAGACACCCGGCTGGATTACAATCACACAATACGACACCAGGGATACGGTTCTCAAAGGTTGTTATTACAATTGCGGAAGGTTTAGATTACAGGGACAAGAGGGAAACATAGGAAGGTGGGCACTTAAACACACTTATATTAACCCTAGACAGACCACAGATAAACGGGACAACGCTGACTCACACGGGGTTTGATGGCCAGGAAAGCGGGTAGCGATCGCTCCAGGTGCACCTGTGCTCAGGGCAGGATCACGTACGGTGGTGTCCAGAGATGCGTGAAGGTATCACAGCGCTTGTGGGTCGCGACTTTGGTCTCAAGCTGGGGAGGTCGCTCAGCGCTCGGGAGGGTGGCGTCTTTTCCTTCCAAGCTCGGGGCGCATCTCACGTCACGTCCGGCGCGGGGCCGCGTATATCCGGCGGGGAGTGACACGCCCTCGGCTCGTTAGCGCCGCCCCAGATGGCATCGGCCCATGGCTTCTCATTGGGTGCGGGGGTTACCGGCTCCGCCCTTGACGAGGGGCCGACAGGGAGCCCCTTCGTGGTAACCCCGTGGAGCGCGTGGTCAATGGCGGCTAACCGAGCCGGAAGGAGGACGCCCACTCCCCATGCCGTCACCGCGCCGCCCCCCTCTTTTGTTGTTGTTGTTGTAGTTGGCGCTTCTTCATGGGGAAGAGATGCGGAGAGGTATGGGGAGGTCCTAAACTTCCTAACAGGTGCCATATAATCACATTCTGGTGCAACGAAGAGTCATAATTAATGGAAACAAGTCCTTAACTGACATAGATTAAGAATAACTAGCAAGATGTCCTATAATTGTCTACGTGTGGTGCGGGGGACCTGGGCACGACATTTAATGGGGGGATGAAGGGGAAGATCGGCTCTAATGGGTGTTGTTTACAGACAATGGGACTAGGGAATGGGGTAAGGGAGAGTTGGGGAGTATCGGAGAAAATAGGGGAATATTTACAAGCGGATATGGAGGCCAAATTCCATATTCGCAACATTGCACCCTTCTCTACCCTCGGGGCGTCCCGACCCGATAAATTTTTACCTACTTTAGTGTGGCACGCAATGTAGTTCCCTCTACTATTAACTCTACCCTGAGTGCGACAGTTTTACAGATATTCACAAATGAGTAAATATGTCCCCCTGCGACGTTGCACCCTTCTCCTCACAGAAACACACCCACAGGATAACCGAATCCGGAAAGAATTCTCAAACTAAACATACAGCCGGTAGGGAGCATTATTTACAAGACTACGCTGCTATTTACACTACGATCCAGGACCTGTTTTTGGAGGAACACATGCAGATGTTATGCATAGAGAGAGCGCGCTTGCCAACATCGATACACCAACCCACGAGTGCTCTGTGGCCGACGGCCTTTAATAACGTGCAGAGCACCCTTTCCGAGCATCAACAGCACCACCCCACCACCAATCGGTGCAGTCACCATTGTTCAATGAAATAAAAATAACTTCAACAACCCCTAACCCTGCAGGTGTCTCTTGCTCTTCTTGTGGTGCACTTGGTGGTATTAACTATTAGTGGTTCACCTGTATGGCATAGGTGCCACGTTGATCCATAGGTCCATCCCCGGGTGGTGCTTGGCCGCAAACGAACTGCGGTCCATTGTGGGTGGCCACAAACATTGCGGTCCATATGGTGTACCGATCCAGGCAGCGAACAGCGAAAGTGCAGGCCCACAACTGCGTCGCCAGCACCTCTCTCTCCTCTCTCTCTACCCCAAAGCCAGATCCTCGGAGGTGGGAGACAACAGAAGAAACAAGTGAGTAAGGTGGTAAGGGCGCAAAAGTGCACGCAATGTAAGGTGATGCACACTGGGGGCACATGGGAACCAGGTGAGACAGGTACGTTCCTATCGTACGCCCCCCCCACCAGGTAACCTACATGGCCCCTCCCTTACCCCTTACTGTATCCACAAAACTCAACACTACCCATAAACATCTATTTTACAAATCAACAAACATCCCTACTGTCTTCCCCGTTCCTCCCATAAACCAAATTTGTCTTCTCTCCCTCCTAACCAATCAAATTTGCCATTTTCAACTCTCATCAAAATTTGCCATTTTCAACTCAACATCAAAATTTGCCATTACCAATTCATCATCAGTCCCTCCTAGGGAGGGAGAGATGGAATCACCCCAATGTCTCATCCACGTCGTGATGCGTCTCACAAATCCTCACAGCAATTCTCATTTCCTGCACAAAACAAAGAAAACACAGGTGTGGAGTCATCATCATCACCACAGGCAAGTGGCTGCGTATGGTGCGACAGGTTCATCAATCCTAACTATTTCCTAAATGACTTTAACAACTTTACACCACCCGGGGCCTTTCTCCGGCCAAACCATTGGCCCTCTTACACTATGGGTTCTAAAAACCAATTCCCATTGGCCAAACTGTGGTGCTCTTCAATTTGGGGTCTCACTCCCCCGATTCATCTCCCGGTGCCCTCGCACAATTTCTGGGCTGCGGCGTGTACCTCTCCCAGTGGGTCTACCCACCTGCACACCTCCACCACTGCAGTTGCCTCCGAGCTTACCTGCTCCTTGCCCTAACCTAACTACCTGGGGAAGGCCCTCTGGCACTCTCCCCACTCGGTGCCCTCTCTGGCACTGGGCTACCCGGGTCCATCCTCCGGATCCTCGGGCCCCATCCACAACTCTACCGGCTCCCAGAGCCCACCTGCGGCCTCACCTGGCCGACATCCTCACAGTGGTGGAGTGCCCAACCAACTACACACACTAACAGGCTACACGCCCAGCCATTTCCACAACACTAATGCACCCATTCACAACACCATTCTGCAACCGCACCACAAATGCCAATATTCAACCACAATTTACCTGCACCCTCTACCTAACACTTACACTACCCGCCCCGGGTGCTCGTGAAAGGGGGTCCACTCTTCCCCCATCCACACCTTCGCACCATGCACACCACTCCGTACCACTTACTCCAACTCTCTCCACACACCTGTACTTGCACACCTGTGCTCTCACACCTGGTGCCACCTGCACCCTTCTCTCCCCAAGCGCATTCGCGCTGATCCACACACTCACTACTCATACACTGCTCCACACACCTGTCCAGTTGCACACCTGTGCAATCACACCTGTTCAATTCTCACAAACACGGCATCATCTCAGCTAACTACTCCCTTCTGAAACTTGCGCTTCCCAGTCGTCCCTTTAAACTATTGCGCTCCCTCGTCATTATCATCCATACTAATCTACCTGCGTCCCCACTACAGGTATCAGTCACTAACTAATCTTAACGTTACCTAATGTCATCTTCTAGATCCCTACACACCATATCCTAACCCACCCGGGCTAGTTTTCACTGCCATACACCCCATAATCTATTGCTCCTTTGCCCCACACATGGGAAGGATGGTGGTTTTGCCATCCCACCACATCGGGGGTCTCTCACTATCAATTTTGCACGTCAAATTTCAACAAATTAAAAATTTGCCAATCACTGCCCATCATCTGCCAATCACTACTGCCAATCCCTTGCCAATCATCAAATTTTGTTTTTCTCTAATTTTGGGTCCAAAACACTAACCTCATCACCCAGTCGACTCACTAATACCTCTTGGTGCGCCAATCCCTGTCCAAAGCCCGGCTTCGTAAAGCCAAGCCATGAATGCTGGTTGTTCTGTGCCAGCGGCTGGGTGCGTCCCGCATTCGGTGCAGGGAAGGAGGTTTACCCGGGCCGAGATCCCACGCACCATCTCGGCACGGAGCCATCCAATGCCCCGATCTCGACCTGCCGGCACGTCTCACCAAAAAGTGGTCGCCATGACGACCCTTTCTATCGGGCTGCCCGCTCCGCCTAGTGGAGCCTGGACGCGGCCGTTCAAAGCGAGGCCCGGCACGCACCGAGGGCCTGCTTCGGCTAAAAGTCGCTCTAACCTCTAACCCGTGTAACGTCGATGCTTCACCTGGACGCTTACACCCCGCAGCCCGTTCCTTGCTCACACATCCAGCTGTGCCCATGCTCCTCGTACCCTTCCTTACACACCCAGGTACACTCATTCCACTCACAGCCTTGGTCACACACCTGACCACCGAACACTTTGGCACACATTCGTCGCTCGCACACCTCACCAATACACCTCTTCGCGCCCCCTCCTCGGTCACCTCCTCTGTGACAATCACAGGTGTGCCCTCATTCGCACACCCATCCACGTGCCTCACCACCAACTCCAGCGTGCATTCCCACTCACGCTCTACCATTCCAGGTGTGCATCCTTCCATCCCAGGTGTACATCCTCGCTCACCTGTCACAACTAACTCACGCTCCATGTCACTCTCACTACTTTCACCTCCATTCCTGACAGCGCACTCACCCTTACTCTTGACAGCACACTCTTTCCCCATGCACCTGTCCGTCACACACCTTTCTCGCGCACACTCTCCCGTTACACCCTCTGTAACACTCACCACAGGTGGACACTCTTCCTTACTTCTGACAGCGCACTCTTTCCTCATGCACCTGTCCGTCACACACCTTTCTCGCGCACACTCTCCCGTTACACCCTCTGTAACACTCACCACACCGCGCTTCCACGTGCTCCCTCGCACACGCGCTACGACCGACTCACTCTCGCCAGCACACTCACTCCTTGGCACGCACTTTTTCCTCACACACCCCAGAGTCGGATTTTCTCGCACACCTCCTTTTTCGCACACCAGACCTGTCGCACACTTCACCAACGGCCTCTCACGAACACCCGGGTCCATCTCGACCCCCAAGCTCCTTAAATCCCCTGGCGCATCATACGCACGACCATATTGGTCACCACTTACACCGGGTCCTCTTCCTCTTCGCTTCTCCTCCATCACCTGCGAATCCCTCATCCGGTTAATGAGCACATCATCACGATCCAAACACAGACTTTGGACCAATTCTTTTATCTCCTCTTTTATCTCTTTCTTATCCCCTCTCCGTCGCTTCTTAATTTCGCTCATCCCTTCTTCCACTTCTTCTAATTTGTGCTTCACTTCTTTTATTCCCCGGTACGTCTCCTCCAGCTCGTCCTCCAAGGCTACCTTGACCGTTTCCATGTGCGTCCTCACCTGCCGGTCCTTCGTCTCCATTACCTCTACCACCTCGTCCAACCTCGTTGTCAGTCCCTCACGTACCATCTGACATTGCCTCTGTGTCGCTATCAAGTCGTTTTTAATTTCTTTTTGTGTCGCCTTTAAACCTCCTAATACCGCAGTGTTCCTTTGAACCTGCTCCACTAACTCCGTCTGTCCCACCGTCAGCTGCTCCACCTCCTGCGTCAGGTCCTCTATGCCCCCTTGTAACTTTACAGTCCCCTTTCTCACCTCCTTCTCCATGTGCTCCTTACAGTGCCTCACCTCCTCGCGCACTCCTCCGACCTCCTCACCCACTCCTCTTCTGATCTCCTCTCCCATCACTTGCATCTCCTGCCCAGATGCCACCCTCATCTGCTCCATTTCCTCCCTGTGAGCATCCAGTTTGGTTTCTACCCCCATTCTGACCCCCTCTATCTGCTGCTCCATTTGTTTAACTTCCCTTTCCGCTTGGTCCCTCATGTCCCTCAATTTGCCTTCCATACTGTTTTCTAACCCCTCTAACCCATTTTTCACTCCCTCTATCTGATTCTCCTGGGCAGCCATTCTATTTTCTACCCCCATTAACCCATTTTTCACTTCTTTTATCCCGTTGTCTAACCCCTCAAAATTATTGTCTAACTTCCCAAATTTCTTGTCTAACTCCTCAAAATTATTGTCTAACCCCTCACTGGTACCCCTCGCTTCGTCCCTCATTACCCCCATTTGCTCACTCTGAGCCCTCGCTTCGTCCCTTATTACCCCCATTTGGCCCTCCAATCGCTCACCCTGAGCATCCATCCGGTTCCCCATTTGTCCCATTTTGGCTTCTAGCCTGTCCATAAGGGCCCCCATTTGCAGGAGGAAAAGGTTCGGATCCACCAGGGGCGCTGTCACGGTCGCCGGCGCGGTGACCAGCGAGGCGCCATTTTGCGCGCCTGCTACCCTCGCTGTTTCGCTCTCCTCACGTCCCTCATTTTGGTCCTGGATCGACCCTACCTCACTCTCCCCTACCGGACCCCAGCCGTCTTGATCCGCCATAGCGCGACTTGCAAAATTCGAGTTTCGTAAAACAAAACAAATTTCGGCCGCTCCAAATTTTGACCAAATTTTTTTTTTTCCTCTATTCGTTTTTTTTTTTTCCAAATTTGGTCGGGCCTCGAATCCCACTCCTGACACCAATTGTTACAGATACGACTTTGATGGTATGGTGGGCCGAGCGGGATGGCCGCCGTATCCGTACAAGTTACCCCGATTGCACCCGGGGTTGACTAATCGCGCTATGCTGGCTCAATAAGAAAAAGAAGACACCCGGCTGGATTACAATCACACAATACGACACCAGGGATACGGTTCTCAAAGGTTGTTATTACAATTGCGGAAGGTTTAGATTACAGGGACAAGAGGGAAACATAGGAAGGTGGGCACTTAAACACACTTATATTAACCCTAGACAGACCACAGATAAACGGGACAACGCTGACTCACACGGGGTTTGATGGCCAGGAAAGCGGGGGGTAGCGATCGCTCCAGGTGCACCTGTGCTCAGGGCAGGATCACGTACGGTGGTGTCCAGAGATGCGTGAAGGTATCACAGCGCTTGTGGGTCGCGACTTTGGTCTCAAGCTGGGGAGGTCGCTCAGCGCTCGGGAGGGTGGCGTCTTTTCCTTCCAAGCTCGGGGCGCATCTCACGTCACGTCCGGCGCGGGGCCGCGTATATCCGGCGGGGAGTGACACGCCCTCGGCTCGTTAGCGCCGCCCCAGATGGCATCGGCCCATGGCTTCTCATTGGGTGCGGGGGTTACCGGCTCCGCCCTTGACGAGGGGCCGACAGGGAGCCCCTTCGTGGTAACCCCGTGGAGCGCGTGGTCAATGGCGGCTAACCGAGCCGGAAGGAGGACGCCCACTCCCCATGCCGTCACCGCGCCGCCCCCCTCTTTTGTTGTTGTTGTTGTAGTTGGCGCTTCTTCATGGGGAAGAGATGCGGAGAGGTATGGGGAGGTCCTAAACTTCCTAACAGGTGCCATATAATCACATTCTGGTGCAACGAAGAGTCATAATTAATGGAAACAAGTCCTTAACTGACATAGATTAAGAATAACTAGCAAGATGTCCTATAATTGTCTACGTGTGGTGCGGGGGACCTGGGCACGACATTTAATGGGGGGATGAAGGGGAAGATCGGCTCTAATGGGTGTTGTTTACAGACAATGGGACTAGGGAATGGGGTAAGGGAGAGTTGGGGAGTATCGGAGAAAATAGGGGAATATTTACAAGCGGATATGGAGGCCAAATTCCATATTCGCAACAATATATATATATATATATATATATATACAGTGGAACCTTGACTTACGAGTGCCCCAACTTACGAGTTTTTCGAGATACGAGCCGTCGCTCGGGCGGTTTATTGCTTTGAGATGCGAGCCGAGATCCGAGTTACGAGCTTTCGCCACCCGGTCACGTGGTTATCTTGCCGTGCACGTACAGTACGTATCTCTGTCGTATAGCGCTGCATTTTTTTTTTCGCATTTTGGTTATTTCGAGTTCACGCCGCCAGGTGGGTTCTGGTCACGTGGTTATCTTGCCGTGCACGTACAGTACGTATCTCTGTCGTATAGCGCTGCATTTTTTTTTCACATTTTGGTTATTTCGAGTTCACGCCGCCAGGTGGGTTCTGGTCACGTGGTTATCTTGCCGTGCAAGTACAGTACGTATCTCTGTCGTATAGCGCTGCATTTTTTTTTTCGCATTTTGGTTATTTCGAGTTCACGCCGCCAGGTGGGTTCTGGTCACGTGGTTATCTTGCCGTGCAAGTACAGTACGTATCTCTGTCGTATAGCGCTGCATTTTTTTTTTCGCATTTTGGTTATTTCGAGTTCACGCCGCCAGGTGGGTTCTGGTCACGTGGTTATCTTGCCGTGCAAGTACAGTACGTATCTCTGTCGTACAGCGCTGCATTTTTTTTTTCGCATTTTGGTTATTTCGGAAAATTTCTTAGTTTTAACCATGGGGCCTAAGAAAGTGAGTGGCAAGTGCAGTGCTGAGAAGAAGAAGAGGATGATGTGCTTGGATATAAAACACGCAATCGTCGAAAAACATGAGCGAGGTGTCGAGGAGGACGTATATAACGGCAGAGGAGAAGAGCATGCCAGGCCACAACTTGTTCAGAATGCCGGCGATAGCTCGCCTTCTCTTTGTGGAAAACACGGTGAGATCCTTAACATCCAACAACTAATGGGACGCAAACGGGGCGCCCAGTTTAGCGGTACACACATTGATGAATCACCCTGCCTGTGATTCACCCATGACAGGTTATAGCTGGGTCGGGATTCAAACCCAGGCTGGACAGTTTAGACTTTAGAGTCAAGTGTGCGTACCTCCAGTCCAGGCCATCCTGCCAACTTGTATGCTGCATACAGGTGAAATATAAAGCGCGAGATATTTTTATATATACTGTATATTTAAAAAAAAATTGGTGTGGTTTTTGGCGGGCTGGAACGGATTAATAGCATTTCAATGGGGAAATTTGATTTGAGATACGAGCAATTTGAGTTACGAGCTCGGTCACGGAACGAATTAAACTCGTAAGTCAAGGTTCCACTGTATATATATATATATATATATATATATATATATATATATATATATATATATATATATATATATATATATATATATATATATATATATATAAATATATATATATATAAATATATATAAATATATATAAATATATATAAATATATATAAATATATATAAATATATATAAATATATATAAATATATATAAATATATATAAATATATATAAATATATATAAATATATATAAATATATATAAATATATATAAATATATATAAATATATATAAATATATATATATATATATATATATATATATATATGTATATATATATATTCGGGAGATTGAATAAGACGCGGACATAGCTTCAGGACTTCGATCTTTAATTCGACAAGCTTTCGACCAACAAAGGTCTTCTTCTGAGTCTACAAAAACATCCGGCATGTATATCAGTCAAGTATGTATAGTGTAATGGTCCCTGGTGTTGGGCTAGCGGCTAGGGTGCCGGCTTAGGATCCTGGGATCCTGGGTTCGAATCCCGGTCAATCGCTGAATTAACGCCAGGGGGGTTGACTCAGCCTGTCATCCTTCCGAGGTCGGCAAATTGAGTACCAGTTCACTGGTAATTCCCTACTTGTCGTTAAAGGCGGCAAAAAGGGTTGGCGTCAGGAAGGGCATCCGGCCGTAAAACATTGCTTCAAAAAGGGGACCGAAAAACAACAACAACCACAGTTCCCGAAAAAGGCCAACCCCTGCTTGCGGGGAAAAATGGCCTCTAAAGGTGTTTTTGTTTTGTTTTTTTTATGTATAGTGTAATGTGTGTAAGATGTGTGATATGTGTAGAAAATGCATACAAAAGGAAGAGCCACGCCAAAGCTCACTCACCGGCCCCAAGTTCAACGGAAGTGAAGTGCACCTTACAGTTACCGTTTGCGTTACAGTTCCGGTGCACGTGCATATACAAATATCGATACATACATACATAAACACACAAGCATATATTCATATACCATTTATATTCATATAATATATTTATATATTTATATAAATGACATATAAAGGTAGAATGAATGAATGGGTGAATGAATGAATGAATGGGTTACGGTTAACAATTTGATTGGGTTGATGTAGGAACATGCTTTAATCATCAAAATTTATGCCATGAGGGATTTTTGCCCGAAGTTTATGTATCCAAAAGGACTCACGTTTCAGAATCGTGGTGTGTGATCGATTTGTGATTGATTCAATGGCAGAGATTTGAATGTCATTTATAGAGTGATCCGGTTGATTAAAGTGTATCGTGTAAGGTAGAGATTTGCCCTGACTGGTGTGGAAGTTATTGATTTCTGACCGGGTGTTATTAAATCGTGTGTAGAGTGTATTCTCAGTTTTTCCAACATATTGTTTGTTGCACTTTTGCAAGTGATTAGGTATATGACCCATGTAGATTTGCAGTTCATATAGGAGGTGATGGGGAATTTTTGTCCATTGCTAGAACGACAGAATTTGTTTCCTTCTAGTAAATGCTTGTGAATAATACATTTGTGAATAATAAATCTACATGGGTCATATACCTAATCACTTGCCAAAAGTGCAACAAACAACATGTTGGAAAAACTGAGAATATACTCTACACGATTTAATAACACCCGGTCAGAAATCAATAACTTCCACACCAGTCAGGGCAAATCTCTACCTTACACGATACACTTTAATCAACCGGATCTCACTATAAATGACATTCAAATCTCTGCCATTGAATCAATCACAAATCGATCACACACCACGATTCTGAAACGTGAGTCCTTTTGGATACATAAACCTCGGACAAAAATCCCTCATGGCATAAATTTTGATGATTAAAGCATGTTCCTACATCAACCCAATCAAATTGTTAACCGTAACGCATTCATTCATTCATTCATTCACCCATTCATTCATTCTACCGTTATATGTCATTTATATAAATATATTATATGAATATAAATGGTATATGAATATATGCTTGTGTGTTTATGTTTGCATGTATCTATATTTGATATGCACGTGCACCGGAACTGTAACGCAAACGGTAACTGTAAGGTGCGCTTCACTTCCGTTGAACTTGGGGCCGGTGAGTGAGCTTTGGCGTGGCTCTTCCTTTTGTATGCATTTTCTACACATATCACACATCTTACACACATATCACGATACATACTTGACTGATATACATGCCTGCTGTTTTTGTAGACTCAGAGAAGACCTTTGTTGGTCGAAAGCTTGTCGAATTAAAGATCGAAGTCCTGAAGCTACGTCCGCGTCTTATTCAATCTCCCGATTATATATTCAATGCAAATGAGACGCCCTGCTCGTACTGTGGAGTTTCTACTATTTCTCACAGTTTATATATACATATATATATACATATATATATATATATATATATATATATATATATATATATATATATACATACACACGCGCATATATATACACTGCGCATCGTAAGAGGCGACCAAGGGTTGGCGTCAGGAAGGGCATCCGGGAATCCGGGCATAAAAAAAAAAACATTGCCTCAAACAGGGAACCATGATTGTCATGGGGCCCGCAAGGCTAACCCCCGCTCTAGCGGGGAAAAATGGCCTTAAAACGATCATTCATATTCATTCATTCATACCACACACAAGTTCAAAACACACCTGGTCACAAGTGTGCCGCACTGACCGGGTCCTCAGTCGAGGTCCTCAGCATCATCCCGTTTCGGCCCTTCAACCTCGATACGGTCAGCTAAGGTGGGCCAGCAGGGGCACATCCATATGCAGCAACTACACCTGGATGCGTACATACCCCCACCCCCAGCCAGTGCGAACGCAGACTACAACAACAACACTACCGCATCCAGAATCCACAGCACCAAACAAACATGGTGGAACACTCAAAC
The DNA here is from genome assembly GCF_964187855.1 of Myxine glutinosa. Classification (NCBI taxonomy): domain Eukaryota; kingdom Metazoa; phylum Chordata; class Myxini; order Myxiniformes; family Myxinidae; genus Myxine; species Myxine glutinosa. The sequence goes on from NC_136268.1 coordinate 89,245,396, forward strand.
ACCCACCTTTATACCCTTCACCACACCAACAAAACACACCAGATCATTCATACACACATACACACCCATACACACATACACACACACACACACACACACACACACACACACACACACACACACACACACACACACACACACACACACACACACACACACACACACACACCAACCAACCACCTACCCTTAAAACATACACCACTCAACATACAAAAACACACACTCATGCAAAAATTCATTCATGCAAAAACACACACCCTTACCCACTCACTCATATACACAAAATAAGAAATAATAATAGTAACAAAAAAAAACAAAAATAAAACCCACACACAACCAACCTACACCATTCGACGTGCCTCCATAAACTTCCTCCATATCCAAAATGAGCCTTTCAAGGCAACCTGGGCCACCTTGTCACACATCCTCTTTCTTTCTGTCCCACACTCTCCCAGCCTAGCAAGAAATGCAGAAAAGGAATTGCCAATACACCCTCTACACCCCACCTCAAATGGCTGACACGAAACTCGCCAACCCTTCTCCCGGCACTCTGCCTCCAGCTCACTGTACTTTCCTCTCTTCCTCTCGTGCACCTCCTCCATGTTCTCTTCCCAAGGTACCGACAATTCCCCTAATATGACCTGTCTTGTTGCACCTGACCAAATGACAATGTCAGGCCGCAACCTTGTCACACAGATCTCCTCTGGGAATACCAATTGTGGCTTTAGGTCTGCCACCACCTGCCAATCACAAGCATCTGACAGCCCTCTTGCTTTCCACCTCCTCCTCTTTGCATCTCTTACCTCTTGGCCCTCTTTGCCAAACCACACCTCTCCCCCATCAGTCTCCTTCTCCACTCTTCTTTCTCTCGACCTCAGCACCTCTTGTTGCACCATCTGCACCACCACCGTCAGCACCTGATCATGTCGCCACCTGTATTGTCCTGCTGCCAATGCTACTGAACATGGATAATTACTACTTTAATTAATTACTACTTTTTAGGGTGGTATATATATATATATATATATATATGTATATATATATATATATATATATGTATATATATATATATATATATATATATATATATATATATATATATATATATATATATATATATATATATATATATATATATATATATATATATATATATATATATATATATACAGTGGAACCTTGACTTACGAGTTTAATTCGTTCTGTGACCGAGCTCGTAACTCAAATTGCTCGTTTCTCAAATCAAATTTCCCCATTAAAATGCATTGAAATGCTATTAATCCGTTCCAGCCCGCCAAAAACCACACCAATTTTTTTTAAAATATACAGTATATATAAAAATATCTCGCGCTTTATATTTCACCTGTATGCAGCATACAAGTTGGCAGGATGGCCTGGACTGGAGGTACGCACACTTGACTCTAAAGTCTAAACTGTCCAGCCTGGGTTTGAATCCCGACCCAGCTATAACCTGTCATGGGTGAATCACAGGCAGGGTGATTCATCAATGTGTGTACCGCTAAACTGGGCGCCCCGTTTGCGTCCCATTAGTTGTTGGATGTTAAGGATCTCACCGTGTTTTCCACAAAGAGAAGGCGAGCTATCGCCGGCACTCTGAACAAGTTGTGGTCTGGCATGCTCTTCTCCTCTGCCGTTATATACGTCCTCCTCGGCACCTCGCTCATGTTTTTCGACGATTGCGTGTTTTATATCCAAGCACAAGTTTTATATAAAACACGACGATTGCATGTTTTATATCCACAAGTTGTGGCCTGGCATGCTCTTCTCCTCTGCCGTTATATACGTCCTCCTCGACACCTCGCTCATGTTTTTCGACGATTGCGTGTTTTATATCCAAGCACATCATCCTCTTCTTCTTCTCAGTACCGTGTTTTCCACAAAGAGAAGGCGAGCTATCGCCAGCACTCTGAACAAGTTGACGGCAGAGATACTGTACTTGCACGGCAAGATAACCACGTGACCGGAACCCACCTGGCGGCGTAAACTCAAAATAACCAACATGCGAAAACAAAAATGCAGCGCTATACGACAGAGATACTGTACTTGCACGGCAAGATAACCACGTGACCAGAACCCACCTGGCGGCGTAAACTCAAAATAACCAACATGCGAAAACAAAAATGCAGCGCTATACGACAGAGATACTGTACTTGCACGGCAAGATAACCACGTGACCAGAACCCACCTGGCGGCGTAAACTCAAAATAACCAACATGCGAAAACAAAAATGCAGCGCTATACGTCAGAGATACTGTACTTGCACGGCAAGATAACCACGTGACCAGAACCCACCTGGCGGCGTAAACTCAAAATAACCAACATGCGAAAACAAAAATGCAGCGCTATACGACAGAGATACTGTACTTGCACGGCAAGATAACCACGTGACCGGGTGGCGAAAGCTCGTAACTCAGATCTCGGCTCGCATCTCAAAGCAATAAACCGCCCGAGCGACGGCTCGTATCTCGAAAAACTCGTAAGTTGGGGCACTCGTAAGTCAAGGTTCCACTGTATATATATATATATATATATATATATATATATATATATATATATATATATATATATATATATATATATATATATATTAGGGTGGTCCAAAAATTTGAAGATTGGATGTTCATTTCTCCACAAGCCTGCCCCTATTCCTATTGAAGAAAGTAGTTTGTGGTGAAAATTTGAGCTTGATTGGACAATATTTAGAGGCTGCTCAAAATGCTGACAAATTTTAATGAATAATAAGATACAGAATTTTTAGCATCATACATCAATTCATCGATAATTATCTATTTTCAATTACTCAAAATTATTTATTATTGTTGGCTTGCACTTGTCTTCAATGGTATGACCAAGAGATTGTGCAAAAGCACTGGCCGCAAACATAGCACGCCGATCTGAGAGATTTACTCTGTCCAGAGTTGCCACTATTCCTGGAGTGATCACCTTGATGGGAGCCTTTTTCGCCTGTTTGGTAGAAGATGGACCTTGGAGTTTGAATTAATTGTCCCCTGAATCGGAGCTTTCAATCTCAGACTCATCATCATCATCAACCACAGCCGATGTTGATGGAACAGATTGCATTGCTGTTAGGGTCTCAGCAGCCTGTTTCTTCTTTCTTTTATCTTCATTCTCAAGCCTGATACGCTTTCTGTTCTCCTTCACTGCCAGAGTGTTGTCCACAGATCCAAAACGTGAACTTGAGGGATCCTCATGCTGCATGCTAAGGAATGCTTTGTCTTCTTCATTCATCATTTTCTCAAGCGCATCATTTGGTGAGATATCGAAGAGGGATTGAAGATCATCTTTGATCATCTGCTCCTTCACTCTATAGTTTTTGAATGTCTTGGTTCTATTTTTCTTTACCAGTTGGTAGGCATCATACAACTTCAAAAGTTGGCGCTCACAGGAATCTACTCTCTGCACTGGAATTCGTGCTTTCTCCCAGTATGCACACACAGCTTGTACACTAAGTTTGGCACTTTCACGAACTGTATGGTGTTCTTGTATGTGATGGCACACCATTTTCTGCAATGTGTGTCCTTTGGTTCGTAGTCCCCCACATATTATTAGTTCCCAACCGGTGTACACCGGAGGGGACTATAGGTTTGCACTCAGTCCGTCAGTCTGTCAGTCTGTCAGTCTGTCAGTCTGTCAGTCTGTCAGTCTGTCAGTCTGTCAGTCTGTCCGTCACGCAAAGAACAGTTTTCTGGACTTTTTTTTCTAAACTCTTAATGCTAATGATTTCAAACTTGGTACATGGTTTCCTCTTGATAAGTTACAGATCATGTTCGAACTTCACGACGTTTCGATCATTTTTGACAAAGTTATGCCACTTTGAACTTTGGTAATTTCCCCAACAGTTTTCCGGATGACAGACTGCCGGTAGGGGACATGTATTGTTGCACAATACTCAGAATGCTTGTTTCCTTTTCAGACTTGCCCAGCAACCAAACTGTGGAAGAACTGCGAGTTTCTGCCATCTGAAAAAAAACAGCATAAATTAAAAATGTTATTTTTTGAGCAACCTCTAAATAAGTTCCAATTGATCTCATATTTGGTTCATATGATCTTTGTAAACATAGGAACAAGGGCAGCCTTGTGGAGCATGGATTTTTAATAGTATTAAATCATACATATTGTTACGGATCTCAACGTCGGCCCCTTTTCCCCTTACCAAGGGGGGATTAATCCCTTTGTCTGCGACTGACCGACGTGAGTCCTGGGGGTCCCAACGCTCCTTCCGGTCGGGAGCAGCCAGGGTATTTGGTCAACAAAAAGTCCCAAGGACCTGAGTGCCACTCCTGACCGCGAAGCAGGGGAGGGACTCCCGCTCGAACCACGGTTTTAGATGTTCTAATTGCCGAGCGGGTTAGCAGCCCGCGGTTCGAACCATTAACAAAAACTAAACCCGATTCTTATGCGTTGGCCAAAATCGTGCCACATGTGTTCAATGATGGAAATCACAAAGACGAACGGATGTGAAGAAAGGAAGGCAAAGGTAGGAAGAACAGGGATTTATTATTATTTACACAAGACTAAAGGAAGAGCAGCAATCAAAGTAATATACAGAAAATGGAAGGAGCAGAAGGACACAGAGCAATTTCTAGCTTATCTATACAGGCTTACTTAAACCCCAGGGACAACACAGACAAACAGACGACAGTCAGACTCACACGAATGGGAATGAAGCAGGAACGAATGGCTGGATGGATGAGAAGGTTCAGGTGGTCCACAGAGCTGGAAGGATGCGGGTCCGGTTCGTGTAAACGGCAAGGCTCGAGGTGAGCGGCCGCCGACCCTCCTCAATCTCGTTCGCACGGCGGCGTTTCTTTATAGCAGTGGGTCGAAACTGCCGTCAAAGCTCAACTCCACTGCGGTGGACTCGGCTGCGGTGGACTCGGCTGCGGTGGACTCGGCGGCGGTGGACTCGGCGGCGGTGGACTCGGCGGCGGTGGACTCGGCGGCGGTGGACTCCTTACTCATCTCCTCAAGCAGTCCCTCCCAACTTCCTTTTATGAGGCGCGTGGCGATCAAGCCGCTGGCCTTTTGGAAACGCCCATTGGTGAGCTCGCCTCGGCATTGATTGGTCGCGAGGGCTCACCGATCCCGCCCCTTGATGAGGCGTTGGCAAAGCCACGCCTTGTTCCTGGCGCTTGGCTGACTCCTCCCACCTTCCGCTCCAAGATGACCTCGTGTTCAATGGAGTCTGAGGCGCTGACAATAAGCCAAAGCAGTAGTGGCGAACGCCGCCGTACTGGCGCTTTTTAGGAGGCCGTGGTGGTGTCGGAGGGATCCTATCTTATTCGATTCGGTGCAATGCAGTGTCAACTAATGGGCAACAGAGCCTTAAACTGGAACACATAATAAGGAAATAACTATTTAGAAGGGTATATGACTTTCTACGTGCATGCGATGGACTAACTAAGGGGACGACCTTTGATCTTTACACAAATTGATGGAGGTATTTACAAGAATCATTACAATTGACAGAGGGTGATATTTACAAACACAGGATTCTCAAATCCACAACAATATATCTGTGGACCACCCTAATATATATATATATATATATATACATAATATATACACACGAGGGGCAGTAGGGACTGTAGGGACAATGACAGGGAGATCAGGAGAAGTGGTGGAAGTATTGGTCAGAAGAAGAGTGGACATATGTTGTGTGCAAGAGACGAGATGGAAGGGAAGTGGTGTGAGAATGGTGAAGGGTAGGCAGGGACAGAAATACAAGTTTGTGTGGCAAGGGTGCCCGGAGGACGTGAATGGTGTTGGTGTCCTGTTTTCTGAGGAGTTTGTAGACAGTGTGGTGAGTGTGACTAGAGTGAGTGATAGGTTGATGATGGTGAAAATGATGATTGGAAAGCTCTTGGTGAACGTCATCTCGGGATATGCTCCGCAGGTTGGTCGAAGCAATGAAGAGAAGGACAAGTTCTGGTGTGCGATAGAGAAGCTGATGGAAAATGTGAAAGATGAAGAGGTTGTTGTGGTGGGAGGAGACCTGAATGGACATGTGGGAAGGAGTATGGATGGTTTTGAGGGAGTTCATGGGGGTTACGGATATGGTGTGAGAAATGGAGAAGGTGAAAGGATTTTGGAGTTTGCTGATGGAGCTGATTTGTTGATTTGTAATACTCAGTTCCAGAAAGAGGATAATAAGCTTCTTACATACACGTCAGGTGGGTCGACGACAACCGTTGACTACCTGATGGTGCGGAGGCGAGATAGGGGGCACCTCCGGGACACAAAGGTGATCCCAGGGGAGGAGGCTGTTTCACAGCACCACTTGGTTGTCTGCGACATAAAAATGAAAGGTGCGAGGAGAGCTCGGCGGGTGAAGTACCAACCAAGAATGAAGGTGTGGAGGTTGAAAGAGGTGACAGTAAGGGAGGCATTAAAAGAGAGGCTGAGTAGGGTAGAGGATGATGTGGTTGAGCTTGAAAGTGGTTGGATGTCAATGAAAGCTAGTCTGTTGGGAGCCGTTGGTGAGGTATGTGGATGGACAAAAGGACCACCGAGGCACTCGGAAACATGGTGGTGGGATGATGAAGTTGGAAAGAGGATTGACGAGAAGAGGAAGAAGTTCAAGGAGTGGCAGAAGGCGAAGGGTACGGGAGCAGAAACAGCAGAGCATGAAAGTTATAAGGCAGCCAGGAAGGCTGCAAAGAAAGAGGTAGCAAAGGCGCAGGAGGCATGTAGGAAAATGTTCGGAGAACGCTTGGATTCAGAAGAGGGTCAGAAAGCAGTATTCAGGATTGCAAAGCACATAGCGAAAGAGAGGTGTGACGTGATGGGGGTGAGTTGCTTGAAGGATGAAGTGGGACAAATCGTTGTCGACCCAGATGGAATTAAAGGAAGATGGAAAAGATATATGGAAATGCTGTTGAATACAGAGAATGAATGGGATGGCAACATAGAGAGTAACCCAGTTTTAGGACCGGCAGAGAAGATAACTGAGAAGGAAGTTGAGGAAGCGATAACAGCAATGAAGAGTGGAAAAGCGGGAGGGCCGACGGGAGTTGTGGGAGATATGTTGAAGGCAGCAGGAAGTTGGGGTGTGAAGAGAATGACAGAGATCTGTAATCTGGTGGTGAAAGAAGGCCGCATTCCAGTGGATTGGGAACTGAGTACCCTCGTCCCTCTATACAAGGGGAAAGGTGACCCTCTGGAGTGTGGCTCGTACCGAGCGATAAAGTTATTGGAGCATGGAATGAAGGTATTGGAAAGGGTGTTGGAGAGGAGGATAAGGAAGAAAGTGAAGATCGACGAAATGCAGTTTGGATTTATGCCAGGAAGAGGAACGACAGATGCGCTTTTCATTGTGAGGCAGTTGCAGGAGAAGTACATGGAGAAGAGGAAGAAGTTGTTTTTGGGTTTGTTGATCTGGAGAAAGCATTCGATAGGGTTCCACGCAAAGTATTGACATGGGCATTGAGGAAGTTAGGAGTGGAGGAATGGTTGATCAGAGTAGTGATGGCAATGTACAAAAGAGCGCGCACAGCTGTAAGGACGAAGGACGGGAACAGTGGTGAGTTTGAGGTGAAGGTGGGAGTGCATCAGGGGTCGGTACTAAGTCCACTACTATTTGTAGCTGTGATGGAGGTGCTGGCTCAGAACGTAAAGGAGGGTTTACCGTGGGAGTTGTTGTATGCAGATGATCTGGTGTTGATTGCGGAAAGTATGGATGGACTGAAGGAAAAGATGAACAAGTGGAAGGAATGTATGGAGACAAAAGGTCTGAAGGTGAATATCGGAAAGACGAAGGTGATGGCAAGTGGTAAAGCATGTGGTGAGGTGGAAAGAACTGGGAAGTGGCCGTGTGCTGTGTGCAGGAAGGGTGTCGGAGTGAACTCCATTCAATGTACAATGTGTGCTGAGTGGGTTCATCAAAAATGTAGTGGTCTGAGAGGGTCATTTACCAGTGTGGCAGCTACATTCAAATGTAAGGTGTGCACAGAGGGAGCTGCAGATGGAGGAAATGTTGAGTTGGATCTTGGAGACGGCGTGAAGCTGGAAGGTGTGAAAACATTTTGCTACCTCGGAGACATGCTGAATGGAGAAGGTGGATCAGACTCGGCAACGGTTGCTCGAGTGAGATGTGCATGGAAGAAGTTTCGGGAACTGAGTGGCGTGCTGATGAGGAGGAGAGTGTCGCTGAAGCTGAAGGGAAAGGTGTATGCTGCATGTGTGAGAAGTGTTATGATTTATGGGAGCGAGACATGGGTAATGAACGTAGAGCAGCAACGAAGGCTGGAAAGGGTGGAAATGCGAATGGTTCGATGGATGTGCGGAGTATCGTTGAGAGAGAGGAAGACAAATGATGAATTGCGAAAGATGATGGTAATATTGCCTGTGATTGATGCTGTGAAGAGGAACAGGCTGAGATGGTTTGGTCATGTGTTGAGGAAGGATGAAAGTGACTGGTTGAGAAGAGTGATGGAAATTGATGTAGAAGGAAGTAGAGGACGGGGAAGACCGAGAAAGACTTGGTTAAAGATGGTGGAAGAAGAAATGCGGGCAAGGGGGTTAACAAGGAGAGATGCAGAAAATAGGGCAAAATGGAGACGATTGTCATGGGGACCGCAAGGCTAACCCCCGCTCTAGCAGGGAAAATGGCCTTAAAATGCATGTTGTTGAGGGGCAGTAAATAAGTAACCTTAAAATATTTTTCACAACTTGTTTATTGCATGTACGTGTGTAACAACTGTGCTATTTTCAACAATCTCCATTGCATTAAATGCATTTTTTCCAGCGCTTTACTAAGGCCTGGATTCGTCTAGGGAAAAAAATATTTTGGCTGCTCGTGTAGCCATTCGTGCACAGCCTCTTGGACCTCTGTCGGATTGGAAAGTGGTTCCACCAAGTGCCTCTAAGTGGACCAAAGATGTGGTAATCTGAAGGGGTGAGGTCCGTCGAAGGGAGGATGAGGAAGACACTCAAAATGTAGGTCCTCGATTGTTGCAGGTGGGCCCAGGGACATCACCAGGGTGTTAAAAGATAAATTATTATTTATTGACCCACGTATTTTGGGAATGGAAGGGAAGGGAGGGAAGAGAGGGAGGGTAGAGAGGGAGGGAAGAGAGGGAGGGTAGAGAGGGAGGGTAGAGAGGATGGAGGAGGGGAGAGGATGGAGGAGGGTAGGGGGAGAAGGAGGGTAGGGGGAGAAGGAGGGTAGGGGGAGAAGGAGGGTAGGGGGAGGAGGGTAGGGGGAGAAGGAGGGTAGGGGAGAAGGAGGGTAGGGGGAGAAGGAGGGTAGGGGGAGAAGGAGGGTAGGGGGAGAAGGAGGGTAGGGGGAGAAGGAGGGTAGGGGGAGAGGGAGGGTAGGGGGAGAGGGAGGGTAGGGGGAGAAGGAGGGTAGGGGGAGAAAGAGGGTAGGGGGAGAAGGAGGGTAGGGTGAGAGGGAGGGTAGGGGGAGAAGGAGGGTAGGGGGAGAAGGAGGGTAGGGGAGGGATGGGGGTAAGGGCTGGGATTTAGGGTAGGGGAAGGGGGAGGGCAAAGGAGTGTAGAAGGAGGGAGGAGGTGGGCGAAAATGGTTTTAGCGTGAAGATCACCACATACAAGGCTTTCATCTGCAGTTCAACAGAATACTGTTCTCTCCTCTGGGCAGGTGCTCCTGCCTCACACCTAGCTCGTCTTCCCGCTGTTGAAACCAAAGCTTTCAGAATCATTGGAATCTCCCGCGATGAAGCTAACTCCAAGGGCCTCTCACTCACTCACCGCAGGCAGGTTGGTGGTCTTTCCGTCTTCTACCGACTCCTCTCTGGCCTTGCCCCCCCAGCTCTCTCTGGGCTCTGTCCCCCAAATATTCCTGCAGGACGCACAAGATCTGCCTGCAACCCTCTTATGGTTAAACTGCCAAAATCAAGACTCTCTGCTCACCTTCACTCTTTCATTCCCCTTTTCTCCCACCTCTGGAACAAACTCCGTCACTCTCTTCAATCCCTCTCCTCCCTCCAGGTCTTTAAAACAGCTGTTCACCACCATCTCTTATCTTCCCCCATTCAAAACCTTGATCTCTTCTACCCCCATTAATTCACCCCAGATCCACTTTTTTGAAATACCGACTTCTTTCCTGGAAGTCCTAGCAGTATCCATGTGTTTTCTACCTCTACCACCCCCCCCCCCCCCCTTTTCCCATGCCCATTCCCCCGAAGCCGTCTCCCTCCCACAGATCTCCCGATGTCCCTGTTCTCTGCTGTTGTACTTGTGTGCTTCCCTCTGTCTCCCCTTCTTGTCTCCCGCTCCCTTTATCTTATGTTTTATGTGCCAGTTTGTTTTTATGTGATTAATGTTAACTCTCACACGAGCCTCCATCTTGTACACAAAAAAAAAACAAAAAAAAAAAAACACAACACCGACTAAACACTAGTGCTTGAAGAGACCCTCTCCCAGATGTACACAATCACTCATGCAGCGGTAGATTGTCATTGAGGCTGAAGCCTCAGGGCCTATACTTGAGCATGGCATCGCTGAGGTACCCTGAAGCGCAACCTCGTCTTCACTCTCCAGCACCCAATAAGGAGTCCCACAAAAAAAAAAAATATCACACACACACACACACACACACACACACACACACACACACACACACACACACACACACACACACACACACACACACACACACACACACACACACACACACACACACACACACACACACACACACACACACACACACACACACACACACACACACACACACACACACACACACACACACACACACACACACACACACACACACACACACACACACACACACACACACACACACACACACACACACACACACACACACACACACACACACACACACACACACACACACACACACACACACACACACACACACACACACGATGTACTGTACATGTACATATCGTATTGTTGAAAAATATAGAAAAGGACCCCCAAATAAAATCAGCCTCGTCCCAAGTCCAGTTAAATGCACCCCTGCACCCATCCATACCCTAGCTACGTACACTCCTGTACCCCAATATCTTCAATGCTTTCAGGTACCTATCTAAGGTACCTCTTTCAGGTACCTATTCTGCTGCTATTACCTTTCCAGGGAGACCCGGAGACCATTCCATGCATTAACTACTCTGAACCACCATGATGATGATAAGCATCAATGTCAATTAAAATAAAAACTCTCTCTCCTGTAAAAAATTGTTTCACACAACACTCCATTCACTTTTCTTTAAAAGACCAGGATTCCCTTAAGCTTAAGGGTTGCAATCGTATTACATACCTGCATACCTTACAAGTCAACTAAGGCTGGTTAAAAAAAAATTCCTGTTTTAATATCATCGCCGCCCGCCCCATAAAAAAAAATCAACTTTTTTTTTTTTTTTGCTCGCGAAGTCAGTAAAATCCGTAACCACTCAGTGGAACAGGTTCGAATTTTGTATGTGCTCACGTACTGTCTGAGCCAAGTTACATGTGCGCGGCAGTTTGACAGAAAATGCCGTTCGTTGTTTGCCAAATTCGGCGAACGTCCAGTGTTCTAAAGGCCTGGGTTGGTGTCAAAGTGCCAGAACATATCACTCTAGACGAACTCTATTATGAGCTCGTGTCGGGAACGCTTGATGGTAAGAAATATAACCGTTTTAATGTACGTTGTTGTTGTTGTTGAATATTTAGTGTGTGCGGGTTTCCCCCCCCCCCCCCCACTCGCCATTTACGTGGACCGCAAGGTTTTGCTTCTGATAAATGGGGTGGGTGCTTCCTTATTTTATTCATAAAGAATGGTGGGAAATGTTGGACTCCAGTTCTGTTCTAAACTAAAATCTGTCGATATACCTGCACTGGGATCCCAGATCTGTATTTCTAGTTTCCATTCCCGGGTGGTTCAAAATTCCAAACCAAATCCAGACTTGGAAAAAACAGAATTTCAGGACAAAACACTGAATTTGATCTGAGACTGATGAATACTTGCAATTATTAGTTGTGAAAGGAAGTGTGTGTGTGTGTGTGTGTGTGTGTGTGTGTGTGTGTGTGTGTGTAGGGGAGGGGGGGGGGGGTGCTCATTTTTTCAATGTACAATTTTTCCCCACATTTTTGTTGTTTGAACCTTGATGTTTGTGGCTTGGCTGATCGGTAAACAGTATGGTAGACAATATACAAGTATATTTTATGGAGATTTTTCTTCTTCAGGTGTACCAATTGAGGACACCAATGGAGTGGTAAACATCTCAGTGGGAGATAAAAAGACTCTGACCCATGTTGCAGCCAGAGATTCAACATTGGCAGATGTCATCAATACCCTTGGAAATTTCATTGAGTTCGTTATTACTGTCCTGGATCAGCCAAACCAACAGAAGACCAATGAACATAATGCTTTCGATATGTATGAATGCTATGGCAATAGCTGCTGATAGATACATGTATGGCAACCGGACATTATTCTTAAAAGCCGAAGTTTTGGTCTACCATTGTTATATGTATCAGCAAATATTAAAAGTAAACAGAACTCAATGCGACATAGGTTTCTTTATTTTCTTTATTTGAATCGTATCAGTGCGTACATACGAAGGTTTACTAGTTTAGAAATCATAACATGATTCATCATGTATGTGCGATCAAGTATATTTAAGAAAAAAACATATTGTGCGTTGAATAATCCATTAAAATTTAACTCTGAAAAAAAACAAAAACCCTCCCTCCCTACCTACTTTTTTGAAAAAAATTATGATAAACAGGAAAAAAAAATTAACCAGCCTAATCGCTGCACCCAGGTGGCAAAGGTGCGATCAGGTCGTCGGTGCGGCACCCAATAACAGCAAATTTTAGCTTTAATCGCACGGAACAAACCTCAGCGTCGATAAGTTTCTCAGCTTGCGGATCCGTGTGGGATAGCCGCAATATCTCCCTCGTAGAGAAGGGGTACGGTCGCAACTCTGCAGCACAGCACCCCGGAGCCACCGCACCCTGCCTCGGCGATGCCATGCTTGTTGTCACCGGAAGAGAGCCAAGCCACTTCCGGTCAATGAGCGCGGTTAATTAATTCATTATTATTATTATTATTTTTACAAGTATTCATACTGTCGTGCACACTGGCGTGTCTTTACATCACGAATTTGCATGTGCGAACTTGCCAGAATTGCAGGCCAATTAATAATTATAATAATTATGGCCTCTCTATAGCAAGGCGTGTACTGCGAATTAATGCAACTCTTGCTTTTGTTTTAAATGCACAAAAGATCGACCTGGTTACCAAGCAGTAACTAGCGCTTGCAAAGCCAGTCGTTCCTTATCAACGGTTTTCAATGAAGTGCTTAGCCATCCATCTACACGGCGATCGCTCTACAAAACTGGGCAAATGAACACATCCCTGATTGGTCGAGGGAAACTACACTTCATTATTCGACTTAATGCTATTTACATAACGCTAAGTATTCGAATGCTATAAGCACTAATGTGCCCAAGTTGTGTAGATGGGAAGATAATTTATTCAATTTTTTTTTTTGGTGAATGCTTGAGACACCGCCACAGATTACTCCACCTAGGTTAAAAATTGTGTACCAAAACCAAAAAACGCGGTGGCAAAGAAATCATTGTCGTCTACCATATAAAACACAATGTCAGTTTCTATGTTTGTACAGATATCTGTCCCCCGACATAAAGGTGGGTTTTAAAGGCCAATCTTTCAACACGAATTTGTGTTCACTATGGTCTATTTTTGAAGATAAAACAAACTCAAAAACATTTTCCATAAAAGAGTAATTATGTCTCTTCTATTGGCCATGTAGACGGTGGCTTGCAAACCGAGCCTCAAGGGCGGTGTACAGAAGCGTTTTATATAATAATAATAATGAATACAAGGTGCAGGGAGGTGAAATTCGCTGCACATGATGTGCAACACGTGCAGAGTAAAACGAGTGCTAATTTACATCCGTATGATGTTATTACGTAATACCTCCCCAAACCCAAGTTACGGTGCACCTCAGAGTCTGGAGCGGGAACACGGCAGAAAGACGTGTTATTTTGAGTGTTTTAATAAACCATGGTAAAACCAGACCAATGCAATTGTAGAACAAAACAAGTAATTGTATTAAGAAATCTCACATACACAATAATACCACTCTTAAAGAAAGTACAATAAAAATGTCACTTGCATCAAATGAACAATACATGGGATGGTACTATCATTCCCCAATGCTCTCAAAGCAATAAACTCACGACACACCAAACGTGAGTGGAATGTAACATCCCCAAAGTCCGTACACTAAACCCCACGATGGTTGAAGCCGTGCAGCCGGACGAGAATTAAGGCAGGTATTGGCACAACGGCAGACGAGGAGTTACGAGGTGAGAGGTCGATATGGGAATTGAGCCGATATGTAAAACAACGGCAATCCACACGATGATGTCGATATGGGAATCCCAATGACAAAACAAGATGCACCAAGCGGACAGTCTCTTCGAGGACAAAATGGCGTATAGGCCTGTAATGGAGGCGCTTGCTCCCTCCAATAACTCACACTTGGTGATAAAGCCTGAGACGCAGGTTGAATTGCAATCGCAATATGTGACGATGTCGCGGGCAATCACTCCCCCGGGAAGCCTCAACTTATTCACGACCAATATCAAAAAAGTCCACTCGCATCCTCGATGTGACTCACGGCTGTATCTCTCTCATGGCCGTCTCCTCTCTGCCCTTCTCTTCCGGTTTGTTTGCCACGTCTTCCTTTTTCCTTCACAAACACTTGTTTTCACCTTTTACTAAATTGAAGTCCTTGGTAAGTTATTGGTTGTTACTCGTTGTGTTGGTTAAAAAGATGATGGGACGACGTATTTCTGTGTGCACTATTGCCAGCTGAACAACGTGATATTCAAAGACTCATTTCCCCTACCTAGAATTGACGATACACTTGATGCCATTGTGGGCTCAATTTAGTTCTTCACACTTGGACCTTAAGAATGAGTATTGGCAGGTGGAGATGGATAAAACAGGGAAAGATAACACAGCATTGTCCACAGGTAAAGGACTTTATCTCTTCACTGTGATACCCCTGCCACCTTTGATAGATTGATGGAGCATGGACTGGGCAGCATGCCATAGCGATCATGCCTGGTGTACCTGGATGACGTCCTGATGCACACTCAACCATTTGACCAATCTATAATTACCTTCGCAAAAGCGGAAGGTTATGTTTTGATCGCTGTGTATTTATTTGTATGTCTGTGTGTGTGTGTGTGTGTGTGTGTATGTTATTCGCATAACTCAAAAAGTATTCAACCGATTCGCATGAAATTTGGTGGGATGATAGGTTATTATCCGGGAACCATTTGATTAGATTTTGGAATCGATCGGGTCAAAGGTCAAGGTCAAGGTCATGAAAAGGTCAAAATCGTCTTTTTACCATAGCGCGGTCAATTTGTGTCCAATTTGTATGAAACTAATGCCAAAATGTTCAGAATTCAATGCCCAATCTTGTGATATGCGACATGACACTCTGACGTCATAGAATGGTTTAATTTGAAACAAATCTTCCCGCATGACAACGTAGGTGTGGCTTTGCTACACAGATCTTGTAGTCTTTTATTTTGGCAACAAAAGTAGCTGCGGCGAAGGTATGCGCTCTACCGAGTGCCCGTTCTAGTTACCAATTTGGATCAGGTGTCTGGGCACCTCAGACAAGCAAGGTTGAAATTGAGCCTCAGACAAGCAAGCAAAGTTGAAATTTAAATTGTAGTAAGTGTGCTTTGTTTGTGAAAGAGGTGGCCAGTCTCAGTCACGTGATAGGTCGTGAAGGAGTGAAGACCGACCCAGCTAAGAAGAGAGCGGTTAGAGGAGTGGCCCGTATTTCTCAAACATGTTGTGTTCTTCTCAAACAGCTCATATAACCATGTTCTGTGATCGGTGCATTATTTAATTAGTTTCAACTTAAATAATTTTGTGTGCACATTTAACTTTACAATTTCATTCGAACTTCAGTTTTCCATCCACTCCTGGCCCAGTAGTGGGGCAACTTAGGATAACAATTGTGCATTTTGTGAGGAAAGCACCAAATTTGGCACACTAGTTATCTAGTATACTATCATATTATGAAAAGATCTGGATATTGGGCCATCTCAGATTCAGAGATTTGATTTTTGCAAGATTTCGATTCGATTGGGATCGAAGAGAACACCTTCTTCGTCTTCTGTACAGTGAAGTTGCCAGCCCTGAATTCTCTGGCTACATCTGGGTGCTTTATTGGGAGTGCAACCATGTCCCTCAGGTGAACAGGGACCCACCTGGCATAGTGTGTGTGGTCTAAGGCATGGAACCATGGGACCAGTTCCGTCAGGGCATCAAGGTACGTCGTGAATGAAGCCTGCCGCAGAGAACGCACGTAAACCAGTACCAACATCTCTAGTTCCAGCACAGTTGCCCAGTACTGAAAGTTGGGAATGTCTTCTCCTCTCTGGTGACACCAGTCTTCGAACTCAGGCCGGTTTTCTGCATCATCAGCATATGTCATACAGTGGCGTTCATACGCACGGTGTTGCAGGATGTGCAGTGCCGCTGCAGTGATTTGATGAGCTCTTCTTGTGCGGGTGACGTGGGCAGCTCGCAGGAAGGAGTCGGCCGTCCCTGGCGTTGCAATCTCAGCTTGCAAATCTGCAAAATCTGCAAATCTTGCAAAAATCAAATCTCTGAATCTGAGATGGCCCAATATCCAGATCTTTTCATAATATGATAGTCTACTAGTGTGCCAAATTTGGTGCTTTCCTCACAAAATGCACAATTGTTATGCTATATTTAGCTTAGCTGCCGGACTACAGCATATACACCACCATGGGGCGCTCTCGGCTATACTGTATACATATATAGATAGCTACGTACGCGATAGCTGCATTATTGTAAGATCGTTCACATTGCTCTAGTCTTTGTATAATTAGCATTAGCAATATTAAATAGTTCTATGTCAACACTAATAATTGTGCAAGTTCTCAATTCGAAGTCTGATAACAAGAATAATTACAACATCATTCATCAACCATTCCACTGAATCAAACCAAAACGTAACAAAATAGAACTACAATGGCACTCGGTAGAGCACTACGCTGAACAATGTATGTTTTGTATTGCACTGATGGGCCGGATCTAGATTCGGACCTGAACCAAAATCAATTTGGCTTGTTTTTGTCACCTACCCAACTCAACCACCTAGTTTCGTCATAATCCATCTACAACTTTTTGAGATAACGTGCTATATATCGTTTTTGACCCTAATCTCTCAATGGTGAAGAATCACTTTTAAAATTCTAGTATCTGGATCTGGATCTTCACCAAAATCGATTCAATTTGTTCTTGCCACGTCACACAGCCAACATCTCCACCAAGTTTCGTCCGAATCCATCCATAACTTTGAGATATCCTGTAACAAACAGATGGAGAAACAGGGACAAATACGTAACCTCCGTTCATCTTAGGTGGCGGAAGTACAAATTCTCATTTTCATTACAATATTGTCGTCTCCCGGTTAAGACGGTTAATACCCCAAGAGGAGGAATGGCCGAAACAAGCTTCACTCCGAGGCGTATACCCAACATGACAGTAGTGACGTGAGCGGAAGGTTCGAAGTCTTACCTGATGGGTAACACACGCAGGGGATAATCCGAACATACAAACACAAAAACGGGACAGCAAAATCCACAATACAAGAAAAGTAAAATTCGACAAACAATGATTTAATGAAAATAAATGCAAGTAACAACGAAAGGTGAGGTAAAAACTAAAATTCCTAATTGAGACGTCTCCACTCAGACTCATATACAAACAAGGGGAAAAGATAATGAAAGAAAATAAATGATGTTTGGTAATCGGCCAGCACTCCGTTTTGCATTCCCAAATGGCTGGTAAGGCTTGCTGGTCGTCGCCTCGAACAACCGTGCGGCAAATGCACAAATAGCGCAGAGTCGCGCTCCTCAACATCCAGAGGAAACACGACGTGGACCCAGTCCACCGCCGACGTCGATCCTGTGCCTTGTAGTCCCGACTGTCCTGGACCGCTGTTTTTCACCAGTCCTTTCCCAAGAGTGCACATGAACCAAAGACCACATGCCCATGACCAAGCTGGAACAAGGAGGAAATGCGACAACCCACTATCAAAGTCAGGACCAGGAGAGCAAGATGGCACGACAGCTTCTCTTTTCCTTCAGCTCTCGAATCTTCCACACTGACGTCACACTCTCTCCAATCACTGAGCTCTACTCAATCATCCCATCACGTCTCCATCAATCACGAGGGCCGGGGCATGGCATCCTCGTTACAAGTCATTGGGGGGTGGAGTCCAATCTCTTTCGGGAATGTCCGGATGATGTCGAAGGCCGTAAGGCGGGATTTATGTGCCGATCAGGAAATGCTGCCCCTGTCAGCCCTGGCGGCGTGGTGAGCGAATGAGTTCATTTGTTATAGTTGTTGTTGTAATGGCAGCCCTTTTTGATGCAATAACAACGAAGAAAAAAATCACAGGGCAATTACACACTGGGGATTTATCCTTAAGCCCTACCTAATTAGCATAGCTCCACCCCTCGTATGGAGACACATGTACGATCTTACCCAGACATTCGACACTACTTATATACATCGAGGTAGGTTCTTCTTCTTCACGATACTCGGAGCATGATAATTTATATGATTCTATCTCGGCCAAGGAATTTCAGCCATACCCCAAAAACAACAATATTGTCGCGTTCCTGGCGATTAAAATATTTACCAGGAAACAGATTAGATGAGGAAGCTTTATCTCCGAAGGCATTCAGTTCAAATATGGCAGAGTTTATGCACGTGGGGATGGAGGGGGGGGGGGGGGTAAGGAGGAGGAGGATGAGGATGCTGAAATTCACTTACCTCACGGATCCCGACGGCAGCCTTCAATCCTGGGGAAATTAACTCAAGCGAGATCGGAATTAAAATGTACGAAAATAACAGGTTTATTAAACGGAACTCGAGAACAATGAAACGCACCGGTTAAATAAACGTCCTAAAGTGGAGCGCTCCCACACCAGATGTACACACGGACGAAGGGATAATAAAAACTGGAAAATAAAATACGTGTAATTATTGCACTTATCTCAACCAGCTCGTGGGATCTCATCAGGGTCGCCAAACTCGAGCACGCAGTCCGGACGCGGCTCCGTGCTTGGCGGGAGGAAGGCCGCCCGGTCGTTGGCGCGAACCTCTCATTCTGCGCTGCTAGGCCAGCATACGCTGCAGCAGCAAACCTCACTTGTACGCTCGTCACTCGCATGTGAACACAGGGGAGTAGAATCGTCAGCGCTCCACCATCTCTCCACCGTCCGTCGTTGCCCAACAAGCAAGGGTCCAGGGTCAAGAATGCAAGGGGCAACGTCAAGCGCAGGGAGAAGGTCCAGAACAAGGGAGGACCCAGCACAAGAACGGGTCCAATGCAAGAGAGCAGGTCCAATGCAAGAGCACAGGTTCAATGCAAGAGAGCAGGTCCAATGCAAGAGAACAGGTCCTATGCAAGAGAGCAGGTCCAACGCAAGAGAGCAGGTCCAACGCAAGAGGGATCCAGAACGAGAAGGGCAAAATGCCGGCCAGCCAGTTCTTTTATTGGCCGTCTCGTGACGTCACCGGCACTTCTCCAATACACGCGTCGCTTCTTGCTCGCCTCTCACGTCTTCCATGGTCTTTGCCAATTGGTCCTCTGCTTCCTTCTCGGCCTTCCTTCCACCAATCCGAGGGAAGCTTCTTGCCCCTCCCTCTACCAATCGGCGAGCTTCATCCTGCCTCATCTCCCTATTGGTGGTGTCTCGTCCAATTGCTGCCCCTCTGGGCGTGTCTATTGCCTGCTTGCTCTATGTTTTATAGCCGTGTTGGTATAATGCGTGGGTGCTTCCTGCCTGCCCTTCCATTGAGTTTTATTGGTGGGGGGAATTTAATTAGTAGGTGTGTGCTGTTGGGCCTGACTAGTGTCTATGGTGTAATGCCATACGGGACAATGGATAAATCACCAGGTCCCACGGACAGGGGAATTAGTATAATCCCTTCAATAATTAGCACAAGGATCATCCTCGTATGATCACAAAGATACATTTACGCGAACAAACCGCCTAAACAAACTTACTACATGTGGGGTTCCCTATAACGATAATCGGAGCATGATACCTACACAGATCTAACTGATCTATGCATCACTCTACCCCAAAAATTCATAACAATACTAGTACCCGACTGCAAAGCTGCAATGAGCCGGCGAAGCCAAAGCCTCTTGCCACTATTTTACCCATCACTCTGGCATCATTAGGTTAGGTAGTTGGTAGTAGGTTGGTGTAGTAGGTACCGTACCGAGTTCAAAATGACACCATTTGCATTCTGGATGAGATTAAAATTTATTAAATTTTCTTCTTGATTAATTCGGTGAATTCCGTCTCAATTTCGGATATTTCCGGCCGTGAAAAACTATCCCCGACGGCCGCGATATTTCTAAAAAATAATTCTTGGTCAATTTTAGAATATTTGACGCCGTTTTCACCCTCCGAAACGCGGTAATAAGGTTTTTAGAAATATTTTTTCAAATGCTCGAATCTCATTGGTTCCAGTGTTTGGTGACGATTTTCGATGAAGACAACCAGGGCCCAGGGAACGAGGTTGGTCTTAAAGTATTTTAATTACAAATTAGAGGTGCAAAAGATTGTGAATCAAACAAAGACGGGTGAAACAAACTCTTATTGAACTTTTTCGCAAATTTTTTATGCATATTTCTGCATCTGGAAGATGGCGGCCTCCATTGAGTGATTTGGTTTTTGAAATATTTTTTCAAATGCTCGAATCTCATTGGTTCCGGTGTTTGGTGACGATTTTCGTTGAAGATAACCAGGCCCGTGCGGGCCGAGGTTGGTCTTAAAGTTTTTTAAATTACAAATTAGAGGTGCATAAGATTGTGAATCAAAAAAAGACGGGTGAAACAAACTCCGATTGAACTTTTTTCAATTTGTTATGCATACTTCCGCATCCGCAAGATGGCGGCCTCCATTGAGCGATTTGGTGCGTCAAAGCTTCGAAATTCTCAAGGGATCCAGCAAAATCTGGCGTTTCAACATAATACTGTTACGCAACCGTGATTAACACCACAGTTACGGATGGCCGATTTGCGAGACTTTAACTCCCGAGGCGAAAACTCAATGGCGGATTCAAACTCAACACAAAGTTAAACGCGCGGAATGGCAGACACAGCAAAGCTCCGCAGCCTTATCTATTAAAATGAAACACCCAGGAAAACTGCGTTCAGATATATACAGAAAATAATATAAGGATTTATTAATGAAAAATAAAGACAGTGAAAAAGCCCGCGCCGGTAGTACTAATAACTCTAATAAGCCTAAATTGGGATCCCACACACAACAGATACCAAACACGATACGAGGGAGATTAATACGAAAATAACACGTCTCGTCATGTAAAGTGTAAACGCGGAGATCGGGCTTATCTGGCTCCTTTCGTCTTCAGTGTAACACGGCCCCGCGCCTCCAAGCGCCACCAGGCCTCGTCGGTTCAACGGCACACCCACACCACGAGCTCCATTGCTCCAATGGTCCAACGCAGGGCTGCACAAAGCAAACGAACTCCACTCGACCAGGGCCAGGAAGGACTCCTTTGAACTCCACTCGACCCGACTCTCTGCGGGAGTGCTGGCAGCCAAGTGCCAACTGTTCACTGCTCTGTGCCAACTGCCAACGAACTGCCGTACGAACTGCTCTGTGCCAACTCTTCAGTGCCAACTGCCGACTGCCGTGTGCTCTGTGTGCCAACTGCCGACTGCCGAGTGCCAACCCTCAACGAACTCCTCCCACGAACTCTCCCACGAACTCTCTCACGAACTCTCTCCAAATGGCGTTCGACCGTCGCTAATATCTCTGGCCGATGACGTCACTTTGGCGCACTCCTCAGCCAATAACAGCCTCCCAACTCGCCGGCTCGCCCAGGTCACGCCCTCTGCGGCATCGCTCCACTCTTGACATCTCCCGTCCCCGACCCCGCGGTCCTTGTGTTATAACACGTGCCAGGCGAGGTTTGTAGGCCTTGGAGGTGTAAACGGTGGCGGCCAATTGTGGCGGTGTTTTTGGCCTGGTTTCCTGTCCATTTATTCCGAAGTCATTGTCAGGGAAAGGAATTTATTTAATGTTGCGCTAAGGACCTAACTAATGTTTATGTGGTTTGCAGTGCCATAATGGACAAAGGTTTGACTACTAGGTGAGACTCACAGGGGCGTTACCTTTAATCCCTCACTATTTACCACTCGAACCTCCAGGTAGGTCCACAATCATACATCTTCCCCCGACAAACGCCTAAACATCAAGAACTTATTACATGTAGAGTCCCTGTCACGACAGCCGAATACCTACCTATTCAGATCTACCTAGCTCTAGATGTTGCTCTACCAAATTCATAACAATACGTATGCGTTCATTCACAACACCGGCTTCGCCGGCTACTAGTACCCGACTGCAAAGCCGCAATGAGCCGGCGAAGCCAAAGCCTCTTGCCACTATTTTACCCATCACTATGGCATCAGTAGGTTAGGTAGTTGGTAGTAGGTAGGTGTCGTAGGTACCGTACCAAGTTCAAAATGACACCATTTGCATTCTGGATGAGATTAAAATTTATGAAATTTCCTTCTTGATTAATTCGGTGAATTCCGTCTCAACTTCGGATATTTCCGGCCGTGAAAAACTATCCGCTACGGCCGCGAGATTTCTAAAAATAATTCTTCGTCAATTTTAGAATATTTGACGCCGTTTTCAGCCTCCGAAACGCGGTAAAAAGCTTTTTTGAAATATTTTTTCAAATGCTCGAATCTCATTGGTGACGATTTTCGTTGAAGATAACCAGGCCCATACGGGCCGAAGTTGGTCTTAAAGTATTTTAATTACAAATTAGAGGTGCATAAGATTGTGAATCAAACAAAGACGGATTAAACAAACTCCTATTGAACTTTTTCGCAATTTTTTAATGCATACTTCCGCATCCGGAAGATGGCGGCCTCCAATGAGTGATTTGGTTTTTGAAATATTTTTTCGAATGCTCGAATCTCATTGGTTCCGGTGTTTGATGACGATTTTCGTTGAAGATAACCAGGCCCGTGCGGGCCGAAGTTGGTCTGAAAGTATTTTAATTACAAATTAGAGGTGCATAAGATTGTGAATCCAAAAAAGACGGGTGAAACAAATTCCTTTTGAACTTTTTTCAATTTGTTATGCATACTTCCGCATCCACAAGATGGCGGCTTCCATTGAGCGATTTGGTGCTTCAAAGCTTCGAAATTCTCAAGGGATCCAGCAAAATCTGACTTTTCAACATAATACGTACGCGTTCATTCACAACACCGGCTTCGCCGGCTATTATCAGTTTTTGGTGTGTTTCACTTTTTTGACGCACTGTAATTCAAAAATGCACTGCAAAAAGAGGTCATTAAAAATATAAGGTCAAATATGTTATAATTGCAAGGTCATTAAAATTTGGCCTGGACTTTTGATTAGAAAGTCCATATAACTTATTAATGATGGATTGAAAACTACCAACAATGATGTTCACTTCTGAACTGATGTGATGAACAGAAACTCTTCGGTGAGTCAAAATGACATCCTCAACTCGCTTCCTGTTGACTTTGTTTATCGAAGTTGCTGGTCTTGCAGCAAGTGGTTCATTCCATACACTTTCATGTCGACCTTTAAATTATTTAGACATTCTCTTCCCTCGAGGGCTTCAAACGAGCAGTGCACCAGCATCGTTTGTCATTCACAATTCTGACGCATGACCTTTACTTACCCCCATTAACCTTCCCTACCTTAATCATCTTCAGTGTTTCTTCCCATCCTCACTTTCCTCTTCCTGTGTTCATTCATTCCATTGAAGTTTGTTCCGCTGTCAGTTCTCCCAAAAAAAATTACAATCAACAAAGTTAAGGTTTCAATATTGTGTTGCAGTTAATGTTTACGGCCTTTGCCGCACCAGCTATTACATCGCATTACTCATCAGAACCAAGAAACACATAGACTGCCAAATTGACAAATCCATGGACAATTATCTTCCTCCGGACCTCTCTGTGGTTAATCTGCCCATAGGTCTACATGTTCCATTGGCATAAAATCTCCCTCTGTCACCTTTAAATCCAAAGTTCCATCAACAACGTGTCAAAAGTGTGGTGATAAGACAGAGGTCTCATAAATTAACCCTAGATACGCATACCCCTGGGTATACCACCCATACAGAATGTGTATACACCGGGGTGCACCTATCTAGGTTTAAGAGGCATGTGAATGCTGTAACTTCGCAAATATGTGAACTTCCATATGAGGTGAAACCCCCAGTGAAATAAAGGTATCTAGGTAATATGGATATTTTTGCAGAGACTTGATTCCAAGGCAGAGCATTCCTTTTTGAAGAAACTAGCAAGGTACCCATGCCTCGCATGGGCGAGAGCACAAATGCAAACATACAATGCAAACACGGTGAATGGCAAATCATGAACAAATACATTCCACATTATTGTGCCACCTTCAGTCGAACATCAGGCATGGGCAGCCGATTAATTGTTTCTATACGCCTGCTACCTACAGACTCTCTGATGGGAAAGTGTGGAATGCAATTCATCTCGCACCTGAAATTCAGACCACAAATTCAGCTCCTGAAAGTGTGACAGGTTTTGAGGATTATGGTACACATAACCCTGTCCAAAAAATTCCCATACAAGTTATTACCCCAGGTGTTCGTCGTGGGACCAGACATCGTCGAGCTCCTTAATGGACCAAGGACTTTGTCATGTGACATGTTTACCTTCAATTACATGCTTACTATGCTTTTCATTACCAGTTGTTGTTATCTTCACGAAAAAAGGAATAATGGGATATGTGGTAAGGTGATTCAATTTTCATTATATTTACCATCAATTACATGTTTACTATGTTCTTTGTTTTTTTTCATTATTAGTTGTAATCTTTAAGAAAAAAGGAATATGTGGTATTGGAAGTTATATGAATATTAATGAATGCATGAAGAACCGGAAAGGATGAGGTGTAACCGGTAGTGACGTGTGCGAGTTGGTGAGGAGTGGATGAGACGCCATTAAACGTTTGAGCTGAAGAACCTGCGTGTAGGCTGTCTTTGTTATACAACAGATACCGTCAACCCTCGCCGTCCGTGTGTTTGCGGACCACAATTTCGCTTATCTACGCTTACCCTTTGGACACCCTTTTTAACCTCTCCGAGCCAATACGGATAAAATGAACCCCTCACACCTTAAACTCGTTCGGTTTTCACAATTTTTAAAACACTTAACATTTTTGGATAACATTATATTCTTTAGTGTAACATTACGTATTAAATGGTAATTTTTTTACAAGTTGACCAGAATCGTTTTTCCACATCAAACCTAGGTTTTTACAATGATTTTTTTTTGATGAAATTCATTCGAATTTGATATTCATTTTGGCGGAAAATGACTCATTTTGAGATAGGACCCCCACCCACCCCATCCCAATCATAAATTAAAACAAATATGGCGGCCGAACCACGTGACCGATGACGTCATCATTATTTTTTCTCCACCAGTTTATGCCGACATGACGCTCAAAAAATTTCATCTCGATTGGATGAGGTTTTGTACTTGTCGAATTATGACGTCATAATGGAGTGACCTATGACATCATCATTAACATATTTTATTCCCCATGGCGAGTTCTTTACAATGAGCCATGTCTCAATTTTTTCTATTCCGCGCTTTTGGAGATATGGAGGTGCAAAGTTTTTCGGTTTTTCCAAGATGGCGACCGAACAACGTGACCTATGACGTCATAATTATCATTAAAAAATTATGCAGGTGGAGTTGCACCTATGGTGAAAATTTCCTGTCAATCGGACCAACGGTTGCAGAGAAAATCATATTTATTCTGTGCGGACAAACAGACAGACAGACAAACAAACAAACGGACTCAAATGCAATACGCTCTCCTCTGGCGACGGTAAAAATGAGTTATTTTGACCGAAATAAACATCAAATTTGAATGAAGCTCATGTAACCCTAACCTTAACCCTAAATCTAACCCTAACCCTAACCCTAACCCTAACCCTAACCCTAACCGGGAAGACCACTCATTGGCCGATATGATCACATGAGGTATAGCTGCTCTCTGAATGACTTTCTCATCAGAAGGAGGTAATTACCCTGCACTCGCGAAAAGCAGGGTTAGGCATTCGGGTATGTATGTGCGTGTCTGCATTTTAAAAATTCCTTTTCTCGGCAACCATTGGTCCGATTGACATGAAAATTTCACCATAGGAGGGACTCCTCCTGTAGAATATTTTAGTGAATATTATGACGTCACAGGTCACATGGTACGGGCGCCATCTTGGAAAAACCAAAAAAAATTGCACCTCTATATCTCAAAAATCGCTGCACAGAAATAATTGAGACAGGTTTCATTGCAAAGAACTCTCCATGCGGAATAACATATGTGAATGATGACATCATAGGTGCCGCCGTTATGACGTCATAATTCGACAAGTAAAAAAGTATCCGATCAGGATGAAATTTCTTGAACATCTTCTCGGTATAAATTGATGCAGAAATAAAATTATAATGACGTTGTAGGTCACGTGGTTCGGCCGCCATATTGTTTTAAGTGACAAGCCTGAAAAACGACTAAAATCCTATTTTCTCCAAAACGACTGAACAGATCGAGGCCAAACTTTGCAGGCAGAATCGCATACCGATGACAAACAAAAACGTCAGCGAGCATGACGTCATGTGTCACATGGTTTCAGAGTTATGACATTTTAAAGCATAAAATTAAAAAAACCAGCTCCTCCCTCATTTTTGATCCTATCGAGGGGAAACTTCACATATGTGTTCAGCATATGAGTATACTAAAATGACCTTTTGGAATTTGCGATAGGTGACGTGGTTTGGCAGATATAAATAATTAAACGAATATATTAAAAAATTTATCACTCTTGAACCGCTTCATTGATCGACGTGAAACTTTACATTATAGTAGAGGTCATGAAATGTAACACGTGTGCCAAATTTCAAGATGATTGGATGTACGGTATGGAAGCTATAAGTTGTTATTGCGTGAAGAAGAAGCGTCTTCTCAAGTGGGCATTGAATTAGGGGGTAAGGGGAGGGGGTAGGGTGGAGGGGGAAGGGAGGGGGAAGGGTAGGGAGAGGGGGGAGGGGAAGGGGGGGAAAGGGAGGCGGAGGGGGAGGGGGAAGGGGAGGAGGGAAGGGGAGGGGAGGGGGGACAGGGAGGGGGTAGGGTGGAGGGGGAAGGGAGGGGGAAGGTGAGGTGGGAAGGGTAGAGGGAGGGGGGAGGGGAAGGGGAGGATGGAGGGGGGGAAGGGAAGAGGGAGGGGATGGAAGGGGAGGGAGAGGGGGAGGGGGTAGGGGAGGGGAGGAAGGGGAGGGCCAGTCAACAATGACGTTGCAGTTCTCATGGGAGGAGAGCAGCACAACAATCGCGACATCATCCTGCATCTTCGCAACAACAGCACGAAGCGGATTTTGGAGACTCACCGATCCTGTGACGCCCTCCAGTACCGGCGTTGCCGGGCGGGGGAAGGGAGACCCGTACATTCCCAACCCGTACATTCGCCCTCTCGACTCAAGCTCACTCAGACAAAAGCCTCGCACAAATTACACCGTGAAGGCCCAATGGCCATGTCTATGCCACAAATCAAGTACGTGAGCGAGTCTGGCACACTGAATTGAAAATATATATAATGCTCATACTCCGTGAAAAGTGTAGCCGCCGTGTCGCCATCTTGGTTAGCCCGACTCGACCAACTCGCTTCGCGGATCTCGTTTGTTTTGAACGTGTCCTAGATTTTAAAAGCGAGACAACTGTTAAAATGCCATTTTGTGCGGCAATAAACTGCTTCAATCGGTTAAGGAAGGGTTGTGGAAAGACGTTTCACAGCTGTTGCAAAGACGTTTAATTCATATCGCACAAAATCGACACAAAACACGATCGCACAAAAGGTGAATAAACGCAATCGCTTTTCGCTCTGAATTACGTGCAAACGCGTGACGGAAATCACCATCGCCCAGCATCGAGTGCCAACTAAGATGGCGCCCGGTAGCTGCATCTCCACCTATGTGGTGTGAATGGCAATGGTTGTTCGATATATTTTCCGTTCAGTGGTCTGGTGGCGAGGATGGAACATCACGTGATCACTCTGAGCGAATCAGCGAGCTGCTCTGGCACGGGCTGAGATTCCATGTATAATGTTCCTCGCTGAAATGCGCTGAGGTAAATATGAATAAAAAAATATGGATCTCGTCAAATATTTTTAGGTAGGCCATGTCCTTCCCAGGCTCAATGGCCATGTCTATGCCAAATATCAAGCACGTGAGCCTCTCCGTTTAGGAGTCTATCGGCAACACACACACGCACACACACGCACGCACGCACCCGCAGACACACACACACACACACACACACACACACGCACACACACACACACACACACTGTGTTTTATTTATATAGATGTTGGTTTCAGATCATTCTGGAGCAATCGGAAGGCATTTAATTCAGTGGTGGAGAGTGCATGTATGCTTCATTTTTGGGTGAACAAAGATGGCGGATGGTGGTGTCAACTTTCAGGGTCGAGCCTCCTATCCAGTTAGTATCAAGATCAGTGGTCGCAACGTGGAAAAAAAAAAACTCCGCCCACTTACAACTCGTTCGGTGTTCAAAAATGTGAAAACACTTTCAGTTTTAGTGAGGATGCAAAATAACAAAAGGAAAAGTGTAAAGGAGCAAAATATTTTTTCTGAAGAAAAAGAAGGATCGTGATCTTGATAAATCGAAAAGAAAAAAATATCGTGATGAAGAAATACCCCGTGTTCATATTAATCGTCCTGTTTCGTTGGAGATTCCTATTGGATGTGTCCGACCTCCTCTGTCAGGCTTTGTCCACACACAGCAAAATACGTTACGGAAGACTGCGCGGTCCCGTCTTCATCTATCTATAATTCCAGTAATCTCTGTCTGTCTGTCTGTACGTTTGTTTGTTTGTCTGTGACCGCTGTTTCTCGACAACCACGGGTCCGATATACTTTAAACTTGCCAGGTATATTGCTGGGGACCCGAGGATGTGCCTTTTCAAGGTTTCATATTAATCGGACAATTACTTACCGAGCTATGTCCAAAAAACGATTCAACCAATCAGAGAGCAGCGAACGATCGCGTGTGCCGAACGTGGCGGGCACACTCTGCCTCGGATGGCACATTTGAGAGCGTATTCATTTATTTCACGTTTGCAAACTATGTTGGCGTTAAACTATGTTTTACAACTAATAAAACCGAATTTGCGATTCATTCGCTTTCCTGCGCGTTTGTGTACGCGATGGCGATTTCTTTACCAAACTCCGGAAGCCGTTCGCTTTGGACCGAACCATTGCATGTAAATAGAGGGGGGGGATTGTCACCACTCGCAAGCCGTTCGCTTTGGACCAAACCATTTCATGTAAATAGAGGGGGGGGATATAATTTTAGATATAGATATAGTACGGGCATGCCCTAGTTAATTTAATGCAAGATCAAATCATAATACACGTAAGGGAACTGTGTGTCGCTCCTGGGAGATCGATCACTGTACTGAGGTACTGTGCAGGTACTGTAAACCAAAAAGCCTTCTTATTGATTGTAAGTGTTACTTTTTACGGCGTAGCCCACCCAGAGGGCAAAGCCATCGAGAACAGTGTTTGTCCGTCTATGTGTGTCTCCTCAAACGTATACCGATCAGAGCTGAGGATCTGGTCACATGACAGGGTGATGTGATTACGTCTGATGTCATTACGGCGGCTGACTCCACACGCCGGCATTTTAATTCCAAATTTCGTTCAGGCCGAACATATCGTCGAACCTGTCATATATCACAATCGCCATGCTCTACCTTTACGTTTTTCATTCAGTGTGAAACAAACAAATCGATTGTTGAAATGACCATCAAATATTGAAAACATGGACGTTATGTCTCTTCCAACAAAAAGGTACGTATAGGCCTTTGGTTTCATGCCTACCCTTCAGACAAATTAAGCCCAGGTTTCTTAATACAGTAGTGTATCGTTTCAGTAGTATCGTTTTTGTAATAGTAATAACTAGCCGAAACCCGTGGAACATCCACGGAAGGGAGGATGTGGTGTATGGATAGAGTGTACCATTATGGATGTCATAGGGGAGCGCTCATGGGATCTTCTTCTTCCGTTAAGCTCCAATTTTTTCTCTTTAGGTTAAGTCCAATCAGTCCTCTCTGCTCGAAGTGCTCAGGCCATGCCTTCCCGCTCTCATACTTTTATTGCTGTTCGGTGTAGAAAGGGATTGACATATTGTTCGTCTGTTTCAGCTCGTTATCTTTAAGCTTCCTTACGTCTCGCCACCTGCTACACCTCTCTGAGTTACGAGGATTTATGCAACGCATCCCGAGTATCGCAACGTCACTCCATTTAACTTTATTAAAATGACGATAAAGACGTTTCCTTATATATCCTAATTAAAAATGTTCAAGGGAATAAAAAGACCATTTGGTTCACACCACCCATGTTCACACCACTCGACTGTCCAATCTGCGGACGGCTCGCTTCGCCTTCGCCCAGCAGACGGCAATACGATGGCGTCATAAGATGGCGTCATATCGGCAGTTAATCGGATGCTTTTGGGCCCCAACATCGGCTAATTCAGATTTTTCGAGTATGGCTGTACGTGATAAACAAAGAGCGCGGTTCGTAGATCGTAAATCCATTAGTGCCGTGGGCATCGGGTCACTGGGTGCGGCGTAAAAGGGATAACAAAGTCGAGTCCTTACGCTATTATTATATAGACTAGCTGAAACCCGTGGAACATCCACGGAAGGGAGGATGTGGTGTATGGATAGAGTGTACCATTATGGATGGCATAGGGGATTTGCTTGTCCGAGTAAGAGTTAGGAAGAAAGATGAGAATGAAGAGTGCGTATATGAACAACGTATTTATTGCAATCTACTTAAATGACAACGCTACGATATACTTTTGAAAATATCACGTACCGTCTCGAAGTCAATGGCATCCTTTTATCTCTTCGTATACAACTCTGATTTCTACCTTATCGTGAACAGGGTAAAGCCTACTTTGATAATCATGAACGGTGGCAGATACAGGAGTTGGTGAAACGAAAGGGGGGGGGGGGGGGGGGCTGATCATGACCTACCCTACGCCAATATGACTCAGCCAGCTGATTCAGAGACAACGCAGGAATTGCAAAGTTACCATCATATTGAGTCAACTTACACACTGGCTAGCACGTAGCAGCCAGTCTTTGAGGAACAATAAACTGCTCTATTCACGGTGCTTAAGTTAATCCTTCAAATCATTTAAAAACAACCCAACGTTGACGAAGCATGGCATACGAGGCCCGTTCAAAAAGTTCACGGAACGACGTACTCTCAAAGGTCTGAGGCCAAAATGTTTGCTTTTTCCCCCCTTACACAACGGAAACAACAACTGGATAGGTAGGGCCGAGGCCTATGCCTACGTTTCGACACTCGGCGAAGTACACTTTGTTTTAAGCTTTCAGAAGCTGAAGCCTTGGTATTTATTGCTTTATATTGTTACAGATCGCGGATTAAGATGTTATAGACCGAGCGGTGGTGTAAAACCGCGACCTAACAAAACTCACCCGATTCACCCAGACTTTGGCCGTATCGCACCCTAGCTGCTCAATGAGGGAAAAGACAGAAACGACGCAATGCAAGAGGAAAAAGGAAGACAAAGAAAGGTTTGAAATACTACTACATTTATTCCTACTATTTACACACAAGCAAAAAGAAACAATTACGTTTATTTACAAGCACAAGACGCAGGTGACACAGTGCAAATTTAGCTTACCTACAGACTTAATTAAATACCCAGGGACAGAACAAACAAAACGCTGACTCACGCGGGGAATTGCTGAAATGGCAGGATGTGGATGGCTGGAGGGGGAGGGAGGTCCAAGGGGGGTCATGCAGCACAACCGGCGCGTTCAGCAGCCGCCGTTCCTCTTCGGCCCTGCTCCAAACCGCCGTTCAGGCCCCCTTTGGCGGTTGGGTGGTCTGGCTGCTGCGGCCGCCGTCCGCTGCGTTCCCCGGACTTGTCTGGTCCAAACCCTCAACTCTGTCGTGTTTCTCTCACTCCTCACCACCGACTCCTCACCGCAACCAACTGACCACCGACTCCTTTTGCAACCAACTTCCGCAACCAACAACCTTGCAACCAACTCCTGCAACCAACTCTTCTCTCTCAACAACCCTTCTCTCTTTGACCACTTCCGTTTTGCGCCTTTTATAGCGCCTCCAGCGATTACGCCCCCGGCGCTTTGGACACGCCCATCGGGGGTGCCCACCTCGGCCCTGGTTGGTCGCGCGACCCTCGGGCTCCGCCCTGGATGACGACGGGCGGGCGCGCCCCTCCTCCCCTCTGACGAGGTGGAGACACGCCTTTCTTCTCCGACTCAAAGCCCATGGTCAATGGCGGTTATTGGAGGGGAGGTAATATGAGGTCAATGGTGGTTATTGGAGGGGAGGTAATATGAGCAATCGAGGCTCGGCAATGACGAGAGGGGATGTAATATGAGGTCAATGGAGGTTTTGGAGGGGAGGGAAAGGGAGATTTTTTGGGGATGGGAAGGAAAGGGGGTCTATTCTCTTTCACTGGTGCAATGGAGTATTTCAATTAATGGGAGACACAGCCTTATCCTAAAACACAGAATAAGATATAACTATCGAACATGGATATTCTATGATTGGCTGACGTGTATGCTTGTGGACTATGGGACGCCCTTTTGATCTTTACACAGCTCCGGAGGCAGGAGGCACAGAATAACAACAACAATAATAATAATTCACACCAATTTACCACAATACACATAATCAAAAAAAAAAATACAGTCCTCATCTCCGCAACACTGCACCCTCCTCCTCTTAGGCACGTCCCGGGCCTACAACTTTTATTTAGTGTGACACGTAGGTGTAGTTCCCTCTATTTTTAACCTGACCCTGAGTGCGACAGTTTTAAACCATAAATAAATGTGTCCCGCTGCTCCATTGCACCCTGCCTAACAGACTTACGCCCACAGTTAACCGAATTGCGGAATGGTCTTCAAACTATACACTGACGGTGGGGAGCATTATTTACAATTGACGCTATTTTTATTTACAAAACTAACCCAGGACCTGTAATTGTTCTTTCTGGGGGGGAGACAGTCTGCTCTGCATCGACGCACCATGAACGCACCCAATAACGCACCAACACACCCTCAAGCACCAATCAGTGCAGTCACCACCGTTCATCAATAAAAAAATAAACCAACAACCCCTAACCCTGCAGGTGTCTCTTGCTCTTCGGCTCCCTCTGCTGGCTATTACTTTCTTCCAGATGTTGTCATTTCCTTTCATTTTCTTACTGGCGGCCTATTTGAGCATAAAATGAAATGCACCCATCGTGTCCATTTTTATTTATTTATGGCCCACAGGGCCGACTAGTGTGGTTCACCTGTGGGGCATCGGTGCCCTGTGGCCAAGGTCCGCCAGCAAGATTTCGGGCCCTCATGGCCGGTTCCAGCAGAGGGGCCATGCCCCAACCCATGGGGTCCATAAGTGGTGCTCGGCCACAGGCATGTGGTCCATAATGTGGTGCATCGATGCAGACAGCTGGTTCTGGGAATTTCGGGCGCACAATGGCCGACCCACGCACGCTCCCCTCGGCGCCCAACGGCGCACAGGTCATGTGGGAGACAAAAGAAAGACAATTGAGCGAGGGGTAAGGTCACAAGGGTACACGTCAAAAAGGCAATGCAAGGCGAAATGCGTACGGAGGGCGAAGTGAGAAAGCTCGTCCCTACCGTACGTCACCCCCCTGTTACCTAGCCCACCCTTGCCCTTACCCCATATGTACAAAACCTACACATTACCAATTCGTCACTACTGTCACGTCTTCCCCATATTTCCCCTATACCAAATTCGTCTCCACAATCCCTCTACTTCAACATTTGCCATCACCAAATTCATCATCAATCCTCATAAGGAGGCAGAGATGGAACATCAAAGCACAATGTCACACCCACGTCATGATGCGTCTCACAATCCAAACATTTGCATCATAAAAATAATTAAACCATGGCATGGTGTGGAGTACCTGTCACCTCAGGTGAGTGGATGCAGATGGTGCGAGGAGACTTCATCCTAACTACTTTCTAAATGACATTAACACACTTTACACTACCCGGGGTCTTTCTCCGGCCAAACCATTGGCCCTCTTACACTATGGGTTCTAAAAACCAATTCCCATTGGCCAAACTGTGGTGCTTTTCAATTTGGGGTCTCACTCCCCCGATTCATCTCTCGGTGCCCTCGCACGATTTCTGGGCCGCGACGTGTAACTCTCCCAGCAGGTCTACCCACCTGCACACCTCCACCACTGCAGTTGCCTCCGAGCTTACCTGCTCCTTACCCTAACCTAACTACCTGGGGAAGGCCCTCTGGCACTCTCCCCACTCGGTGCCCTCTCTGGCACTGGGCTGCCCGATCCACACCCGGGATCCTCAGGCACCCACTCACAACTACCGGCTCCCAGAGCCCACCTGCGGCCTCACCTGGCCGACATCCTCACAGTGGTGGAGTGCCCAACCAACTACACACACTAACAGGCTACACGCCCAGCCATTTCCACGACACTAATGCACCCATCCACAATACCATTCTGCAACCGCACCACAAATGCCAATATCCAACCACAATTTACCTGTACCCTCTACCTAACACTTACACTACCCGCCCCGGGTATCCGTGATGGGGGTCCACTCTTCCCCCATTCACACCTTCGCACCATCCACTCCACTCCACAATTTCCACCATACTCACTCCACGACCATCCATTCCTATACTCCATACCATTTATTCCATACACCTGTCTTTCATTCACCTGTCGTTGCACACCTGTGCAATCCTACCTGGTGCCACCTGCACCCTCCTCCTCTTCCTGGACCATTTGGTCAAAACAACACGCAATCACCACTACTCCCTCATACACTGCTCCACACACCTGTTCAGTTGCACACCTGTGCAATCACACCTGTTCAATTCTCACACACACGGCATCATCTCAGCTAACTACTCCCCTCTGAAACTTGCGCTTCCCAGTCGTCCCTTTAAACTATTGCGCTCCCACGTCATTATCATCCACACTAATCTACCTGCGTCCCCACTACAGGTATCAGTCACTAACTAACCTTATCGTCACCTAATGTCATCTTCGCTAGATCCCTATCATTATCCAAGCCCTCCCTGGCTCGGTTGTCATAGCCACCCCATAAACTATTGCGCATTTGCCCCATCATGGGAAGGGTGGCAGGGATGCCAGCCTTACCCACCGGGCCCATCGCTCACTACCAATTTTGCACATCAAATTTCAACAAATTAGAAATTTGCCAATCACTACCCATCATCTGCCAATCACTACTGCCAATCCCTTGCCAATCATCAAATTTTGTTTTTCTCTAATTTTGGGTCCAAAACACCATCACGATCACCATCATCACAGTCCGCTATATCCTAGCCTCGGTGCGTCATGACATCATTAAACTCGGCTTCGTAAAGCCGAGCAATGAATTCGGGTGGTTTGGTTGCCTGCAGGTTGAATCCGTCCGGCTTTCGGTTCAAGGGAGGTGGTTTGGTTGGACCGAGGCTCCACGCACCATCTCGGCGCGGCACCTTGCGGTCCCGGGCCCGATGGCTCAATCTCCCCCGGTCGGAACCCCGTCCCCACGAGGGGGGCACCGTTCCGCCTCCTCCCACTCGCCCTTGAACCGGACCGGTCGCCTCGCCCGGCAAAGCCCGGACTCGACCGTGCGGGGCGGGGCCAAGCCCGAATCGGCAACGACGCTTCGAAGAGAAGCGACGCAGCATCGATCCGCGCCGGGCCTCGCACCCAACCAAGCACCGCTCGCACCGAGTGCTCGCATCGGCTATCCGTCGCTCTAACCACTAAACCGGTCACCGTCGACGCTTCACTTGCATGCTTACAAGCATACGCTACCCCTTTCACCCTCACAAAACCTGGCGTTCCAACGCCGTCCGTACATTCCACCAACGCTCTCCCTGTTACACACCACACCTCTCGCGCACACTTTGGTCCACACCTCTCCTCCGTTACGTCCTCCGTAACACTCACCATGGGCGTGCACTCTTGCATCCACCCACTAACGCGCTCACATGGGCTCTCCCACACCCGCGCCATCACCAACTCACTATTCGTGTCACACTCCGTACACCCCGACGTGCATTCTCTCGCTCGCACTCGGTTTCACACTCGCGCTCCGATGTGCCCTCTCGCACCTGCGCCACCACCAACTCACTATTCGTGTCACTCTCCGTACACCCCGACGTGCATTCTCGCTCGCACTCGGTTTCACTCCCACACTTTATAACACACCCACTCGCCGACGCACACTTTTTCCTCACACGCGTGCCATTTCCACTCACACGGGACCCTTCACCAACGCCCGGGTGCTTCCTCGATCCCAAGCGCGCGAAAATTATTTTGTCGCTAAACATCCTCCTGCAAAATCTACCCGCACAATATACAGCACGACTCACCTGGGGGATCCTTTTCTCCACGCGAACCTGCAAACTTCCATTCGGGTTAGCGAGTACAGCATCAGGATGTGAGCAGGGACTTTGTACATAATCCATTTCTCCCTGCAATTCCCGGGTTACCTCCGTCATCTCTTCAATTTTAATTCCCGCTACTGCTTTTTCTTTATTAACCTCGGCGACCGTTGGCTTTAATAAAATTCCCTCTACTTCATCGGTCGCCGGCTTTTCCAAACCCCGTGTCGCGATTTCTACCCCCGTCATTGTACCCGTGCTTTCCTCCGCTTCGCTCAACCAGCGCTTTTCGACACGCGTTACCTCCCCGTGCACCCGTGGGACCTGCTCGCCCAACCTGCGGTCAATGTCTTCCTGTATTCTTTTTACCGTGGCGTTTATTTGCTCCTGAAATCCAACCGGGTTGTACCTTGCTTCGTGCCTCGCTTTTTCCGCGTCTAGCCCCTGGGTAGCCATCATTGCATCAAATCCCTTACTGTCACCCCTCAGAGCGGCACTGAAATGCATCATCCAAACACCCCAGTCCATTGGCACTGCGGGTCCGGCTATCGCCGTCACGTACGGGAGGCTGCCATTTTGTGCACCTGATACCCCCGCAACCACATTGCCATTTTTCTCCTCCCTTTCCTCCACATACATTTCCCCGAGGTCCTGGGTCGATTCCACCCCGTCTATCTCTCCCACCGGCATCCCGTCGCCTTGAACAGCCATGGCGCGATTTCAAAATTCGGGTTTTTTTTTTTTTAAACAACAAATTTCGGTTCTTTATAATTTTGAGCGCGTGAAGCGCGCTTCGGGTCCGAATCTCACTCCTCGACACCAATTGTTACAGATCGCGGATTAAGATGTTATAGACCGAGCGGTGGTGTAAAACCGCGACCTAACAAAACTCACCCGATTCACCGACTTTGGCCGTATCGCACCCTAGCTGCTCAATGAGGGAAAAGACAGAAACGACGCAATGCAAGAGGAAAAAGGAAGACAAAGAAAGGTTTGAAATACTACTACATTTATTCCTACTATTTACACACAAGCAAAAAGAAACAATTACGTTTATTTACAAGCACAAGACGCAGGTGACACAGTGCAAATTTAGCTTACCTACAGACTTAATTAAATACCCAGGGACAGAACAAACAAAACGCTGACTCACGCGGGGAATTGCTGAAATGGCAGGATGTGGATGGCTGGAGGGGGAGGGAGGTCCAAGGGGGGTCATGCAGCACAACCGGCTCGTTCAGCAGCCGCCGTTCCTCTTCGGCCCTGCTCCAAACCGCCGTTCAGGCCCCCTTTGGCGGTTGGGTGGTCTGGCTGCTGCGGCCGCCGTCCGCTGCGTTCCCCGGACTTGTCTGGTCCAAACCCTCAACTCTGTCGTGTTTCTCTCACTCCTCACCACCGACTCCTCACCGCAACCAACTGACCACCGACTCCTTTTGCAACCAACTTCCGCAACCAACAACCTTGCAACCAACTCCTGCAACCAACTCTTCTCTCTCAACAACCCTTCTCTCTTTGACCACTTCCGTTTTGCGCCTTTTATAGCGCCTCCAGCGATTACGCCCCCGGCGCTTTGGACACGCCCATCGGGGGTGCCCACCTCGGCCCTGGTTGGTCGCGCGACCCTCGGGCTCCGCCCTGGATGACGACGGGCGGGCGCACCCCTCCTCCCCTCTGACGAGGTGGAGACACGCCTTTCTTCTCCGACTCAAAGCCCATGGTCAATGGCGGTTATTGGAGGGGAGGTAATATGAGGTCAATGGTGGTTATTGGAGGGGAGGTAATATGAGCAATCGAGGCTCGGCAATGACGAGAGGGGATGTAATATGAGGTCAATGGAGGTTTTGGAGGGGAGGGAAAGGGAGATTTTTTGGGGATGGGAAGGAAAGGGGGTCTATTCTCTTTCACTGGTGCAATGGAGTATTTCAATTAATGGGAGACACAGCCTTATCCTAAAACACAGAATAAGATATAACTATCGAACATGGATATTCTATGATTGGCTGACGTGTATGCTTGTGGACTATGGGACGCCCTTTTGATCTTTACACAGCTCCGGAGGCAGGAGGCACAGAATAACAACAACAATAATAATAATTCACACCAATTTACCACAATACACATAATCAAAAAAAAAAATACAGTCCTCATCTCCGCAACAATATGATACTGATGGGCTGCTGATCGGTTTCACTTCGTTGTAATCACAGTATATGGAAGAAATTATGGTAAACCCACCTGATGAGGTTAGTGTACAGCGCGATCGACGACACCGGCACAAATGGCGGAATGCATGCTCAGGATTGTCCACTCAGTGGACGGCTTGCTGTCGCCTTCGACTGTCCAATCAGCGGACGGCTTGCTGCGCCTTCACCCAGCAGACGCCAATACGATGGAGTCGTAAGGTGGCGTCGTATCGGCCGTTAATCGGATGCTTTTGGGCCCCAACGTCGGCTAATTCAGATTTTTCGAGTATGGCTGTAGGGTGATAAACAAAGAGCGCGGTTCGTAGATCATAAATCCATTTGTGCCGTGGGCATCGGGTCACTGGGTGCGGCGTAAAAGGGATAACAAAGTCGAGTCCTTACGTTATTATTATATAGATTATATAGTAAACTAGCAGAAGTACCCGGCATTGCCGGGTGGGGGAGGGGAGGAGGAAGGGGAGGGGAGGGGAACGGGGGGGAGGGGAGGAGAGGGGCGGAGGGGAGAAGAGGGGAGGGGAGGAGATGGGGGAGGGGAGGAGAGGGGGGCAGGGGGAGGGGGAGGGGGGAAGGGAGGGCGAGGGGGGAGGGGGAGGAGGAGGGGGAGGAAGAGGGGGGGAGGGGAGAGGAGGGGGAGGGTAGGGAAGGGGGAGGAGGGAGGGGAGGGAGAGGGGGGAGGGGAAGGGGAGGGGGGAGGGAGAGGGAGGAGGGAGAGGGGGGAGGGAAGGGGAGGGCCAGTCAACAATGACGTTGCAGTTCTCATGGTAGGAGAGCAGCACAACAATCGTGACATCGTCCAGCATCTTCGCGACGACAGCACGAAGCGGATTTTGGAGACTCACCGATCCTGTGACGCCCTCCAGTACCGGCGTTGCCGGGCGGGGGAAGGGAGACCCGTACATTCCCAACCCGTACATTCGCCCTCTCGACTCAAGCTCACTCGGACAAAAGCCACGCACAAATTACACCGTGAAGGCCCAATGGCCATGTCTATGCCACAAATCAAGTACATGAGCGAGTCTGGCGCACTGAATTGAAAATATATAGAACGCTCATACTCCGTGAAAAGTGTAGCCGCCATGTTGCCATCTTGGTTAGCACGACTCGACCAACTCGCTTCGCGGATCTCGTTTGTTTTGAACGTGTCCCAGATTTTAAAAGCCAGACAACTGTTAAAATGCCATTTTGAGCGGCAATAAACTGCTCCAATCGGTTACGGAAGGGTTGTGGAAAGACGTTTCACAGCTGTTTCAAAGACGTTCAATTCATATCGCACAAAATCGACACAAAACATGATCACACAAAAGGTGAAAAAACGCAATCGCTTTTCGCTCTGAATTACTTGCAAACGTGTGACGGAAATAACCATCGCCCAGCATCGAGTGCCAACCAAGATGGGGCCCGGTAGCTGCATCTCCACCTATGTGGTGTGAATGGCAATGGTCATTGATTCGATATATTTTCCGTTCAATGGTCTGGCGGCGGGGATGGAACATCAGGTGATCGCTCTGAGCGAATCAGCGAGCTGCTCTGGCACATGCTGAGATTCCGTGTATAATGTTCCTCGCTGAAATGCGCTGAGGTAAATATGAATAAAAAATATGGATCTCGTCAAATATTTTTAGGTAGGCCATGTCCTTCCCAGGCTCAATGGCCATGTCTGTGCCAAATATCAAGTACGTGAGCCTCTCCGTTTAGGAGTCTATCGGTAACATTACACACACACAAACTGTGTTTTATGTTCAATGGTCTGGCGGCGGGGATGGAACATCACGTGATCACTCTGAGCGAATCAGCGAGCTGCTCTGGCACAGGCTGAGATTCAGTGTATAATGTTCCTCGCTGAAATGCGCTGAGGTAAATATGAATAAAAAATATGGATCTCGTCAAATATTTTTAGGTAGGCCATGTCCTTCCCAGGCTCAATGGCCATGTCTGTGCCAAATATCAAGTACGTGAGCCTCTCCGTTTAGGAGTCTATCGGTAACATTACACACACACAAACTGTGTTTTATGTTCAACTAGCAGAAGTACCCGGCATTGCCGGGCGGGGGAGGGGAGGGGGAGGGGGAAGGGGAGGGGAGGGGAACGGGGGGAGAGCGAACCCCTTGGTAAAGCGAGCGATTTTTTTTTTCATAGCATCATAGCGTCATAGCGTTCATAGCGTCATAGCGTTCATAGCGTCATAGCGTTCATAGCGTTTCATAGCGTCATAGCGATTTTTTTTTTCATAGCGTCATAGCGTCATAGCGTCATAGCGTTCATAGCGTTCATATCGTTCATAGCGTCATAGCGTTCATAGCGTCATAGCGTTTCATAGCGTCATAGCGATTTTTTTTTTTCATAGCGTCATAGCGTCATATCGTTCATAGCGTCATAACGTTCATAGCATTTCATAGTGTCATAGCGTCATAACGTCATAGCGTCATAGCGTTCATAGCGTCATAGCGATTTTTTTTTTCATAGCGTCATAGCGTCATAGCGTCATAGCGTCATCACGTGATCGCTCTGAGCGAATCAGCGCCCAGATGCTCTGATTCCCGTGCGCTGAAATGCGCTGAGGTAAATATGAATAAAAAATATGGATCTCGTCAAATATTTTGAGTTCGGCCATGTTCGTCCCAGGCTCAATGGCCATGTCTATGCCAAATATCAAGCACGTAAGCCTCTCCGTTTAGGAGTCTATCGGTAACATTACACACACACACACACACACACACACACACACACACACACACACACACACACACACAAACTGTGTTTTATATATATAGATAGATGGTCTGGCGGCGGGGATGGAACATCACGTGATCGTTCTGAGCGAATCAGCGCGCTGCTCTACCACCGGCTCAGATTCCGTGTATAATATTCCTCGCTGAAATGCGCTGAGGTAAAAATATGGTAAAAAAATATTATGGAATAATTTTTTTTAGGTAGGCCATGTCCTTCCCAGGCTCAATGGCCATGTCTATGCCAAATATCAAGCACGTGAGCCTCTCCGTTTAGGAGTCTATCGGTAACATTACACACACACACACACACACACACACACACATACACACACACACACACACACACACACACACACACACACACACACACACACACACACACACACACAAACTGTGTTTTATATATATATAGATATGACCATAACACCTTATTTCCAATGTCGTGAATACAAAGTTAATGGATTGAAGCGGTGTATTGTTCATGAATCGATGCTAACGGGTGTATGGTTCTAACAATCGCAGAAGTAAGGAATTCGCCCGGTTTTTTGATAGCATGTCATTAACCCAATCCTCGAGGGGTATATAGATTACGGTAGATCTTCGCTCAGTTCTGTAAGTAAAACTTACCTCACGGATCTCGGAATTCCTCCAAATTTCTTTGTTTAATCTATCTATAATTCCAGCAATCTCTGTGTGTCTGTGTGTCTGTGTGTCTGTGTGTCTGTGTGTCTGTGTGTCTGTGTGTCTGTGTGTCTGTGACCGCTGTTTCTCGACAACCACGGGTCCGATATACTTGAAACTTGCCAGGTATATTGCTGGGGACCCGAGGATGTGCCTTTTCAAGGTTTCATATTAATCGGACAATTACTTACCGAGCTATGTCCAAAAAACGCTTCAACCAATCAGAGAGCAGCGAGCTATCACGTGTGCCGAACGTGGCGATCAGACTCTGCCTCGGACGGCACATTTGACAGCGTATTCATTTATTTCACGTTGGAAAACTATGTTGCCGTTAAACTATGTTTTAAAACGAATTCAAACTGCGATTAAATTAAAACGATTCATCCTAACTGCGATTTGCGAACTTCCGGACAGTGACGACTTATCTTCCGGCAGCCAATCACAGAACGCTCTGTTGCGTAGGCGTGGCCGATGTGAGACGAGCGGAGCTGAGCGCGTTATGAGCTGACCGCCATTACGGTACGTAATTCGATTTCTTATGCGCATTATTTCTCCCAATTCAGTCAGAGCGAAGGGCGGAAGCGAAGAGCGTTGTTTTTTTTGTTTACGGGCGTACGGGCGGGGTAGAGCGTACGGGTAGCGTTTTTTTTTTTTTTTGGCCACGGAACGGGCACCCACGTACGGGCAATGCCCTAGTGTTATAAACACCATTAGTGACTGTTTGAAAAGCTAATCATGTGTGTTTGTGGTTTATAATATTTTACAAGCCCGGCTACGCCGCTGTTAGACTTTCGGTCCTGTTTTTACTCATTTTACTCAATTGTTCTTATTTTTCTATTTAAATGTTCCATTTAAAAAAAATTAATAATGATTTTTGGACATTTTGTGAGGCTGGAACGTATCTCATTGACTTACATGTTTGAATCTGTTCGCCGTTTACAACTTCGCCATTTGTGGAGTTTTACAGGATCGTAACTCCAGCGGATGACGAGGATACTGTCCTGCAGATAGATACACTGTTTCCCATCGGCAAGCGCAGCTCTCTTTTTATTATTTTATTTGTTATACATGGGCTAAGGCTCGTAATAGAACACACACACACACACACACACACACACACACACACACACACACACACACACACACACACACACACACGGACATACTAACGAGACACATCTACTGAGCTTGGGGGAAGTGCCGTCACTTCCTGGGATACTTTGGGTCCCAGCGACGTCATAACAATGGCGCCGCTTTTCTCACTGTACTCAGCAGGGTATTTCCTCAAAATTAATTTCCTCGTCCCCATGGATGCCAACCGATGGGGATTGTCCATGCTCTATCCTTTTCAAGCAAGGAAGCAGCACATACCAGTTTTAAAGCCTTTGGTATGACTTGAACGGCCCAAACCGGATGTGTGTTTTTCAGGAGACCCCCCCCCCCCCCATTTCCTTACTGGATGGCCATTGGCTCGCTACGGGAACACATCCGCCCTTTGCCAGGTGTTGTTTTTGGTCCTGGCACCCTG
Source organism: Myxine glutinosa (assembly GCF_964187855.1). NCBI lineage: Eukaryota > Metazoa > Chordata > Myxini > Myxiniformes > Myxinidae > Myxine > Myxine glutinosa. Next base: position 89,289,219 of record NC_136268.1, read on the forward strand.
GGTGTCACAGTCACCCTCTCCACTAGCAAAGCCAATGAGTGGTTTCAGTTTAGTCACCGACAACCGACCATGCGGCAGGTAGCACTGGGTTACATGCTACCAGTTGCAGTCCCAAAAGACTGACCTGACCAAAAATTCCTCTTCCTAGTTCAGCAACGACAAGCTGCAAGTTGACATGAAATAAGCCTCAGTTAGCCTCCACCAGTTGTAAAGTTCAATGAACGTTGATAAGTGATAATGGACGTGGCTCATAAACTTTCATAACGTAATCCAAGTGGTTTGTGTCATGATGTCATCACGCAAATAAAATAATCGATATTCAAACATGTCACCGATTTGGGGGAGGACAATGTTCTGCAGATGAAGAAAGCATCGGCAATTGCCTCCATCATCGTCCAGCCCTTGCATGTGACTCCATGAGCCTGGAGTACTATAGTTCAGTGAAGCAAATTAATATAAAAGATAAGACCACCTGCAATCCAAGAACAACTTTTGTTTACACTTCCTATATTTGTGACATAATTGAACTTTGCCTATTTCAATGTATCCCCTTCATTTGCCTTCATCAACTGCTGGCATGATACTGCTGCGCATAACCCAAGGGGCTCTCATAAAGCCTCCGCCCTGTTTTTATTCGCTTGCTCCTGCTCTCTCCTGCCCCAGCCACCCTCTAATCCCTTGTTGCCTGGTTTCCCTCCCCATAACCCATCACCACTGTGCCAGCACTCTCGGTCTCGAGTCCACATAAAGAGATCTCCGATTGGCTGACCATACGCCCCACTTGATTGTCTCTGCTGAGTCCGCTGAGGTTTGCCCGGTGCAATGCTGCCTCAATGTGCGGCGAACTCTGCTCTGCGATCTTTGCTCGCTTGAAAGAGATGAACGAAGGGGGAGAGGAGGAGGAGGAGGACGAGGGGGATGATGAAAAAAAGGAGGAGGATGGGGAAGATGAAGGGGAGAGTCTGCCGGTCTATGACAGCTGCGTCGTGGAGGATCCGAGCACGCCACATGGGGTCGTTTTGGGGAAAGGTGACTCGGTTGCTTCTCCGAAAGAGACCCTGAGCCCCGACACCATCGAAGCCTGGCTCGATGATAATCCTGCCTTTTGTCACAGCTATTTCTCACGAAAGGCCAGCAGGTGAGAGTTGTATCATGGATCTTGTGGACATTTAAAATTACAGCTTCATGACCCCAAACCAGTGCTCTTCTATTATAAGAAACATTCTAGTAAACATAATTCCACTGTTTTTCTTTACACTGCGTCAATTTAAGGTATGTTAGCCTATCATGTTTAAATGGAAAAAACTTCAACATCATTATCAATAACACCTCTCCATCTTGGTCCAACATCGAATGGACAACTATTGGGACATCAGCAATGGCACAGCAATCCAGAATTGGACAAATTAAATGACTTCCAGTAATCCATTCAATTAGAGAATGATATTAATTCCTAATCTCATTCTATCTGTCTCCCTGTATGTTGCTCTCTTTCTTTCTTTATGAGTGGATGGATGATCTCTGGACACAACTAAGGTCGGAGACATGCAGTTTGGAGAGGTTCTGGCCTAAAAAGGTCAAAATTTCAATGATGGAGGTGAAAAGCTGATGATCCGGATGGACATTCAATAAGGCAATCAATGGGTTGAAGTAATTCCACAGATCTCTTGGAAAATGAAAAGGGATGCTTTATTTTGGTGAGACATCTCTGGTTAAGTTGTCTTTTGTTTTAGTGATAAATCCGTAACATTGTTTCTGTCTTTAATTCCTCCTCTCCCTCTCTTCACCTGATTGGATGACCTTCGGACACAGCCATGGTTATGGACCCACTATTGGGACGATTTATTGGCTAAAAGGGTTGAAACATCGATGATAAGAGGTTGCTCAGCTGATGATACAGATGGCCATTGAATCAGACACTTAATAAGCTCAAGTAATTCTTCAAACCCTCTTTCTCCCCCCTATCTGTCAATCACCCTTTCTCTCTCTCATTCTCTCTCTCTCTCTCTCCCTCTATCTCTCTCTCTCCCTCTATCTCTCTCTCCCTCTCTCCCCCTCCCTCCCCCTCCCTCTCCCTCTCTCTCTCCCTCTCTCTCTCTCTCTCTCTCTCTCTCCCTCTCTCCCCCTCCCTCCCCCTCCCTCTCCCTCTCTCTCTCCCTCTCTCCTCTCTCTCTCACTCTCACTCTCACTCTCACTCTCACTCTCACTCTCTCTCACTCTCACTCTCTCTCTCTCTCTCTCTCTCTCTCTCTCTCTCTCTCTTCCTCATCCCCTATCTCTCTTTCTCTACCCCAATCTCTTTCTGAATGGATTACCTCCAGACACGACTTATACTGTGGACCTGCTCTATGGAGGGGTTTGGGGATTGAAGGATAAAAATCCTGATTGTGTAGCCTACACTTCTCAGTTGATGGCCATTGAATCGGCCTAAGTTGAAGGAATCCATCGTCACACACATACACACATGCACGTGCGTGCACACACACACACACACACACACACACACACACACACACACACACACACACACACACACACACACACACACACACACACACACACACACACACACACACACACATACACACACACATGTTCCTTTAATGAACTTCAAAACTTCAACAATCCCTCATTTCCTCATCTGTTTTTTCTCGCAGCAGTGGTGCTGCAACTTCAATAGTGCCTCAATTGCCTTTGCTGATTTAATAATACCGAGCTGTCTACTTCATTATGTTGGACAAACCATCGTCTAGTTGGCGAGTTCCTTCCATACTCAGTCGATCGTATATGAGATCTCCGCATCAGATTCCACCTGCGACTCCCCGTTGGATTTACCAAATACATTTTACGTGAGATTTTCTTTGCAAGTGATGACTACCAATTCCTTCATACTGGAACCTTGACATGAAGAAGAATAACAAACAAACAAGAAACATGTCTTGCATAGCACGATACTTGTGAAACCTTAAAACAAGTTGTTGACCTTTGGCCTATGCTGACCTTTTGGCCTACGTTGACCTCAAAAATAATTGGTGGTTGAATTCAGTGACCTGACATGCAAATCCTTTTTAAATCCTTCACAGGTATAGAAGAAGGTATAGAAGAGGTATAGCTCTTCTTTCCTACATACGATAAATTCACCTTTATTCCACCACTCCTCTAACGTTTTCAAATGGATCTCTGACTTGAAAATCTCAAGAAACTCAGTTTGTAATAAATTTTTGATTTTCATTAATTGTCCAATACTTTCAAAACTCCCAACTTACCCACCCCTCCTAAACACCCCCTCACCCTTCCCCTTCAAATCTCCCCCCTCACTCCCCATGGATCAGCCTTCAAAAATCCCCCCTCACCTCTCCACTTCAAATCTACCCCGTCACCCCTCCTCCTCAAAGTTGCCTCTTAACTCCTCCACAAAGCTGCCTCCTCCCACTTCCTCTCCCTTCCAACTCATTCCTCCACCTCCTCAAACCTTCTACTTCGCTCTGCTCCCCTCAAACAACTCCTTACTGTGCCTCATCCCATCACCATCTAAGCTTTTGTCCGCATCCTTCCCCTTCTCCTAGCTCTTCTGAAATCTCCAACACACTGTCAACAGCTCTCCCTACCTCCCCTTTCCTCCCTCATCTTACCCTACTCCAATCTCCTGTCCTGTATCTGATGACCTCCCTCTTCCCTAACGGTATGGACCTCAAACATCCGGGGCCTTCACTCAAACCTGATTGTTCTCTCCATACAGGTTACTTAGGCTGACAAACCAGACTTAATCTGCCTAACAGAAACTTTCCTCCTTCAAGATGTCTCTGATTCCTTAATATCTCTCCCTGGTTACTCCCTCCTCCGGTATGATAGACATGAGCCTTGCCCGGGAGGTGGGGTTGCTATCTTTATAAAAAAAACTCTCTTCCTCACTCTCCTTGCACTGCCCTCTTTCCTCCCCACCCCCAGGAGTACCTCTGGCTATGGCTTCCTCTCTGCTCCCACCTTTTGTTAATACTAGGGCATGCCCGTACTATATATATATCTAAAATTATATCCCCCCCTCTATTTACATGAAATGGTTTGGTCCATGAAATGTTTTGGTCTATTCGCAACGCCAAAGCGAACGGCGAACGCTTTACATGAAATGGTTTGGTTCATGAAATGTTTTGGTCCATTCGCAACGCCAAAGCGAACGGCGAACGGCTTGCGAGTACAGTGACAATCCCCCCGGGGTTTTAATTAGTTTTAAAACGGAGCTTGGCAACCGCTGGCGTTCTTTAGCCGGCAGCTTCGCCCGCCCGAACGCCGTTACAGTACCTTCGACCGCGAGTTGCTCGGACTTCACTTGGCGGTCAGGCACTTCCGCCATCTGCTCGTGCGAGTACAGTGACAATCCCCCCCCCCCTCTATTTACATGAAATGGTTTTTATTAGTTTTAAAACATAGTTTAACGCCAACATAGCGCCAACATAGTTTGCAAACGTGAAATAAATGAATACGCTCTCAAATGTGCCATCCGAGGCAGAGTGTGTCCGCCACGTTCGGCACACGCGATAGCTCGCTGCTCTCTGATTGGTTGAATCGTTTTTTGGACATAGCTCGGTAAGTAATTGTCCGATTAGGGCATGCCCGTACTATATATAAGCTAGGACGTGCCCGTACGTGGGTGCCCGTTCCTTGCCAAAAAAAAAAAAAAAAAAAAAATTTGTGTAGGGGTGTGTGTGTGTAAACATCCTAGGGCGTGCCCGTACGTGGGTGCAAAAAAACATGCGTGCAAACAACAACAACAAAAAAAAACTTTGAAACCACGTGGCAGTAACGACCACAGAACCCCCCCCCCCTCTATTTACATGAATGGTTTGGTCCATTCGCAACGACCACAGAACCCCCCCCTCTATTTACATGCAATGGTTTGGTCCATTCGCAACGCCAAAGCGAACGGCGAACGGCTAAATCGCCATAGCTCGGTAAGTACGTGTCCGATTAATTTCAAACCTTGAAAAGGCACATCCTCGGGTCCCCAGCAATATACCTGGCAAGTTTAAAGTATATCGGACCCGTGGTTGTCGAGAAACAGCGGTCACAGACAAACAAACAAACGTACAAACGTACAAATGTACAAACAAACACACAGAGATTACTGGAATTATAGATAGATGTGTTCGGTACCTTCCACCAAGCAGTGATGACTCCATTTACATCTCGCTGTCTGAAAATATGTACCAACTTCTATCCAATCATCCCAACTCTCTCTTCGTCATATGTGGCGATGTCAACTGTCATCATGCGAGCTGGCTGGGTGTGGGTACCTCTCTCACCAGCCATGGCTCCTCAGCAAAGACTTCTGCGACTCACTGGGACTGACACAATCTGTCAATTTCCCGACCAATCCCGACCTCAGTCAACGGAGCATCTTCTCTTCTAGACTTGGTTATGACAAACTTCCCTGCAAATGTCTGCTGCTCTTCTTCTGCTCCAATCGGTTCTTCTGATCGTGTGCTTGTTAAAGTAGACATCTCTTTGGCCATTCTCAGAGAGCCTCCTCAGCGCCGATGAGTCCCGCATTTCACTCAGGCCGACTGGCATGGTCTTCAAGCAGCCATCAATCATCTGGACTGGTCTCCCATCTCTACTGTCTCTGACATCAACTCATCCTGGGAATTCTTCCAAAGTAAATTGCTCTCTCTCATGCACAGATTTATCCCATCTCGTCTTCAGTTGTCATACCCTTCCTCCCGTCCATGTTACACGGAATCTTGTGGTGAGGCAGTTGCCCTGAAACAACTTGCCTTTGCCTTATGGAAGGCTAATCCAACTGAAGGGAATCTCCGTTCCTTTCACAGAGCTCGGAACAAGTGTGTTTACCCTCAGGAGAGCTAGGAAACACTATCTCTCTACTCTCAAGA